>NW_008246058.1:2942533-2946689 GCF_000691975.1 Corvus brachyrhynchos
AGCAGGCTTATGTGGGATCATCCAAAATCTTTGCAAGCTGATAAATCTCAATAATTAAACTATCCCTCATTACAGGTCTCCAAAGCACATTAATCAGGTCTCCACAAGAGTAAAGTTCACTCTGGAGACAGAAATACATCTTTGACTAATTGGTTATTTTGATTGGCTGGATTTGGTAAACTGAGGCTGCATTTGAGACATTGGTATTGACCATATACACTGTTACATGCTGCCATATAAGTTATGCATTCTGCTGTCTGCATACTGACCCAGCAACAGATCTAATAATGTACATTACTTTATCTCTTTTCACTTTTGACAAGCGTGAATTTCCAAGGACCGTACGAAATACTTTCTCCTCCAACAGAATCACAAATGGAGTGGGTTCTTTTTGTTTTGGTTTAGTTTTGAACTAGGGAATTTGACTCTGTATTACAATACTGACTATGAAGTGAGTTCCACGAGGGCAGTACCAGCAGTCTTGCTAATTGTGTTTCACAGTCATCTTGTCCCTAAATTCACTGAAGGATGGAAATCGCTCTTTACATATACTGCTGTCATGGCCAACATCTTGAGAAAAAATTTTCTAGTCTGTTGATCGTATAAAATTTAGAATTTAAGTAACACTTAGACAAAGCATATACATGCATGAAAAATCAAATACAATTACAAATATCAAATAATACAATGCTTTTGAAGATGCAGGGGAAGTTTTATTTGAAAGAATATAATTAGAACCCTGCTCACACTGATCTAAAACCCTGAAAAAAAGGATAAAAAAACTGGTATAAACCAGTAGCATTAGCACCACCCTACTGCACTCTCACTTTAATCCTGCAAACATGTCTGGCATAGGTAGCCACAGGCATCTTTTCTCATATGCAACATCATAAAGATCTAGTTATTGGATATTTGAATGTTTAAAGTGGGTTAAGGATTATACTATTGTAAAGCCAAGTCTCTAACTGAAATCTTAAGTTAGCAGTACAACATCACAAACTTATTTCCAAAAGTAATTAACTATCTTGAGATAATACACAACTTTTTAATGCTCTATGTAAATTTTTTTGGAATAGAGTACTTAACAATATTAGAAACTTATATTCAAATATGATTGAAAATGATGGTAACATTCTTATCAGAGGCCAACAGAAGATTTAATCCACTGAACACTACTTGTCATTAGTACCAAGTAGATGGGTGAAAATGCAGAGTTATTAACACTTGAGAAATTAAGAAACCTTATAATCAAAACATTATTTTACAAATTGATTTAAATACAGAAGAGAAATATGTTCAGGCAGGTCTTCTATTTCAGAAATTTTATTTCCCTTTGAAACTCAAGAAAAAGAAGAAGCAAAAGAAGACAACAGACATGTCAATGGCTGAATGGGTGGGTCAGTCTTCCTGGGAAATGAATCATACTTTTCATTCAGTTTTATGAAAGCCTTGCTTCGAGCATGCCTGTAATTACTATTTGTTGCACACCAGTCAGCCACGCAGTCAAGTTTACAAGGATTTGGTAGTTTTCTGAGAGTCTCTTTTGGGACACAAATTACAATGTGGTTCCTTTCCTCAGTATGCAAACAAGGGCTGGGAAAGCTGATAAATTTTAGTACAGGATGGTCAGGAAGGTTCTTATATTAGAACCTATTATATTATTATAATAGTCCAACTTGCTAATTGAAAATGTACAGCAATCATCAGTATAGACTGAGATAACGAAATCCTGTGGCCAAAGTTATCTCTGCCTCAGAATCTGATACTAGAAGGACACACAAACTAACCCAAATCAGTTTTGGTGTTTTATACAACTTTCTATTACTCAAGGACACACAAACTAACCCAAATTATGAGCTGTCTTTGTCAGTTTTGGTGTTTTATACAACTTTCTATTACTGCCTCGCTTGAGTACCTGCTATGTAAAACTGAAAGGGATTCTTCTGTGGGTGACTCCAGCAAGGGTGCCCAGCCACTGTGCTAGCAGAGAGAGCACCAAGTCAGGTCTGAAGAGTCTTACAGAGTGCCTCAGGAAAGTCAGCTAAGCAAAGGGATCTGCCACTGACCTTGTAACTGATAGACTCACACAACACGTTGATGACAGCACTTCAGATCTCTTGTATTTGGGAGTTTGGTACTTTTATCTGCAAAAGCCTCCTACCATCAGATGTTTAGAGTTCTAAGGCTTTTCTAGAGTCCAAAACTCTTTCTTTCAAAATACCAGGAGACAATATTGTTTCTTTCAAAATACGCCAGGAAGAGAAAGCAATAGCAGCAGTCTTTCGCCTTCCTTAGTAACTAAGAAGTAGGAAAACAGTTCAGCTACTCTTGGATAGTTTGCAGCCCTACGAAGGAAAAAGAAGGGGCCACTCTGACATCTGCTGAAGCTAGACCATTGTGCAGCTGAAGCAACAGATTGAAAACAAGAGCCAAAAACCTTGAGAATTACTTTGCAGCTCCAAGAGCAGGGCATTCAACAGGCAGGGATAAGGTTTTAAGCTTTTCCCTTTACTTTCTGGGTTCTTCCTAGTCATATGCTGTCTAACATAAGATGGAGTTCCTCAGTACCTTGAAAGCAGTACCAGTGCCAATACCTGGCTGCAGACCACAACCACTAACCTTTTAGCACAGATTTGTGTATTCTGTGGCAATCTCATTTGAAGTGTAGACTTTGTCTGCTCATTACAATGAAAGAAATTGTAACAAGGGGAAAAAATAAGAAAAGACCTAGAAAAACTACACTTGCTGAGAAACTAACTGTGAAAAATATACAGCTGAACTCTACCATGTTGACCGATTCATTTAAGCAACCTTTTCTCTTTTCTGCAGCTACAAATGCTAGAACATACTTGTTTAAAAAGGATTTTTTTCATTTTCAGTTTAACTGTGTTTTATACATTTAAAATATATAAGTCATTTGAGTAAAACTTGAATTACAATCTCATTTTAGGCTATTGCATTTGTATGCAAGCAATGATAGTTTCTTTAGAGGCAGCCTGAAAACAAAAATCAACATCAAACTTTTCACAGACTATATTTACAGAACTCTGTTGATTTAACATTTTTGTGTCATAGAGACAATACATATCTTTTAATCTGTCACTAGACTTTTATCAGTGAGTGATTTCAACCAGTCACAGCTTCAACTAGTATTTGCAGTTTATACACGTGTCTTTGCTCTTCTAACCTCCCTCTTTTCACCTGGCCATGTATCACAACATATTCAGGCTGGTTGGAGAGTGGGTTAAGAGCAGCCCTGAGGGGAAAGACTTGGGGGTGTTGGTTGATGTGAAGCTCAACATGACCCTGCAATGTGGTCCTGCAGCCCAGAAAACCAAGCATGTTCTGGGCTGCAGCAAAAACCCCATGGGCATCAGGCTGAGGGAGGTGATTCTGCCACTCTGCTCTGCCCTGTTCAGGGCAGAGCACCCCCACCAGGAGTGCTGTGCCAGCTCTGGGGCCCATAAGATAAGAAGGACATGGAACTGTTGGAGCAAGTCCAGAGGAGGTCAAAAGGATGCTCAGAAGGCTGGAACAACTCTCTTATGAAGACAAGCTGAGAGACTTGAGGTTGTTCAGCCTGGAAAAGAGAAGGGTCCAGGGTGACTTTATAGCACCTTCCAGTACTAAAGGGGCTACAAAAGAGCTGGAGAGGGAATTTTTACAAGGACATGGAGTGACAGGACAAGGAGTAATGGCTTAAAAATGCAAGAAGGTTTAGACTAGATGTTATGAAGAAACTCTTAACCATGAGGGTGATGAGTCACTGAAACAGGTTGCCCAGAGAAGCTGTGGATGCGCCTTTTCAAGTGTTCACGGCCAGGTTGAATGTAGCTTTGAGTACCTGGTCTAGTAGAAGGTGTCCCTGTCCATGGCAGTGGGGTTGAAACTAGATGGTCTTTAAGGTCCCTTCCAATCCAAACCATTCCATGATTCTATGATTCTCCCCCTTTCACATACCTCAACAGTAAGAAGGACATAGAAAGGGCTGAAATACAATTTTTAGGCCAGAATGTACCACTCAGATTTGCATAATAGCCTACAAAATGAGGAATAAGAAAGAAAAAATATTTAAGCTCTCTAGAATCCAACACCAAAAATGAATTTGAGAAATCACATTGTCTGCCTGAACCTGAAGGGCTATTCTGGAACCTGC
>NW_008246058.1:2946825-2964322 GCF_000691975.1 Corvus brachyrhynchos
GGAATGCCTTTACAATGATGACCCTTACTTCTACGAAAGTCACAGAATCTTCTGTTTTGCTTCGGAGAACTGTGAGTTTAGTGAGTGAATACCTGTTTTACACCCCTATTCAACAAGCAACTCTTGAATGTAAACTCATGAGAGCCAGAAGATAAAGAAAAGTATATAAATAGAAAACCTATAGAAAAAAGACCAACAGCTTGAAATTTGTCTAACAGATTATTTGCAAACTGATTTTTAAGCACCTGAACAAAAACGTCCTTATTCACAGGGTGCTCATTATGCAGAATTCCTTTCACTTGGGCCTCTGTGTTTCTAAGAAATCAGGACACCTACTCCCATGTCTAAACACTGGGTCAGTTTATACCAGTAAATGCCGTAAGAGTGAATCGGCATCTCTTCTAAGAAATGGTATTGCTGGTTACCTCATGTGTTGAATGAAACCTTATGGTAAAGCTGGCCCTCAGATTAGAACATTAGTTATCTACAAGCTCAAAAGTATCTAGCCATACATTATTTTCCTGTCTTCACACAAAATATTCCAACAAATTCCACATATGAATGCAATTATTTACACAGCCTCCTTCTGCAGACTTGTGTTAATGACAACAAAATCTTTAAAAGTAAATAGTTACAGTTACCGAAGTATTTTTGGCATGCAAGAGCATATTAACACAAACTACTGATCTCAGATGGCTCAAGATCATTCCTGAAGTCCAAGGGAAAACTACAAAGAAAGTTCAGTATTCCTGCCATATTTCTAAAAGCCCAGTTAAAAATGTTTGAACTTCTTCCTAGCTTTTAAATATTTTTGTTCACAACACAAATTAGCATTGTTTGCTCTTAATGATTTTCTCTCAGAGGATTTGCTCTCTGCATCCTGCCAATGGTTCCTGGCAAAGCTCAGTAAAGCCATGGAACAACCTCTCTGCCATTTGTGGAGGCCTGCCAGAAGAGGCCAAACAGAAGTTAAGGCCTGATTTAAACAAGTCCCAGTTTCAGTACAGCTGTGATTAGATCCTTTGGTTAGTTACCACCATAAATCATATCAGAGAATTACATGCTGGGGTGGGAAGAATGAGAAAATGGGAGAGGGGAAGAATCACTATGTATTTTACCTGGTAGATACATGAAGAAGAATTTTAAATGCTGGACAAGAAAAGTGAATTCATTTGCCCTGCTCAATGGTGAAGGGCCACTTTTCTACAATTCCAGCAAATACAAAGACTCTCTAATACTCTCTGCCCCTCTAAACTCTCTGCCCTTCTAAAACTATAGAAGTAACATATGACTTTGTAAGGACTCCTGGACCTCCCTTAGACCAGAATAATTTTCAAGAATGATGATTCATCTGAATTAATTAAACTTCACACTATCACTCTGAATTAGCTCCCTATCTTCCCAAATTATGTTTCCAAAATTTCATACTGTTAATCCTTTATACCACTTCCCAGCAGATTCATAGTGTGAATTTACCAGAAGAAATTATGGGCAGTATTAGAGCAATTTTCAGAAGATATAATACTGTGAAATTGTAGGGATTCAGACAGGAATTTTCTGAGCCAGCTGCCTGACTGATATATGTTTTGATACCAAATACAGCAAATGTGATACAAGTCTATTCTGAGATTAAATTAGGCCAAGATACACAGTAAGAATGACAAAGGTTAGCAAAATTGTGTTGTAAATGATGATTTAAAGAATATCCAATATCACATATTTGGCAATGAAAGGGACACCATTATATCATGGGGTTTGATACTCAGCATCTCCGCTCAAAACTAGACATGTTAAATGCTTAGCAAGAATTTTAAAAAATTAAAATTTACTCATATCTTACTAAATTATTATCACTTAGGAAGTTAATATTTCTAAGGATTTCCTCATAAGCAGGAACTGAGGTATAGGAGGTTCCACATCAAAGATTATGTAAAAAATATATTTCTGCAGGACTAAGGAAAGATGCTTTTATGTACTGAAATTGGAAAAGAATCAGCAATAGGGTCCATGATCCCTTCTGGGGATCTTTGTTGGAACCAATTTTATTCAATATTTTCAGTCATGACCCAGAGAAATGAGAAGGTGGTGACATCTCCAAGTGTGAGGATTCCATTAAACTCAGGTAGCCAAGTGCTGCCCTGATAATGATAAACTACATTAAGACTTAAGTAAGTGGTCAAAAAGGTGGCAGAAGAGCTTCAATGCAGACAAATGTAAAATTATTAGTTTAGGGAAAAATAATCTAAACCATGCCTGCACAGTGCTGAACTCAGACCTTGTAGTTACAAATTTGTAAAGAGATCCTGGAGCTGCCACTATCAGTCCTGAAGCAGCTCAGTGCACAGGACTAGGAAGCCAAGAAGCTGATGTGCATCACTGGAATTAGGAACTTGGCACTGAGCACTTTCCTGCCTGGACATCAATCACTGGTGTCCCCCAGTTAGGGTACTATGTGCAGTTCTGGTTTTTGCAACTCAAGGATGAAGGAGAGGGACAAAGTGCTTTACGTGCAGAGACTAAAAATGCTGAAACTTGTAGCCTAGAATTGAGTCTGCAGAGACTGTGAGTGAATGAAAACAGGGAACCAGGCATAGGATAAGAAAGGGGAAGGGAAGCAGATTCGGTTAACAAGTCAAGTGGCAGGAGTGCACATGGCAGATGAATTGGGCAAGAATTAGGATGGTAAGATGAAAAAAATTGTAGCAGTTGGGTTGCAGAAGAGGTGGGAGTGACAGGCACAAGCAGAGGCTGGGCTGATTAATGTCGGGAAAATCTGGAAAGGGTAGCAGGAAGAAATACGGAGGGCTGCAATAGAAGATTTTCTACAAATACAATGTGTTTTTCCCTGAGTCTGAAATGAAACATGAAATTCCAGAACCTCAGCACTGGGAAAATCTCTCACTAATGGTGGTCAGAAAACAGAACCATAAACTGTTGCTTTGCTGGTATTCTTTGTCTTAGTGGCAGGGAACATCTTATACTCAAATGTTCCACATCAGCTGATAACATGCAGGCTCAATACAATTTTAGCTTGTCAATCTTTTCTGGATGGTTCCATGTGAATTAAATTGCCTGTAGTAACATATTGAAAAGAAATTTCTTTGACAGTTCTTGACTCCACCCCTCCAGTGGGTTTGCAGGTATCTTCTCAAGAGGTGAAGAAGAGCCACCCGCACCATTCTGTTTTATTGGCTGGAATGGAATACAATTATTCAAACATTTCTGGCATTTCTGTTCACACACACATAGCACCCCACGCTCCCCTCCTGCATGAAAAAAAGTCAAGTTTGCTAGTTTTCATTCTGAGCCAGAATAAAAAGCTGGATTTTTTTTGTTCTCAACCAATTCTCATCTTAATATATCTGAGATCAAAATCAATAAAAACCCCACAAAACCCAACAAAACAACACAACACCAACAACCACCACATTAAAAGCAATACCAGTTCTTCTGTTTCTTAAGTTTAAGTGCTAAAATTTACATCTTTCAAGTCTTGTACAAGTTTTGTCTTCTTCTGGCACAACAATACATATGAAATGGGGTAGTGGGCTAGCAGAAGGTTGGTAGGTGGAAAAGAAGGGAGGAGTAAGGCATAACAATGAGACATATTTCTTAAGTTTTATAAGGCTATTTCTGTTACATTTCAATGAATCATTTTCTAACACCAGCAAAACTTACAAAATACTCAAGCCTGTTTATTAGCCATTGCAATAATGGATAATAAACCAACAAGGGGTTCCTTACATCCCTAAGAGAGAATTGTCTAAGTCCACATATGGTACTTAGTATACAGTCTTCATGGAAATACAATAGCTTTTTTTCCACTTAAAACAATTAAAATACTAAGACCAAAAAAAAAACCCCATTTTGAAAATATCTTATTTTTCAGTTGAAATACTCATACCATTTGTGGTGAGCACTTTTTAACCCCTGTAGAAAAATGGGAAGCTCTGTATAATCCTGATAAGATCGGTTTTACAAAAGAATGTGTCTAAACACTGCTTACATGAAAGATTTCAGTTTACAGGAAAGAAAGGAAATCCCCACTGAAGGAATTGCACAAGATGTACCAATTACAAGGTATAACGTTATGACACAAGGATATGTTTTTATTTTGATTTCTGATGACCATATGAACCACAAAGACAAGACTTCATCAGGTTGAACCCTGAGCATGTAACTGGTGTCAGGAGGCAATAAACTCACTTCAGCCACTTTACACAGACAGGTGAGTTTATCATTTGTATAAGAAATAGGCATTTAAAAAGAGAAGTAACACTTGTAAAGTATAAAATACAAAACTCCAGGCAGAACATTACAGAATCTATTGCTTTGTTCTCTCATGAGAAAACCAGAAATCAGATTTATGCTGATGAAATATGGGACAAATCTAGTTCTATGTGCTGCTTACATACTCTTTAATAAAAAATACTCCCAAATAGAAAATAACACTTTATTATAACATATATGGCTGATACTTTTACTGAAAGCAAAATAAAAAAAACATGGATGTTAAAAATGTTGAACTATGTAAATATATTTGTGATTTCTCTAGCACTTAGAATGCACCCTTTTGACCTCATGGCTAAGTAAATAAATGTCCTTCTTCAAGCTATTATCAAACTGAAAATATTCTAAGTTGATTTTTCACATCTAAATATAATTCCATTCATACTTATTCATATCTATAGTTTTGCCTTGAATAACAAAATATTTCATAACAGCAAGTGTGATTAAACACTTCCACCTTGAAGTGCTCAAATTGTGCAATACTCTTCTGGAACATCTTGCTAGAATACTCCTTGACACCACTTGTGTCATGTCCTTTGTTTTAAAAACAAGCAATTTAAAAAGTATTCCTCAAAATTTGCTGCTAGTCTTAAGTGCCCCTGTATGTTCACTTAGTAAGACATTATCTACCCAAGTGACCAACATAAACTATTTTCTGTATATATTCCCTCCTGAATTCATTATGATGGGGGGGTTTTGTGTTAGATTTTTATGAGTCTTGAAACCTAAAGAAGAGAGTAGGAGATGTCTTATCAAGACAGGATTTTAAAAGGATAAATTTCTAAAGTACATAATTTCTTCGTTAACAGTATTTCTACATATCATAAAACTCTCAGGAAGCAAGAGAAATCTATCCAGTTGCTACAAAGAGAACTAGAAACTCAATTAACTACTTCTTCGTAAGATTTTAATGACTACTCATCTAAAATTCAGTGATGTAAAATATCAAATAAATCTTAATAATAGCTACACTGGATTCACTACATGAGAATCCTCCAGTCCTCCATTCCCATTACCATCCAAATATTTCACGATATTCGAATAGATGAATGGGAAGAGCTATCTAACTTTGACAAGGCTGTCATCTCCTAGGAGGATAGCTTAAGAGCTATTTAATAGTTTTGGTGTTCTAGATGCCTTAGACATAAGTTCATGTATCAGTTGTTTCCCAGCTATCCTCTCAGCTTTTGTTTTGTTTTGGCTTTTTTCATATTAAAAGCTTCTATGGAAGCTTAATTTTTTTTTTTAATTAAGGCAATAATTTAACTTCTAGCCTTATTTTCTGACTTATTTTAGCTTATTCCTCTTATTTTACATTTCTTATTTATCTTTTCAGAAAAATGTATTTGTGTTGTTCTTGTGTAATGACCTCGTAATTTTTGTCTATTTCCTGCACTGATATTTTTAAAAAATAAAACACAATTACATTACACTACTTTAACACTATGCAAAAGAAACTCCCTGATTTTACCTCTTTTTTTTGCAGAATCTAAATTTGGGAGATTAGTGCTTGTCCATAAATTCTCCAGGAAGTTATGAGAAGAAGGAAAGCTAATGAGTCTCTAATACACATAATTTATGGCTTTTCTTTTAAAAACCAAGTGCATTTGACTTTTGTACTTGAAGCCAAATTAAGTTTGTATATTTGTTTTACAAATTTTGAATTGGTTTACTTGCATCTTCTGAAGGACCACAGTGGGGCACATGAATATTTTAAAAACATCACACTCTCCCGAAGATAACTTGTCATGTGCATTATGAAATAGTCCTTTAATTATACAGTTTCATACTTTTACAAAAATACAACATGAAGTCTGTGTTATTGTCAGCACAAGAAGGCTGCAGAGCAATAAATGGATCAGTCTAAGATTTCATTCTATCATTGTGACTCACTCAGTGTGTGGTTCAGTGTCTCATTCACTAGAGACACCAAAACCAGAATTACACAAAGACCCATTTCCTCCTGGACTCTTCCATGGCATTAATCTGAATTCTTGATGCTGCACTGATTGGTGGGGTGACCGTCAGAAAATCACTTTCCCTTCCGGTGTCTGAATTTCCTCATTTCAGATTACTTGTTGGTAAAACAGATGAAGACCTAGTGATTAAAAACAAGGTGTATATGCAATAGTAACTAAGTAAAAGCCAGTTATCTTGTACTTACAGTGCCCATAGAGACATCAGCACACTCACCAGTCTGGGCACAAGGACCCATGACAGTGACTACCAAAGAAGTTATCTTCTGTATAGATGCTGACAAATACCAGATTCGAGTGAGGAAATTCAATATGAGGTAAAGAGGAACACTAAAAGCAATGGACTCCTGAAAGATCAGAACACATCTACTATGTGTTCTGTGAACCTGCTGACAAGGAACTAATTTTACTCCGTTTTTTTCCTGTTTCCAGCTTTTAAAGAAACTCAAAAATATTTTCAACATATTTAATGGAGTTGTACATACAACCTAAAGACAAAATTACAAACAGTAGTAGTGAAAGAAAATAACCAAGTAATGGAGCTTATTGCTGGTTCCCATCCTAAAAAGCCCAGCAGTGCATGAACTCTCACAGTGGCAATAGTGACGGACAAAGGTGAAAGAGGGAATAGAGCAGCAGGAACTTGCACTCTCGCCACCCACTAGACCCTTAGAGAAGATCATCTTTTTGCAATAAAATATGCTCTGTAGTGCTAACACTTTCTGAATAATAAAATGACAAAATTGCTGCTAGGAAAAGGGACTGCTGGATATTGAAGCATATCAAAGAGAGCTGGTATTACAACAGACTCGGAAAGGATGTGAAACTTCACTTCCAAGTACTTACGAAATAAAGCATGCTTAAAGAAACTTCTGCTAAAAATGAGTAAATAGCACATGATTATGCTTTGCTTCTCTATTTTAATATAAACTCTCCAATCTAGCAAATTGACTTCAATTGAGAAATTATTTCTGTGATGCTTAGTGTTCTGCCGTACAATTTCTTACAAGATATTTTTGCTTATTTAATTTAGATTTGGACCTTCCATTCACTATTTTCCACCTTGTTTTCAGAACATGACTTCAAAATAGGACCCCAAGTGTGTAACAGAAATTACTTACAAAACCAAATAAAACCCCTTTATACTACACTCTCCTCTTTCAACCATTGCAAAGTAATAATAATGAAAACAAAACAAAAACAAAACAAACAAAACAAACAAACAAACCAAAAAAAAAAAAACCAAACCAAACATAAATTAGTAGAGGCTGTCAATATTACTCCCAAGAAGTGTCCCAAAACAAGCATCAATCTTGTTGCAAAGGAATAGGTTGGGACTTAGAAGATCTGAGCATTATCAAGTATAACTTTTGGGGTTGTGCTTTACAGAAATTAGGAAGATAACTGAATTTCTCACTGTTCTGCATCTAGACTATAGTTTATTCTGAGTAGGGATTATTTCCTACAAACATTTGTGCAGCACCCAGTCTGATGGGATAAGCATCTTAATTAAGATGGATAGAATTTATTCCTGTGAAAACTGTGAATGCATACATAAATACGAATAGCACAGCAATGGGAACAGATGGGTGGGGACAAACTTGAAAATGTATGCAACAAGAACAACAAAGCAATCACTCAAGAAATCCCTCCAAACAATACTGATTTGCCTAACTATGCTGACAGCAAAATACAGGTAGGGGGCCTTAGTTTCTACAACTGGAATTACAAACAGGCACACAAACAGTGCAGAACTCAGTGCTACTGACATTGGTCACAGCACTTCTACAGCATGAACACATGCAGCATTCATAGATTTCACAGCAGAAATCAAGATATTGAATTATTTTCCCTTACTTTTAATGTTCATTACATCCAACTTTTCCAAAGTACAACATTGTTTTTCTCTCTGTAACCCTCCTGTTCTCTTATTGCAGCAAACATCTACAAATGTCAGTTAAAGGTTCATTTATTTCCTTGCTGATTTCCTGTAAAACTTGTGACTCAGTATGTCATCTGAACCTGTTACTCTGTGTACTGAGAGGACATTGAACACTTTTGCAACTGTGCTCCAGCTGCACACTCTCCACCTCCTTTTTCTGTGAGCAATGCAGAAGTCATCGCTGAGCCCGGGCTGATCATTACCCTGTGACTAAATTGAGCCCTGCATGTGTGAGTGCACGCACACGCTCTGCTGGAGCTTTGGCCTTCTTATATTCACTAGAAATGCAGCTACTTTTACTCTGATCACTACAGAAGAATGCTTTCTTTTCTCACAATAGTTCTGATGTTCATTACAGTCCTGAGTGATTCCCTTGCATCACTGTCCTGCAGTAATTCTTTCTGAATGAGATCAACTTTTAAAAATGTAGATATCTCTTTAAATGCAGCCTGGAATGATTCAGATGTTAATTTTTGAGTATTTATTAGAAATATTCATAAGACTCTCCTTTTCACGTATTTATGATGAACCCCTTCAGTCCAAATGGCCAGCTATTTAGCATCACAGACCGAGGACTAAAATAATTTCGCTCTTAAATGAACCTTTCTCACATGACTTCCTCCCATTTGGTCTTTGAATTTCTAAAAAGGTTTGGCTTCTGGGTTTTCAGAATATCTTTTGTTTCCTAATGTAACAACGCTGTTTTCTGGAAGCTACTTATAAAGTTTTTTGGGGTTTATTTGAGAAGGCATTCAAAAGATATACTTTAACTTTTGGGTTCAATATTGAATTACCCTAAGTTTCTGCATTTAGGATAGAGTGCTTCACTCTGCAGGTTTAAGCAGAACTTACCTGAATACTGCAGAGCATATATCTCTATCCAAAATAAGAAGATTGTACTCTCTGATTTGTTTTCTTGGCACGATTTATCACTTTACAGTCCTCTCTTCTGTCTTTTCATTTCCAGTCTAGCTTTCTTCATATGGGAAAGTATTTTTGTGCTTTTAATAGTTTCTCCTTCCTCCCTCTGAACTCTAACTGTGTTCTCTTTGAAGATAAAATCTCTCCAGAGGAATACAACATTCATGGTGAGGATTCATAATTTGTATATAATCTCTCAGCTTTCTCTATTCATTTTTAATATGGTACTTTTCCTCTTGCTGTACCATGATGAGCCTGATTTTGGGGACCCAGAAAAGAAAGTACTCATTATTTTGGGCCCTTCTTGTCCCTTCGTTAGTAACAAAACATCTTAATGGAGAGGTTTAGGCTGAAATGATTTCTGCTTCTAAAGAGCTTGGGAGAACAAGCCTGTGATCGAGACAGCTTTATACAAGGACCCTTGTGTATTGCTGGGATAAGTTCTTGGGAAGGTCAGAGCTCTCCTCCACAGAGTTATTCTAAAGAACACAAGTGCAGAACAACAAAACCATCTGACTGTAACATCTACTTGACCTCATGAGCTGAGTCTGTTTTCAAGTGTATTTTATACTGACTTAAGAAAATTTCTGGCAGAAAATAACTTAATTTCTCCTGCGATGCCTTGATTTTCTGTACCAAGTGCTTTGGAAGAGGAGACTGCTGGCTGCCAAGCAGAAGCCCCTTATTGTAACCCTCCTTGTGCTTGTGCCAGGTTGTGGGACCCAGCTGACACTTCCCAGATGTCCTGTGGGCAGACAGGAGGCTTTGAATTTAATCACACCTGGGCAGACTTGAAGTTCTCTTTTTTGTAGGCATTACCCCTAAACTTATCTCTGCTAGCTTGAACTGATCTATGGTAATGCTTACTATAGCTCTCACAGCTCTTCTATTCTAGTCCAAGTGAATTTTTTTTTTTTTTAATTTACTCAATAAAATAAGTTATTGTGTTATGACCTTTTTTCTGAATGGACCCCCAAGTCACCTGAAATTTACTCTCTTTCATGACAAAGTGTGTTAACACTTTGAAATGTATGCATTAAACACTTCTGTTTAATTTATCCTCTCTTGGTCCGTATTTAATTGCTTTTTGAAATAAAACACTTCTGGTGTGGCCCAGAAAGGGGCTTAATTTTTCCAAATCTGATAAAGACTTTATTAACCACAACAATTTTGGATTTCGTGCCATGGGTCAGGAGACCAGACTAATTCCGTAGTTCAATAGTATTCTATTGAAATTATTCTCATGCTTAGAAAATTCAACAATGTTAACTTGTTCACCACCTGAACAGAAATACTTTTAAGGCTTTCTGAAAGCTTTATGGGTTCTAGCACTCTAATTCTGAAAATTATGTCTCTGTTGATTAGGGCTAAGTTTCATTTGCACAACTTGACTCTTGGTCAGCAGGCATTTTACTGCAGCTCCTTGAGGCCAAACTTACTGCGCAGCAAGCGCTCTCCAGGTGTATGTTCTGCTTTAAGGTGTGTAAAGGCAGTCTAACAGGGAAAATAAAGAAAGATTATGGTTAAAAAAAGGATGATTTGAAAGAAAAGGTATTAGCCTGTGACAGAAGAGAAGTGGATTCTGCCTCTGGTCACACTTTCTGAAAGCTACTGTACAAATCACTTCAATTTACATCCACAAGAGAATGATATGCCTAACTTCCAGTGAAAATCCTGAGAGTTAAGGCCTCCCAATTTTTTTTTTTTTTTTTTTTTTTTTTTATTTTTTTTTTTTTTTTTTTTTATTTTTTTTTTTTTTTTTTTTTATTTTTTTTTTTTTTTTTTTTTGAAAGTAAGCTTTGTTTTTATGGGTCTCCAGTATCCATCCACAAAATTACTGTAAAACAGTGTTTCTTCTGAAGCAGCTCAATTAATATTCCAATTAATATCCACAGTACAGAAAAACCTAGACAGTACTGGCTGTGTGTGGCAATGTAAATAGAGAGAAGGAAAAGAGACCTAGAGAAATACGTCAGTCCGAAAGCTGTACTTGTCTTTAAAATAAACAGTCCCAATGTCTCAGCAGTCACAGTTTCTCTGACACAAACTGTTGCACTAGGAAGATTCCAGAAGAACAAAAACCTTAGTGACTCTATTAGGATGGAAAAAGAAAAGACAACCAGCAAGGGTATAGGAACCTACCCTTCCTTTAAAAAAATTAATAGAAAGAAGAAGCATTTCTACATTTGAAACAGAGTCAAAGATTTTCTGCCAAAATATTGCTGTCATTAAGTTTTATGCATTTGATTTATTGCTGCTTCCTGCTGCTCCTATTTAAACTCTCCTTTCCAGCAGGCATGTAATCAAAAACATATTGTGTTCCACCAGCTTGCTTGTCATGGCTATTTATACGAAATAATTACTGATAGGAACTTTAAGAGAAAAATACAGTCCTACACATGAAAATTATTTGGAAAATACTGATCAAATTCAGTTGGATCAACACTTCACTACAGGATCTGAAGTTCAAGGCAGAATTGAGTCACATTTTGTTTATTTTTAGCACCTATTTCACATTGCCTCACTATGAATCTACAGTGCAGCTGCATCCTAGTATGTCACAGAGATGTGAAAGTGAGGGATGTTTTTGCTGCATCAAGTTATCTCATTGGGTATGAAAAAAGTTTTCTGTTTATGAACTCTCACATTAGTGAGAGCAGTTGTCATTTGCTCAATTTATTTACAATCTATTCTAATAAACAGTGTAAAATGGGTTTCAGGTTTGATGACGGCGAAAGTTTTTGAGAAGATATACTTTGAAGTTCCTAGAGTTTGGAAATTTTATGTGTGCTTGAAGATAAAATGTGCTTATTAAAAGGTTCAGTAACATAAAATGGAACAAATCACCACATATGCTGTTCAACAGTCTACTGAACAGATGGAGATTTAAGGATGAAAGACTGCAAATTAAAGAGCACCCAAACATTTTCAAGAATTAATACAGCAAGCTTGTGACAGCACCAAACCCCCTTATTTTAAGGCTTTTCAAGATTTAAGCCTCTTGTTTCATGATGAAATTGTCAACTGTGTTTTTTCAAGCTAACTGTGTCAGTACACTAAAATTGTAATGAGAGACAATGATTTAAGGAGACACGGCAGCAGACTGCCGGAGGGCAGGCACCACAAGTACATGTACCTACAGATGGAGCTAATTAAGGTCTCATGTGTTAGATACCCTGATGTGAGGGAAGTGGATACCAGCACGAAGACCTCCAAAGAAACAGGTTGCCAGAATCCACTTCATTAATAAGAAATGGTGCAACCCTACAGTTAACCTGTTCCTCTGGTAACAGTTAGTATAAGGAATCCAAACCTGAGCCATATCCATAAAGGTGCATGGAAACTGGAGAGCAGCTGTGTTGGTGAATCAACAAATTACAGGCAACAGGAAAGCCCATCTGTCCATCACAGCTCTGATGCATAAGGTATATGCTGCTATTCTGTTACCAGCAAAATAAACCACAGAGAGTACAAACTGGGTAGTGAGAAAAAATATATCCTAACAACCCAACAGAAGATTTTCTGTTAATAGGGCAAGGTCCTAAGAAATTCTGGGATCTTTAGCTTGGCTTTGTTACCTGTGAACACACAGTTATTAGATAAACAGGGAGACAAAGAATAAACTTCCCTCTATCAATGACCTTCACTCAGCAGCAGTACTTTAGTTTTTCCAGGGTTGAAAATAAGGCAGCTTTAACACAGACAGCTAGCAATATCCTCCAAGTATTACTTCATGGGAGATGATGAACTTACAGGTTCTTCTGAGTAAAGAGAGACACATCTGTATTTCACCAGCATACTGATGAGCCTCCTTTCTAAATTCTGAAGTGGTGGCTCTACAAAGCACCATAATAAACTACCTGGGAGACAGAATACGGCCTTAAGGACTGCTGCATTTCAAAACAATTGATGATGACATACAGTTGTGTGCCAGCACCTGTTAAGCCTTTCTCAGAAGTGCATGAAGAGCAAGAAGTATAGCCTCCAACATATCAGCAATGTCCCTCAGTCACCAAAGCAATAAACCACAATCAAACGTTCTTTTAGCTATTCAGCAGAAACGCGATGATGAGGCAACCTAGATCTGAGAGTGAAGAAATTAAAGCACATACAAAGCACCTAGTACAAAATACACAACAAAGCCAAACTTGGCCCACAGCCTTTCCAAATGCCCTTGACAGGCAAATTCAAACTATTCTTTACCCCTTTTTTCCAAATGGAAGAAATCTTAGTATTGCTGAAGTCAAAAGCAATGCTCTCCATTTAACAGTGCCTGTAATTCATCTGCAGGAAATTAACTGCCAGGCTTTAAAGCATTTTTCCTCTTGGGTAATACTTGGAAGATGCATCGACTCTGTAGCAGGATCCCAGCATTTCTGTTTAGTTTTCCTCTTGGTAGTTAAACATTGCAGCAGCTTCTATGTTGCTGCATTTATTTACATTTTTAATAACAGAATAATCAACTTTTTACTTTCCTTATCTTGCTGGCCTTTTTGCAGTCTGAGCTCTTCGTGTTTCCTTCATGTTTCTGCAGCTGTTAGTAAGTGAGAAGCTGCTTTGGATCGTTTTGAGTATTCTACCACTTTCTGCTTAAGAAACATGATTCTAGGAACAGACAAGGCAGCTGTCAGGAGCTTATTTCACAGATGCACTTGGCATGATGTGAAACCATTTTCAGCTGGCAATAGCTGAAATAAATATGTAATTCCACCACAGAAAAACAGCAGGCCTAGGAAAAAAAAGATGATGAAATCAAGAGTAAGCAATGGGCAGTGCTGAACTGTATTTTGATGTTCATAATGCCCTTACAGAACTTAGCACATATCTCAATTTTGTTTAGCTCTACAAGTCCACACTCTCTTTCATGAGGCACCAAATGCAGAGGCAAAAGGAGACTTAAGAGACAAAGGCAGGGACTGACATAAGGCTATCGACAACCTAGACCAGTGGCACAGCAAGCTGTGCAGATTTAGTGCCTTGTTTTACCTATCAAATTCCACATTTTATAGAGCAATAAAAATATTTCCTTGATTACACAATAGGTGGACATTCAGTTTTGCTGTTTACATCAGGAATATGCTTACGCACCAGTTTCTGTTGTGTTAAAAAAGCTTGCCACCCAGAGTCTACGCTGCAGAACGAGTTTGATTAGAGACAGATAACAATTCTCACAAGCATGTTTAATAAGATTAACTATTTTTGGATCACTTTGTGTAGCTGGAAGAGAATAAGTGAGTTCATTATTTGTTACTTTCCAGGTTTATCTGTATTCAGGCAGCACCCAGCTGTGCACAGTGTTTCACCTGGAAGTTTCACTCATGTTCTCCCAGAGTAATTCCTAATCAAAGGAAACACAATAGAAGAAAGATCCAGCTTATATAAAAATTTAGTTAAGCACTTTTGCTTCAGATAAGAGGCTTATTCACAGTGCTGTAAGAAGAGGCTGAAAATGCATACTATATTGTGTGGATACAGAATCCATAGCTAATCCTATATAAATGCACCAAAGTGAAAATTCCAGAATTAACAAACAATGTGCATTTTCTCTTGCACGTCACATTCCATAAAGTATTTGTACTGTAAGCTGCTTGGAGCAGAGATCTGTCACTGTTAATTAGTCTATAAGGACTATGTACATTAGGGACCACATTTAAAACTTTTTCTTCTTTTCAAAGTTCCGAGGAACAGATTTGATTTTACAGTTCTCCTATGAATTAGAGGCTAAGGAACAGAAAGCAAAATCTCATTTTAAATAATGTAACTGATTACTTGGGTTTTGTTTTCATTATTGTTTCAAAATTTGTGACTTACATTAACTTAAATTATAGGAAAGCAGTGTTTGGGGTTTGGGTTTAGTTTTCAAAAAGGTGTTCACACCAAAAAATCTCCATTCTCTTCCAGCTACACCACTTGCCTAGTATCTGGAAGAACATTCAGGATTACATGTTCAGGATGCATCCTGAGCTATAGCCAACATTCACAATTTCTACAGTCATTAAGGGGTAAAAATATCTCCTAGAGAAAAAGCTTTTGTTAAATCAAACACTTGGTTGGGGACAACAGAAACAATAATTACTGAAACACCACATTTTGGTGAACTTTGGGCCATATATTTTTTTTCTTAGAAAGAGAAGATAACATAATTACAAACTTCCTTAAAACTCAAGAAGACTAAATTAAAATCTTCCAGGTGCCCAAATTCTTAATGAACTTTAAAAGTGATTTTTGAGAACAAACAATAAAAATCATGAACACATTATGCCCTTATTGTTCCTCCTATTCTGCTGACCACACTGCCTCTTTCAATACAACTCAAAAGAGGCCAATCCAAAAGAGAAAAAAAAATTGAAATTAAATTGAAAAAAAAAAATAAGAAGACCCAGACAGGGCACACATATTTCAAAAAATCTGACATTGTGTAAGTTTATAAATCAAAATTAGTTGTTAAGAGTTTTCACATGAGTTACTTCCATACCCAGAGCAGAACACCCAACTGAAATGTTCCAACTACAATATGCCTTTGCCCAGATATTTTCTTCTGAGATTGTTAAGAGGATAAAATAGGATGTACCAAACACAAAATTCTTTGATGTAAAGGTACATCTATGATTGCTTTTGAAATCAGCCTCTCCTGGAAATTTAGAGTTTCCATACAAATATAGTTGCAGCAAATCGGTCTCTTTTCTAATTTATGATTAGAAAGGGTTCCCACACCTGCAGCTTTGACCACATTCCCTTTACACTTTCCAATCCATTCCTTCTCAAGCCATTCCAGCATTATCTCTCCCCTGATATCACTTGTTTGCCTGAACTGCAGCATTTAAGATTCAAACCCAAACACTCCCTGAGGGAGTTGAATACCCTTTATTCCTACAAATATATATCATTATGAATACAAAACTATCATGAACAAAAGCATTTTTTAAGAGCAAGCTCAATTTTCAGTGTATTTTGCTACAGCAAATACAGAGCTGTTGCAAAGACAAGTATTTCAAACAATAGGTGCCTGCACACCTGGGAAGTTCACAGTCAAACCATAGGCAATTAGCAAGTACAGACTGTAATGTTCCTTTAAAAATCTCAAAATACTAATCCAGACAATTAAATATATCTTTTATGTAGATATATATGTACATATATCTTTTATGTAGATATATATGATCAGACTATGTAAAGCACTTGTGAATTTTTCAATTCTGAAAGTTCCATTTGTAGTTTAGTCCCATTTATAACACGAGTCCTGAAATGCTATTTACTACTGTGGTGCTTTGTGCATCCATGCTACTTTAAAAAAATTTTAAACTAACATATCTTTCTTCAAAGACTTCCAAAGTAGGACTCCATTCATCAACAGGCTGTAGGTCAGTGGTTTTCAGTCTGTGGTCTGTGAGGCTGTAGGGTTTAAGCAAACTAATCTTTGTGAGGCTTAGACTTGTTTTTCAACACCTACAGTGTGCAAAGCCTGCATTTGAAATTGGCAACTACTGCATTAGCAAAAGACAAGTCACACCTATATTAGCAGGCTGAGGATCTATAGACAAGCCCTCCCACAAAATGAAGCTGTTTAGAAGATGCCAAGTATCTTGGATTTCCCTTAATAGTCTCTTCAGTGTTTAGTCCATATTATCTACTGGATTTACTAGCTTATCAGGCCGTCTTACGGGATGGTTCTAGACTTTTGCTTGTCAAAAAAAATGTCACTACCTTGCCTTTTTCTGCTTCAAAAAATGGGAAGATATCACGGTAATCTGAAATAGGACTAACTCTAACATTCTCTAGTGTTAAAATAAGGATAAACTCTGACCTCTAATCTCTCCAAAGTGCCACAAGAGGATCATCACAAATCATCACAACTGTATTCTGTACCCGCCCCAAGACTTTGCCTGCAGATACTCAGGTTTTACTGCCACTTTTCTGTTGCACCTGTGAAGAAGAACCTAAAACACTCAACTGTATAGAATGCAATAAAATAGTAGCACTTTAATCAAGAAAGATTAATTACTAAAGAAAGAGAGATATAAATTTCTTTCATGTCCCCACGTAAAGCCATCTGACAAAGCTAGTATCAAATAAATTAAATTGATGGGACTTTGTTCTCAAACGTATGCACGAACAGATCACATTCAGCAGTTTCATCAGAAATAGCAATTTTAGTAATACAGTAAAATAGGGCTTATAATTTTCCTAAATGGTACCAACTTGGACTGGAACTGACTGAATTTCAGTCAAAAAAGCACATCCAGGCACCAAAATCACAAAGCCAAGGAAAATGATGCAATTTTACCTCCATGATTCTGACAACTTGTTCTTTGGACAGCTACAGTATCCATTTGTGCTGAACCAGGGACCTGAAGTTGAGCCCAAGTGT
>NW_008246058.1:2964569-3009409 GCF_000691975.1 Corvus brachyrhynchos
ATTTTTGTCTTTCTTATGAGGTCTGTTCGTTTTACTCAACATTAACTTTCTGAAAAGCCAACACATTTGCTTCTGGGCTTATTAATATTGAGATGTAATCTAGACTGGGCATGAGTCCAGAGAGAAGAAAGTAAGACGATCATTCCCCTGCCTAAACTAAGTGGACTAAGTGGAAAAAGAAACTTTCTGATCAAAGTGGGATAAGATGGAAGCCTTGAGGAGGAAAGAAGAAGATTGGGAAAAGCAGCTTGAGGGGGATGGAATGAATAGAAGATTGGTCGCGAAAGGAAAAGGGAAGTTAGGAAGGGAGTTTCCTTATTCCAAATTTAGAAAAGGAGTGATTTGAGATGACCTATGAAACATGATGCAAGACGGCAGTCTGCTTTGCATAAACGCTGAAGTCAGTGGGAACTATGAGCCACGTAACATAGTGATACCATGTTCTAGGCTTCTCAAAAGCTATCCAAAACATTTATGTTAATCTCTCTGAATTTCAGTTTCCCATCTGTCAAGTAGGAAAAATAATAATCCTCTCATATGGATAATGTAAAAACAAATTCATTAATGCTTGCAGATACCGTAATAATGAGGATCATAAAAAAGCTCAACAGAAATACTAACTCTGCATTAGGAACAGGGTTTAATTAGTCTGTAACAAACAACAAATGGGCCTTTTGTTCTCTATGTTTATATCTTAACAGAATGAAATCTTGGTACTTAATAAATCACAGATTGAAAGCAATATCTGTAAAGCAGTAAGTAAAAGGCACTGACCATATAGCCAAGGTAGAGAATACAAAATACTGAACCAGAATTGAGAGGAAAAAGTAAACTGTGACTGTGTAACTTAAAGGCTATCTGATTGGTTAGGTGAGGGAGAAGTAGGAATGGATAAAACAATAATTTAATTCAGACACTTTGTAAGATTGCCTTTGCAGCATTCGTAATTGCCTTTTAACTCCACACTATGTGTGTGCTCATATTGACGTTCATTTGGGCACTCACAAATCTTCCACACTGACACTGTGTGCACACCTGTATCTATATCTCAAGTAATTTTCAGTTAAACCAATAAAACACATCTAGAACTAATATATTCAGTGTTACTACATAATGACATTAACAACTTCCCTTGCAGCATAAATTATTCACGTACAATAGCAGCTTGAAAATATATTTTTCAATTCTTTTGAACTTAGACTAATCTTAAAACAACAAATGATGAAAGTTCAAACAAAAGCTAATTTTGTTTAATGAACTAACCAAGGAGGTATTGTGAAAGTATTGTGCAACCAAATGCTAAGCTAATTATTGTGAGAACAAATAACTGTTGCCATAGTTACTGGACAGTGTTTTCCATAATCACTTTTATCTCTTCAATAAATCTTTGTGACGCAACAAATATAAAAAGTTGACTGTAAAATGACTATTAGGTTTTGAACAGCATTTAGCTATGAATGATCTGTCATTGTACTTGTGTTCCCATGTTTGTCAGAGGATAACAAAAGACAGGTATTTGCTCAAGTTAACAGGAAAACAATTACAGCTATAGCTGGCTTCTGGACTGCAGTCCAGGTTGTTGATTTTTAGCATAAGACATTTTCCTTTTTGTATCAAACACATTCATGTTGATTTGTTTGTCTTTACACTGCAAAGTATCGAGAAGACCAGGCTGTTCTCTCTTTTTCCCCCAGCAGTGTGTTATACTTTTATGTTAGTTCACATTAGGTGATGCAGTGATGAAAACTCTACAGTAACTGAAAGCTAAAACTAAAATCTGGGTCATAAACAAGTGAACATGAAAGCCAACATCAAAAGCATATACCACTGCAGAATGAAACAAAATTCCCTGCTCTGACTGAATGCCCCTGTAAGGGAGCCCAGTCTGTATCATACTACAGATTCCACAACTGGCTTCTGCAAAAAGTGCCCTGGACTAATAAATATTCTATGTTTTCCATATTTTTGTGTCCCCAGTTACACCAATGGATTCATGACTAAATCTAATGCTTGGAATTAATCTCAGTTTGAAAGGTCTTGAGAAAATACTAGTTTTGACTGGGAAACTCCAGATAATAAAGACAAATAGGGATACCACATAACAGGCTATCAGCCTCTCTGTGGAATTTTCCAAATTCAGCATTTGAGCACAGACATTGAAATTAAATCCTCAATATTATAAATTAAATGTCTTTTAGACATTTGTATGAAATGGCATTTCTCTGCTTCTCTGATACCCTGCAATTTCACATAACTCCTGCCAGCTTACAGAGGATGCTGCAGGAAGTCCCACAAACCAGATGTGGCTTCAAATATGTTTGTCTTAAATTCATAAGTAATTGCTTATCAGCTAAAGCTAGCCACAAATGCTAAAATGAAAAACATAATGTTGACTGATTTCGTATGTTTAATAAAAACTCCTTGTGTATTTATACACCTTTTTTTTCATGTCACCAGTATGTTTCTGATTTTCTGATGAGTTCCTGGCAGGGAAAGGAACTTCCCAAACACAAAACAATTTCAGTGTACAAGGTGTTCCAAATTTCCAGCTCCAGAGGCAGGAAGTCTGGCCACTTCAAGGTCCACAAGACTCAAAGCCATGTTACATGAGAGAGGCTCTGTTGCCTCTCTAGTTTCTCTGACTGTCCCAACAAGAGACTGTAGGTGTTCCAAGACTGGGAATATGGCAGCCCAGAGAGGCAAGAAGAAGGTGTCACAGAAGAGGTCATGTTAGAGTAGTCTTAGGTTCCCGAAGCTGAAAGTGCCATTCCTGACAGTTTCTTAATGTTTACATAAACAAGAATGCCACAGTTGAACACTGGGAGACTGTTTAGCATTTCAGAGCAACAACTTGTCTATTTTTCCCAGCAAGTATTTTTATGAATTTCAATGCATAAGAAATTTTCTATTTTAATCAGTTGAACAAACAAAAATCTTATTTTTGGCTGTTTTCATCATTTCTGTCAAGCACAAGGACAAAAGAAATGAGATGGAATTTACAACCCAAAGAAATTTTAGTTCTAAAATAAGCCCTACATAAAGTTGCACTGGTTTCTATCAAGTTTAGATCTGTGCAGATTCCACAATGTCCTTTAAACTTTACAGGTCAGCTAATAAAGCTCAGAACACCACCACTGCTTCCTGAGGCACCAGCACAGCTCACAGAGGGGACGACTGGCACAGGCCATCTTCACATTTTACAGATTTTTGCTGCTCCTATTTAGCCCTCCAAAAGTCTTGTGGTACCTCTGCAGCTCAGGTCTGAGCTTAGAACTGGAAATCAAAACTCTGTGCCATTTATTTTCCTGCTTCTCAGCTGCATCAGAATCTAATGAATTGCATTAAGATAAAAAGCGAGATGCATAAAAAAGCATCTAATCAGATGATTAACAGAGGAATCAGGTAACTGAGAAGGCCCAGCATGGAAAATAATCACTTATAAAATAAGATTTGAAAACAGCACAGAACAAAGAGGAAATCAGTTCTACAGAACTACAGTAAAGAGTATTTTTAATAGTGCTACAATTAATGCTGAATTTTGGATCACATGTCAATGATTCATGCATTGCTGGATATTTTTTTCTTCCTTTCTCATTTTTCCAGCCTGGTAAGAAGCTTCATTATTAATTTACCTAAGTCTGAATGCTCAACTAACCTTCAGCATACTTTTCAGTGTTTCTGTAACAAAGCCACCATCTCGACATCCCTGCCTGCACTGTCACTTACTATAACTATTTCTCAGAAAATAAAACACTGTATGTGTTGCAAGGATAACTGCTCAAAGAGACAAATGGGTTAATGACATTCATGCCACCTTGTAGCAATTAAATTTTAGAAAGCTAAAAAGCCTTGAACAAATCAATAATACATGCTACCAGTAGCCTAAATAAATCCTCACAGTCCCTACTCATGGGAACTGTGTTTTGTTAGAGAAAGGAAGAATTGTATTGCAAGAACTGTATTCATAGGAATTACGGTATCAACTTATTTTACAGTAATTCTCTATAGTAGTTGAGAACATTCATTGTTTTATTCCAGGGTATGCTGGAGATGGAGACACCTTAGCCAATAAAACTTTGGGTTTTCTTTTAATATTCTTCCATTTGTTTGGACTACTAGACTGTGCAGATCTCATGCTGTGATGGATTTTAGCTTTGCTGGTATTAAGCTGCAAAGTATTCAGTGTATTACACAGAAATTTCTTGAGGTGAAAAAATCCAGTCTGCACTCCCTGTGCATGGGAGCACATTTTGTGCTGTGAGCTGTGATGCAGTTCTCAAAATACTTTGATGCTTTTTGCTTCTTACAGCACTTAAGTGCACAAAGTTACACAGACTTACATAGTGCATCTCAGAGACAGCATCTCTTTCTCCATGCATCACAAAGACCTTGATTAAACTTTGAGCACCAGCTTTTAAGTCACATCAGAGCTTGTTTCTCCAGTAACCTGACAGAACAAAATCCTTATGAACCCAGATGACAGGACTGCATAACCTCTGCCAACACAAGCCATATCACAATCCAGATAGCACTAGGAAGCAGGAAGCCCATTCAGTGAGCAAAAGAGGTGAAGTGAGGAAGAAAAGTTGAATAGTAACTGAAAGAAGGAATTCAGACTTCAGTAGCTGGGAAGATTATTAGATTTAGGTCAAAAGCCTCACTGGAGTGATTCCTAAACTTTTCTTTCATAACCTCACTTCTAGGATTGCAGCCCTATTTTCACTGCAACTTTTGATAGTGTTCATACTTACAAATCTTATCTCTTAATAGTAATTTTGAAGTTTTCATAAAATTTCATGAAGTCATTCCAAAGTATTAGACACAGAGAAACAAAATACACAACTCCTAACTCTGCATTACTTGCATCTCTTGTTTAATGGAGTTTCCCTTGAATTCTACCAGTGTAAATGAAAAGGTGTACAAGGCTCTGCATCTCTTAGACAAATAGAAAACATTCTTTGTACCATTATATAAAACTAATTTTGTAAAAGACTTCTTCTAAAGCTTTTATACTATTTTACTTATTTCCTTGCCTGATTAGCTTTTAACCAAATGTAGATGTTTTCCTTGACCTATTTTCAAAGCTAACTAATCCCTAAATCCCCCAGTTATGCAATCCTGAAGGATTAAACGTTTGTCATTAAAGAGTCTGGATTTGTTTAGACTGAATAAATTTCAGTGGTTTACATACAGTTCATTGATTAAACTACATTCATAGAATGCTGGCTCTTGTCACAGGGAGTCTGCCAAAGTAGCTCTATTTAGATGTATATAAGCTTCTGCTCATAGTTAAATACACAAAATACTAGCATGTGGTGCACCTTGGAAGAGAATGAGGCTCTTTTTATATATAGCACTTGTTCCACCTCTGCAGAAGTATTACCATTATATAGTATCTATATTGCAGTACCACCCAAATGCCAGTCTGGTCAGAAAACCCCTGTATTAGGTAAAATGACAATCTCTGCTCCAAAGCATGCAACCTAAAGGGCAGGACAAACCAGGCAGAGGAGATAAACAAGTGGGTTGGTCTGGGGATGGTAGCAAGGACAGGGTAACAAATAATAGGATGCACAGGATTTGCAGCCAGTGAGGAAGAACAATCACAACGTGCCATCTGCCCACCCATAATTAGATTAGAGTTCTCTCTATGCAGTGCAGCAGAGTGGTTTTGAAGAGACACTTGGAGGAGAACAGGACCTTCTCCTATGTCTTAGAACTTCTCCTGTGCCTAGTAAGGTGTCATGAGACAAAGAATAAAGATAGGTGTCAAGGACCTAGTGAGGTAACAGGTCACAGATGCAAAGGGCTAAATCATCACAAAGGTATATTCTGCTTGTTTTGCTCACACAGTAAGAACATTCTTTACAAGTCACCTTCATGGTGGTTTAAGCTAACTGGTTTTACTTCTCATTTACAATGGGCTGGGAAGGTCTATTTCCAGTTACACTATATTAGTTAAAAACGTAAAACCTCAATTTCTTGGCATTGAACAGTTGCTTTGTACTTCTTAGAACACACCAAGATCATCTGCAGAGAAATTAAGATGTCTTTATTCTAAGTGTAAACACCAAAAGAGTGATTTAGAAGAACTAAAAATGTATTCTTTTAGGGTATACATGAACCTCTCTAAATGAGAAGTCAATAATATTTTTCTTCCTTAGACATAATGATCCCTGCTTAAGTTTCTATCCTTTCTTCCAAAACAGTACGTCTGTCACTCTTGGGACAGGAAACCAGAATACATGACCTGCTTTCATCAGTTGCTGTTTTCACCCACTGTAGCAATTGCGGTTTTAAACAGTTGAAATAAAATGGTCATATACAATTCACCTTCAAACCTTCTAATATGTAGAGTCAGAAATTATTTAATGCATCTAGATTAGTGCTCTTCAATTCTGAAGTGAAGAACTTGGGATTTCATTTTCAATTCATTCTGATAAGTAAAGCACTCTATGATGTGAGCAGGGACTATGCAGTAAATAGCCACGAAATTCAAGTTTAGCAAAAACAGTTATAGCATTGCAACATATCTACTGAATATAAAATGCAAAAATAGTACTTTCCACGTTCTGTAAATTTTCTGTAAATACAGGTTTTTGCACAACTACATGCTCCCTTCTTTCTGGAAATGTAAGTAATTTTCAGTTTCTACTAGGACAGGAAAAACAGCTCACTGAACTTGCAGCCTCAGTATTGCAAAATTCTGTATGGATAAGCCAGTTCTTAAAAAGAAAGTCACACTACTTGTTCACATTATGTGTGGCTACAAAATATGACTGGAACCATTACCCTGCAGATAACCACAGCTTTACAATAGGTACTGACAGCTGCAGATTTGCTGTATTTAAGACAAAATCTGGGGGACATCCATAGCTGTCACAGCTGTGTGCCTGCATTTGTAGCATCCCAAAACAAAAATACTGATCAAGGATGAAAAATAGCTGAGTAAAACTGAAAGCAGAAAAATAAAGACAACAATTGAAAATAATGGAAATTAAGGAAATTAAATTTAAGGGAAACTAAGTATGTCTAAGACCTTGAGAAACAAAAGGAACTGTGCTAGTACATGTGCCTTGTGCTGGGCAGCCTTGTCATGCTAATACTCATCAGAATATGGCTTAATCAAAACTTAAAAAAATCACAAGCAGTGGTGAGCAAGAAGATTAAAGCAAAATCTATTTCCTGAAAAATTAGTTCACAAAAGTAAACCAAGAATACAAGATTAATATAAAAGCAACAAAGGATTTTTTTGTGTTTTACTTTCCTAACTTTTAAAGCAGGTATTTTGAATCCTAAAAACTATGGGTTTTTTTCCTAAATCAATACAGTCACAATACACTGTCAAAGCAGTTAGATTTATTTACTATTACACAAACTAGACTGCACATTGAACAGCTTTTACTGTCGGCTTCACACCGAAGAGTTAAAAACCTTTGCTGGATTATCAGCAGAATTAGCAGAAATCACCTGGAGCACAAGTCCTGTCGTTCTTGCTTCAACAGCAGGCAGGATTTAGGAGTACAGTTACAGGACTTGTCATTAGGGATTTCTCAGTGTAACTCCAGGCTGAGGTATAACCTTCCTTGTATCTGGTAACACACCACAGGGGCGCTGTATATCCAGGTCCTCAGCAAGGACAAACCAGACTGAATGTACAGAGGGGGCTCTGGTACCAGGCTGTTTTACAAGGAAAGGCTCTTCTAAGAAGATCTCAAACTGGGATCTACGTAGAAGGCACTACCACTCTGGGAGCAAAACTTCAGAACACATCTATCAGCTATTGACCAGAAGAGGAAAGACCGCAGCGCTTATGTAAAGCAGGAAAGTGAGATACAGGCGCTGGAAGGAAGTGAATCCCCCAGGTTGGCACAATGCTCGACAGGAGTAAGTGGCAGACACAGCTGCAGAAGTGGATGCATACGCAGCATGTAACATACACATGCTGTTTGAAAAACTTCAGGAAAGAGGGAAAATTCCTGCTAAAACTGGTCTTAGTGGTAGCTATAAAAGACCATAAATGCAAGTTTAAAAATAATGGTGCTGGGTCAAGTCCTGCAGTAGATGTGGGTACGTGCTTAGCTCATATATTTTGCATTCTTCAGTGTTTCTGGACAGATTTTGAATTAGTTGATAGTATACTCAAACTTAATGCATGTAACTCCTAACACTTGTAACAGCTTTTCAAATACATTGGTATTTCCTTTGATGTGTGCTTAAAATACTTATTTCTGAATGTAAAATTCATATATCTCATCCAAGAAAAGCAAGCCATTTCTGTATTTACTCTCAAAACCTCAGTAGAATTACTGTACTTTGCTAGATTCCGGAGGAAGAGCAATCAAATAGCTTCCAGTTCTACTTCTGAAGAAAAGCAAACTGAGAAGTAAAAAAGACTGTCAATGTCAAGAGTTACAACAGGATCTGGGGAAATGACATTGTTAATGGTTACAAAAGAATGTCCACACACAATGTCTAACCAGATAGAAGATGCAATTTCTCAAAAAAAAAAAAAGCGTGTTAACATTTCTTTGCCATGTTTAGGTCACCGGGTTTCACTTAAATATTATTTTTCACCTGAAATAATGTTTAAACCAAATGCTAAGCTAAACATATGTGGAACTTTTGGAAGATCACTGTAGAGTAGGGATGATATTTACTTCACTGTTACCAGAATAAAATCTTGGCATATGTTATGATGGTATGAAGTGCTTGCTGTGCCACATATTTCCCGTAATGTCTCATAAGGCTTAGTCCATGCAATATGCAAGGTTTTCCAGATTAAACTCTAGTGTTCCATATATGAAACATCCCTTATTATTTAATTATTGTTTATGAATTAATTTCTAGACAGGCATTCTGTTTTAGGATTACACCAGTACCATCAATTTAAAGAGAACTTTCTAGAAAAAGAACAGGACAAAAAACATTATTTCAAGTTAGATCTTTTGTTCAAGACTTTGGTTATTTATTTTAAAGGCAGTAGCTTAAAACAATTTTTTGCCTAATGACTGCTTTTCTATTTTAAACCTTAAAAAATCTGTTCCATGAACTGCCGGGATAAAATGTATTGAAAAATAGTTGAAAATATCCTTTCACTATAATTCCTGGAAAACTGTGTTAGTCATTATCTATAATGAGACTTTTGTATTTACAAAGAGTTAACTTAAATATCATGCTGAACTCCCCTCTCCAAGCTGCACTGAACGATCAGAATTCATTATGTTGCTTGTTATAATGCCATTATTTCTTGTTATAATGAAGACAGCACAAAAAACACACCAGAACAGAAGAGATACATCCGGTAAACTGAAATGTCATTTTACACAAAAATCTTTTTTCTATTCCTCATACTTGGGTCAGATCTGCACTACAAAGCAGTGGCTGAACACTGACCACAGCTTTCTTGATCCACTCTCAAAGGCTGACTGACCCACAGAGATAATATCAGAGGTTCTATTACTCAGCCACACATCTTAATGAGAAACTTTCCCATTTCTGCACCACAACCACTTACAGGTTGGCTCATAGACACACCTGTATATGCCTCACCCAGGCAGGTCAGTGGTTTGTATGGATGGTCTGAGACTACCAAGGCAGAGGAGCCAGGGAATGCCGCAGTGCCTTACGTTTCAACATGGAGGGTTCTGGGCTTTTATGCAACTGCATCTAAGGAGGTTAAGGAGCTGTAATTAGCACACATCACCTCTCTGTCACTGCAGCTAATCAGGCTGAAAAATCCCAAGCATCTCCACTCCTGAGCAGTCCTACTTCTTGCAATGGAATTTTCAAGCTCTTCTTGCTAATTGCTTACACTGCTTTCAGACTCTCTGGCACCATGGAAAGCTTCCTTTTGGTGTGGAAACAGGGGGGTGGGGGGCAAAATTCTCACTATGGAAGTGACCTTTTCTCTCTGCTAGGAATCTCAGCAGAGGAATGGACTCTTCTGAAGACATCTGTTGACAGTAACAATACATACCAATTTGAAGGTATATTCATTTTAATTTTCACTGAATTTCAGAGGTAATTCTGGGGTTCTGTCTATACTGTAACGTGAACAGCTGCTCAAAACAAAATATTCTAGGTGTCACATCTGGTACCACACTGCCAGCTGCCAACACAACTGTGGCTCAGGCTCAAAGCATCCAAATCATGATTACAAACAGCAGAGGTTATGTGATCTGCTGGTGAGTTGTGGTTGTTAGATGCTCAAATCTTACTTGCAGCCGATCAGATCCGACCACATGATTGACAGCTTGGGGTTAGGATAGCAGCCTCAAGCTTTCCTCATTGAGACCATCTTCCAGAGTGAGACCTAAGTGTGCACCTGAGCGCACCCGACATACACAAGGATGATGGGCAAGTCTCTAGTTGAGAATAGGCTTAATAGTTACTTTGTTATCTTGAACTGCCATTTGTTCAAACTTCAGAATCTATATCCTATTCACACTTGACGCCTGCTCAGTCTAAATGTGACGTTCCAGTATCACGGACACGGATTATCTAAGACCAAGCTGTAGTAAGCAACTAACCAACTAAGTAAGCAATCCAACCAACTGCAGGAAAGCCTGGTTATGGCCAGTGTCTGTTGGGCTTCTCTCTTCCTTGCCTTCTCAGGACCAATGGTAAAATACTTTTCATTGCAGGTCTGGCCCTGTAAGCCTGCACTCTTCAAGCTGTTGTATATTGTCTTCATTTATCAGCTTCAGAGTAATTTTTTACTGAATAATTTTTAAGATTACATGACTGTTTCACAATATGAGGTACAAGTGTACTTGTAGCAGAGTCACTATGTAGGGAATGTCATAATCATAAAATAAATTCTAACAGCCAAGAACTAAATACTGTTTAGATGTTTATATCCTTCTCATATCATACCATGTTAACATGATTTTATTTTTGCTTTGTGGCTATTCTTTCAATTTTTAGAAATGAGGTTTCATTCAATCATCTTGGAAAAAACCCCTTATAAACTAAACAACAAATAATTTTGTTGTGTTGCTATGCTGGATGGATGATATGTAAGGAAAACATACTTTTAACGTCAGTCCCTCAATATCAGAATTTTTTTTTTTACTATTAGCTGTATTGCCAGCATAAATGCAAACGTTAAGTAGAGCTGCACAATAGAGATTAATAAAAAGGTAGAAAACACAAAAGCTTCTGAATATTTTTCTAGATGACATAGTTTAAAAATGTCAAGGACAAAATTTGCTATGTAAAAACAGGGCAGTGCACTATATAGTCACTGAGTTTTTAAGTTAAAAAACAAAAAAAACAACCTGGCAATCTCCCTTTTTATTGAAAGGTCACTGTAATGCAATAGGACACAGTAAGCAGTTGTGAAATTAAGCCCTCCAGAACCTGGTTGCAGCTTTGGAATGTGACCATTGTTGTGCAATGGAGTTTGTCACCATCATATGAAAACCCCATTGGGAAATACATCTTTTGTTTACCTGCTCATCACAGATAACCATCAACTGATTCACATTCTGTAGTATTTTACTAAGGTCTAAAACAATACCTGGACTGCAAACACACTTTTTCACTAAACATCTCTATTCAAGCAATTTTAGAGCAAGCTTCATACATCCTATATACAGAATGTTTTCTCTCTTTTTTTGTGTTTCTCTTTAAACAGGCTCACAGACTATTAAATGCTTCTCTGTTCTTGCTACCTATTTTTACCCACCTAAAAAAAAAATACAATAATGATGCTCAGCTAGATATTCAGTGGAATATTAATCATGCTGATGTCTCAAGCAGAGGCTTGACCTCTGCTCAGGAGGCACAAGCAGTAAAAGCAAATTAACCCACACGTAGAGACACCTATATAAGCTGAAGTATGAGCACATTGTTCTAATTACAATCTCAGCTCTCTGGAATTCTGGTGAGTCTGAGGGCACATCTACACAGGTGGGTGTAAACAAAGTTCCTCTGCCCATTCCCTTGGTTGAACTGGGAGACCAGTGCTGATTCAGAATTTGTATAGCCACATTTGCATGGCACTGGCCTGACTAGATGTAGAGACAAGGCAGGCAGAGGAACTCAGTATGTCTGCACATGTCTGTAGACACTCATCCTGAGGTGCAGACTTTCCCCATCCTACAGAGGTCAACCTAACAAAGATGCTAATCAAATTCTCAATGAGGGAGCTAAAGAGATACTCCAAGTTTATATATAAACTAAAAATATGGCTCCAGACTTAGCTTCTTAAATGTGGATTTAGGAAATTAACTTTGCAATATGCAGCATTGATGCAGGAAGTTTACCATCAGTATCTTAATTTTCTCAAATAGCACAACTGATCTGAAATACACAAGCTAGTTATGTCTTAAAGGATGAGTTTTTAACTTGTTCAGTGAAAAGCCTGTGTCTTCACTCCCATCGTCTTTGGTGACTTGACTGCCCCAAGACTAAGGACTCTCTTGACTTGAAAGATCTCTTCAATTGCAAACATCTGTTTGTCATTTCTGATCTGTAGTTCAAATCTGTCCACTAATACATCACAAATACACCTGCTACCATAAATATAAAAGGCTTGCCATAGATTTAATGTGTGTAAGAAACAACAGAGACAGTGAAATCTGCTAGCCTAATGGCTTTTGAAAAAGGAAAGCACTTGGCAGCTGTTTAGAAATGAGCACTTTAACATTCAGACTCTTCTCAAACGGTGACAGTGATTAACAGTCAGTTCATTGATGCCACTGGATCTTGTACAGCTATGCTTGTGAATCAACCTCAGATAAACTGTAGCAAAACAGGGCTATTTTTAAGATTAAAGGCTCACAGGACAACCTTAGTCAGAAAGGTTGGTTCTAACAAGGCACAGTCACATAAAAACAGTTCAACAGATAAAGAACAGTTTTTTCTGGCCATCTGTAGCTCATGCTGTGCAAGTAATTTAATAGCAAATTTGTTTAGTAATAACTATATTATTCACAACTCCACGGGAATAAGGAATTACACCCTAAGCATTCTATCCATTCATTATATATGAAAGAGTTCCTCAGGTTAGATGTACCTGATAAAATCAGTTTCAAGGGTGGGGAAAAAAAGCCTCCACTCTGCTGTTGAAAGCAGTGCTGGACCTGGATATATCCACAGAACCCAATTTGTTAGTTACATTCCTGTCACTTTTCTGTTAACTCACAGACACTGTGGTGCCTATACTGCACCTCAAGCATGCTTCAACACCCAGGGAAAGAATGCAGCAAGATGTTCATCCTCACAGCCTGCAGTGGTTAAGTGGATACGAATTCTTCTCAGCACTCTGCATGATTTACAGCTTTCTATAATGTGTTCTGTTTGCTCTATCGTGAAAATATTAAAGAAAATCATCTTGGATTCATAACTGGAACAGCAAGTGATTTGAGAACTGAGAGTTTTCACCTATCGCTTTCGGATGAACACATAACAGGATGTTGGTTTCACTTCAACAGAGTATTTCATATGTATTTATGGGGGAAAAAAATTAATACTTGTAATAAAGTTCCCATTAAGTGCTGGACTATGATGCTTCCATGTATTAATCTAGAGCTCAGCACGTGGTCTTCTGATCTCTCCTAGAGACTCCACATCACTGCCCTGCCCTTACTCTGTCAATGTATGAACGTGTACACGGAAACACCGCGTATGTGAGGGGAATAATTTGCTATAGCTTAATAGAGACATTACTTACACAACGTGTATAGAGATGCCCAAGAGATACCATGCCTTAGGCAGCTCCAATCTTTCTGATGATCCTCTGAGCAGAAAAACCTCCTACACAGAGCTGTCTTTTAAAAGACACAGTCTCACTCCTAACATAAATTCTCATGTCTATATTCTGCCTAACATGCCTGGAGGTGGGGCTGAGGCACAGCCTATTCAGTAGCTATGAAGAGATTGCTAAAGAGCATATACCATGAGTAACTACTGCAACCACTTTAATCACAGAGATTTGGGGGTCACTGTCCAAGAGGTAACACAGAAAAAAAATCAAAATCCTTTCCCACTTTATACTGTTTGATATACATGATCATTTTTTTATTCTAGGTTTAGGAAAATAACATGGTATCATTTTTCGTATGATTGTTTGTCAGGAAAACAAAGAAAAAATACTTTAACCTTATTTACTTAAATTTACTGAACAATTTTAAATTTTAAAGAGAAGTGTTCAGTGCAGTGATCACAAATTCATGTTGAAATGAGACCGAAGAGTGCATATCAGGACAATGCTTAGGATGTCACCGTTAAGCTTAATTAATCATTCTTATTCCTCTCTTGAGTCATCATAATGAGATTTTTTAATAGGGAAACCACTTCAAGAGAAATTTTTGAAGTTGATGTTCTAGCAGATTAGACAGAGAAAATGTTTCAGCTTACAAAGATCCTGCACAGCACATATTATTAAATGTACAGATGAATGTAACTTACAGACTCTAGTTCCATAATCTGTACTTACAGGAAGAGATACGTAGCAAGCTTTTTCTCCACACCAAGGATGTGGGATTTTACATTTGTAGCTGTTTTGAGCTTACACTATTAATATTTTAGTTTGATTTTTGGTACCTCCTTTGAACACATGCAGGTGTATGCTGATAGCGTAAGATTCTTCTTCAATTATCACAGTAATATTTCTAAAGTGGGAAAAAATATGGAAAATATTAAAGAATTTCATTATCTATTGTTCTAAGAAGTGGCTTTTCGTTAGAAATAACATTTAGGTGGAACCAAAATTTTAGCATCATGTGAGGAGTGATGTTTGGTCCTGCCAGTGTATTTCAGGATCTCATCACATGGTTGCCTCAGCAAGTTGCTTTTGGTTTCAGCCCTCTCTCGTTACCCCCTTTCCATCTGACTGTAATCAGCTGATCTTTTTAGGCATTCACAGAGTCAGCCAACAAGCTACTCACTGTCAGATACCCAGCACCATATTTAGGGTGTGCCTTTTACATACAGAGGCCAATAGGAACACAGTTGCCTCATTTTGTCTGCCCCTTCAGAGCTGACTGCCCTCCCATCAAAAAACCCTTGCCAGCCCAAGAGAAGACATTCTCAGCCTACAGGCTTAGCTTTCTGATTCCACATATGCCTTAGCTGAAAATGGAAATCAATAATAACAATACAGGTATTTTAACATATATAAAATATATCTTATGTAATCTGAATAAAATGTAATTAACTTTTAACATCCATGCAATCATTTCATTATTGCACCTAAAAAAAATAATTCTCAGAATCCATCTCTTCCAGAATCTCCAAGAAAAATACTCTTTGTTTCACCATTTTCTGATTCATTCGACTTTGGAAGAAAAATAAACACATTGCTGTGTTCAATATTGTTGCACAAGAGAATTCACAAGAATGAAATGTGTTCAAAGTTCCTAGAAAAAAATGCAGCAATGCAGGCTGCCAACTTGTTCAATGTCAAGCTCTAGGCAGTAGAGCAGGACTAGCAGTAAATGACTCATAGTGAGTCACGCTTCAGCTATTTTTGCTTTTAAAGTAATGCCAGGCTCTGTGTTAATAGTCAACCCTGAGTAAATTTAGCAATGCAAGAAAACAAGTGTTTCCATGGTTGCTCCTTCACAATGTTTATGGTATATACACAGCCATTAGGCAAAGGAATTAAGCCAAATTAAGAATATGGAAGTGTTCCTCTTTCATTTACAACTGAATTTCGCTACACTGGGTTTCATGACTCACTCAGCTACTAGTTTTTCCAACTCTTAACAAAAATGTAAAGCCATAGCTAGCACACCACCATACTGTTAGTGGTCAATAGCCACTACTTTCTTCTAAATTACAGCTTGTGCTGTGTACACTACTGAGCTGGAAGCATGATAATGAAGTGTTTTTTTCAGGACAAAACAAGACTGACAGGAAGGCCTCACTAGTGAATCTAAGTACATCCATCATGGGTAAAATGTTCTGTGTCACTTCTAAGGAGGAGCTGGCAAAGCTAAAGCCAAAGAGGAGGACTAAAGGGAGGAAGGAGGTTGTGGCATCATCTGAAAAGGGAAAGCAGCTCCAGAAAAAGGAGGAAGGATGCTGACTGAGGCTGGGGAGCAGTTGGGTAAAATGAGAAAAGTGGTGAAAAGCTGGAACAGAGCTGGAAAATATTTTTCCATGACACAGCTGTGATGTGACAAAACCCATATGCAGGCACAACTTCAATGCAGCAATCTACACAGCCGCGTTTTCTTAGGTGAGCAGGTATCTGTAGAATATGAGCCCAACTAATGCAGGCATCTGACAAAACAGATGTAGACATCAAAACAAAACTCCGCTGGAGACCAGAAAAGAAGACTTCAATCTGCATTGTCGGAAAAAAAAAAAGATCCACAAAAAACCCAAAGCAATGGGTTAGGTTAGGTGAAGGTTAGGTTAGCGAAGGTTAGGTGAATAGCTTACTTTGCCCACACTAATAACAGAGCTGCCAAATGATTACATATGATTGCTAGTTAAACTTTTTTGTTCCCATTTTAATACAGTGATTTATTCATTAGTCTTAAATTCCAGTAATTACTATTTTTATTGTAGAAGTTGATAAAGCAATCAGAAAGCTTTTACATTTTTTCCCTCAAAGGAAACTCTTCAGCTTTTTTGAAGTCTTCCATCCTGTGATAAGCAAGGATTGTTTTCCTCCATGTTTTCCTATCTGACTATAAACTAGCCACTTAGTTTATACTGGGAGTTTAGATAGATCATGATGAACAGCCTTCCTGCAAAAACTTCTTTTGATTTCACTAAGTCTTGGACTGACCCTTAAACCTTCAAACAGGGAGCGAGGGAGAATACCTAAGGCTGGGCCAGACCCAAAGAACTGAAGCAAACTACTGAAGTCCAAAATGATGAAAAATTCTGTTCGGTGGCCTCTTAACCCTAAAGGTATCTATCTCCAGTAAGTCTCTCCCAGGTTCTCCAGGGATCTGAAGATCTGAGTTCTGTACTTGTCCAGAGCTGCCCCAGCCTGAATATCTAAGAATACACTGTTTGTCTCACAACCTCTTTGGCTCTTGAAAGGAGGCACAGCTCCATTCAAGTGGAAGAAGAGAAGGTGATGATGGAGATGTACAGAATCCAGATTTCCATTTCTTGCTGCAAGAGTTAACTACTGGAGTACACTCCCTTCCAATCCTTCCCAGCCCCCTTCCACTTCCAGCTATACATGGTGGCGTTTTGCTTCAACTGAAGGACTGCAGAGTGCCCTCTGCACGCCTGCCTGCAGCCAAGGGGTTGCTGAAAAGCCTGTGAGCAATGGTGCAATGTCAGATGTAAGTTCCATCCCATCCAGCAGCCTTACTCTGATGATGAGTAATGAAAATTGCTACAGAGGACACAAGGCAGGGAAAGCCAACAGCAATGTTTTCCTGGTATCATCCAGTCTCCAGTAATCCAGTCACGGGAGGATCCAGAGAGGAGTCAAACATGTCATCTTCCTCGTAAGGGCTTTTTTTAGGTGCTTATTTGTGAATTTATTGGCATCGCTTCCTGGGATACTGCTGTAGTCACAACGCTACGGTATAAAACATAAGCACTCTCACCACCACTCCATTAACTGCTTCTCTCCCTCAACAGGGATTTTTAGTGCCTGTTGGAACACCTGTTAAGCAACTTGTCTTTAATCCTAAAATCGTTCACTGCAAGTCTGGTAACACAGATCTACATCCACATTTGAGATAAGACATGATAAACCTATCCACACTTGTAAAGTCAGATGCTATGTCTGAAATTGGAGCTAATAACTGCTGAAAGGTGACAACTAAAACCACTCCTCAGTTGTGACAGAACATCTGAATGCTCCAAGCCTGCTTAAGACTAAGTGCCAATAAAGGTGTTTGATTTCTTTGACTTTGTGCTAATGGTGATTGCAAGTAGCATCTCTTAGGTTACCCCTGAGAAGCAGTACATAGAATTAGCGCTTTAGCTCTGCGATGACATCAGTAATCATTTGAGAGTCTGAAATTCCTAAATCTACATCTACATAATACAAGCACAGGTGCTCAGTCTCACAGTAAAAGAGCATTACTTTATGGTAAAGTATATACTTAATAGTTGGCACATTTTTAGTCAACTTATGCAATACTGTGATTCACATACAGATGTAAAGCACTCTGTGCTGACGGAACAGATTTGTCACTGAACAAAGCTGTTCAAGCAGGTGTGCCATAGCCCTCGTCCTGGGAGCCAAGGCACTTAACTCTAGGCTCTGGCATCCAGTCTGAGGTCCACAGACCTAATAGATGGGTTTTGCAGTCCTTTAGCGCTTCTCTAGCTTTCTTCCTCCATTTCAGCTCAACATTTAACAGGTTTGGGGGAGTGTGAAGAAAATCTCCAGTATATTAATGGCATAAAATTCAGTTTTACCATGCTGTACTGCATGCTCTACTGTGAGTTTATCGGTGCCTATGGCTTTTAAGAGGGAAATGAAATAATATGGATATCAAAAATTACGGTAAGCAGCCAATGCACATGAATGTCTGATATGGAATTAGAGGATATTTATTAATCTTGCTGTACACTACTATTTTGCATGTTGCAAGTATAGATCAGGGAAACCCCACTGATTTCAGGCCTACACTGGTGCTTACCAAAGCAAGATCTACCTCAACCTGCCATACTTCTGAAGGACATACCAAATAGCTATAAAAACACCAAGTGTTTTAATTTCTCTGGATTATTCTGAAGTTACTGTGCAGTGTGATATGCATTGATGGATTATTATTTAGTCAGCATTATATCAGAACTACTTGCTTGTTTCTCCTCAAATGTTTTTTGTCCTGGCACTCAATACAAATGCATTACTTGGAGTAGTAGAGTTCTACTTGAATTAGTATTTCCACTGATCCTCATGCATACTGATGGCACAAAGTCCCACATATAAATGACTGAAATGAACATATAGAAAGAGTAAAAAAGCCTACTGTCCCTCCAGATAAATATTCAAGTAACAGAAAAAAATGAGTAAATAAAACGAAGTTCTCTAATTTTAAAGCTTCACTAAGCTTCATTTTTCTCCTTTCTCCTCAATATCCTAACTTCAAAATGAAAGCATCTCATTAAAAAAATTTAACACTGTGATGTTCTCCCTTTCCTTTTTCTTTGATTTTTTCTCCTTGCACTGTTCTTCACCTGTTTTCTGGTGACCATACTTAAAATTTTAACTGTAAGATCATGGCAAAAGAATGGAATACCTGTATCCTCTGACTTCTAAATCTTTCTGAACAGCAGGCAACAGATATAATGGCAAGTAAACTTGTACTTAGCTGTCCTTGTATTTTCAGTGCTTATATTTGCAAAATAGTTTGTATTATTACACCAGGAAAGAAGTGAATGAAAGCTCTAAGTGAAGTCACTGGTGTTTTATTACCAGAAAGTAAATTTCTCATAGGGTATAATCCATCTATTTAACATTTCCCCATTTTGGATACAGTCAAGGTTTGGTATCTATCCCTATGCTTCTCACTCATCTGAAATTTATAAAACATTTCTAATGAGTTCAAGTATGGTCACAAGACATGAGATTTTATAAGTTTCCCTGTTGCATAACTGGATTACCATAGAGTCAAGAAATATAGGAACTGACTGAATTGAACTAAACTCCATTGAGGGAGAACGTCTCTATAAGCCAGGGTATGGAGCTGAAACAGAAAAAATGAGCAAGAACTTGGTCACAGACTTATTTCGCTTGAAAAATTCCCACCATCTGAGCAAAGTCCTAAGGTTTTTCACCACCCTTCCAAGAGAAACAAAGGAGAAAAAAATTAATATATTTTAAGATGGCATTTTATTAGATACTGTGATTGAATGCAACATCAAGGGAACAGAAGCAGCATCTAGAAGCTCCTTCCTGACCTGTATATTCATATGAACAATAAAAATGCCATGCTCGCAGCCATCAACGTGCTCAGTTAAAAGAGAATTATCCCATGGCGGTACGGTAACAATAAATTAACCTAAGTATTATCCCTAAGTGTATAATAATCATAAAAAATTATTTCCATGTAACACTCCATTTCCTTTCTAGATTTTATAGACTCGGTGCTGAACTGAAAGCCAGGCTGATATAAAACCAAGAATTACATCCTGAAAAGACTTTTGCAATGGAATAAAATGTAGATCTTTTAAAAATATATGTATAGATTAGATGACAGATGTAGAGATAAGATCTTATCCTCAAGCATCTGCTGATTAGAAGGGCAAATATTTCTAACAGAAGAGACCTACATCTGGTGCTCTTTCTGATTTAGATATGTCCTCCCTCAGCTGAGTGCTTTACCATAGGGCTAAAGGGTCAGTGTCTCTCAGTATTTCCTTCTGCAGTTGTTGCCATTTTTATGTACAGTTAAATACACTGTGGACAGAGAGAGAGGGAGACTGATTCCAGAGTTACAGGTTAATCACTTAGTAGGCCAAGAGTCAGTCAAGTTCTGATTTTAAATCACCATGACTGAAACTCAGGTCTCTTATACTCCAGGTTACTCATAATAGAGAAGCAGTTGGGGAGGGGTGTCATGATTCCTCTTTCATTTTAACTCTGAATTACATGTCAGACCGCTAAATGCCAAAGCAAGAAACTTCTTATTTTGATCAATCACATTAGAAAGGCAATCATTTCATCAAAGAAACCCTCGCCAGGTCTACTGGTAATTGCCGTTCTTCATTAATCCACTAACACAATTATTGCTAATGCAAGCTTCTGTATTTACAACATAGCCAATTTTTACCCTGGAAAAGTCATTCCAGATTGCAGAAGGAAAGTTCTGATAGTTTCATTCATTCTGGAGTTGGTCTTTCTTCACAAACTAGCAAGGACACTAGCTGTGATGGTAATTCTGCACTTTGGATATAGTTCTTAGGTACCATTACAGCTCCCATTGCTATACCACATGAGCATCCCATTTACCTAGTTTGTTTCTCTACCTGATCTTTCCAAAAACTCTGTGAAATAGAGTAACTTTAATTCATTCCATTGTCAGGCCCTCATCTCTTAATCCTTCAAAACTACAAGTGGGCAAATCCTGAACAAATCAACTAGTTCCTTCCAGGAAATACCCAGACAGGACAGTCCCAAAAGGAAAAGCCATGCCAAGTTTCTCTTCTCAGGATAGTCCTGAAGCCCTACCGAAAAGTCAGCTCTCATTCACAAAAATGCCTCTTGACATACCCATTCCACTCCTCTGGGGATGCAGTCTGTCCCCTCAGCATCATGCCATAAAAACATTACTGTGGCACACTAAAACACACTTAGGTTATTATCTACAGTTCTTCGAACTGAAAAAACCACAAAAATGTAATAATGATATTTTAGTGCCACAAGAGAAGCACTTGTGGCACTAAAATTGAATGTCTAGCACTCAATTGGACATGGCTGCTTTGCTCCATAAGGTACCAGCCCAGAGCAGCACTGATATGAGCTAGTCCAGGTCTCTTCTTGCACAGTCCACAAACACAATATACACAGAACTGAATTCAAGACATGGGTGTAAGGGCCAGACCCACAAAGTTTTTAGGCACCTAACTCCCAGTGACCTGTTCTGAAACTAAATACTTGATCTAAGATGACAAGAGGGTAACAAAGTGAAGACCTAAACCGAGGTCGCCTAAACTTCAATTGACCTTCCTAAGTGCCGGATCCTCTTTCATTTCTTTACTAGTCAAGGGGCTGTCTGTAAGGAATTTTATGAAAATGAAAAGTGCACATCCCACACAGACCACTGAACTGTTATAACACCAATCCCACTTTCAGCTGGAATTTTCAACTCTTGTGCTGAAGTTGTTTTCTCATAGTTAGTCAGTAAGAGGATTTAAATTTTTTTTACATTAAAAATATAAGGAAAAATACACTAATGTTATTTTTCTCTGCCATCAGAGCTGTGTAGAGACAAAAATAGGCCAACTAAGAAGTCAGCTACAACCGAAGAGAAACCCAGATCTGCAAATCCATTATGTGAGTCCACAAAAGTAACTTCAACTATTTCCTCAAATTTCACCACTGCTGTGTGGTGAGAAGTAAAATTAATTGCTTATCTCAGTGTGATGTTTTGAGGATTAATTGGATGAAGCTTGTCAAGCATTATAATACACAGTATCTTACTGCAGCATGTTTTCTCATCCTAATAAAACCAAATCAAAGACCTTAGTCTTTCCTGGAACCTATGATAGACAGTTTTAAAAATTTAAAGATAATTCCTTTCACAGTGTCATTTTTTCTATCCCAAACTGTATCTAAAATGACATTTTTTCACATCATTATTTCTCAGCATATGCATAGCTTAAAATACATGTATCAACAGGGCATATGGCATCTACTTGAACATTAAATTTAAAATCTTCTCCTTTCAAAATATTTGCTTATTGGTAACGACTGTAAATCCATCCTAGCCAAATGATACATACTTTTTCCTTTCAGACTCAGAGACTTTTTTTTCTTCAGTGGAGAAGGCAAGAAAGATCCTTACAACTGCAGTGTAGCTACTTTCCTAACTACATGACAGTGACTGGTTTCCTGTAACAAAAAATTGCCTAAACTACTATTGAGTCTCAAAATTATTTGTCCCCCATTAAAAAGTATTATCTTTCCTACATTTGCCAAATTCAAACTGTTTGGAACAACCAGCAATACTGTCATTCACCCAGATCTTAGCACTTTCCACAAAATCACTACTGAAGCGTGCATCTGTTGTGTGTTTGCAGAACCTGCAGTTATCAAGGATTCCAAAGTGCATGTTATCAGCTGCTACAAAAGGACTATGAAATCTGTCATTCTTTGTGCACCAAACGTGACACTAAATAACCCTCGACAAATACAGCAGTGGTAGCTAGGGTCACAGGAGTAGAGATCAAACCTCCTGATTAGTTCTCCATAGAGAGTATCACAAATTTAAACTGATAAAGGAAGAATAAAGACAGGTCTTAGTTTGATTCTGTGAAGACAAAATTCTCATACTTTCTGCCAGAAGACAGATGCCTTTGATATGTGTATATGTATGTGTGTATAAATATATATATATATTCTGGCATGAAATAAAAAGACTCAGTAATACAACTTCAAACAGAAGGTAGGATTTTAAACTTACAGAAGATACAAAATGCAAAGTTACAATTCCTGCAGTAATCATAATTTAGTTCCTATGGGCTCACTCTAGCAAGGCTCTGTACTGTGGTTATGCTCCAATAAGGAAGTGAAACATGCCAGCAATCTCACTAATTTCAAAGGATCTACTCATAAAATTTAATTTAAGCAACTTAAGCTAAGCATTTCACTTAATCAAAAGGAGACCACTAAGCACTTTGCAGATCCAGGACCATTATGTCTAAGGACAGCATCAGTCATGTAGTGTTAAGGGCACAAAAAATTTTCCTTACCACACATGCAATCATTTAGAACTTTCTGGTGTTACCACATTTAGTCAATACCCCTCCAAGCACTCACTTATTTGGAAAAGATAATGTAGCCACTTGGGGGTACAAGAAATGGTTAAAAAAAGGAAAAATTAATCAACACTCTCTTCTACTGCTTACAGTCTGAGAAGGTTTGAGTAGAAAAATGAAAATGTTTTCCATTAAAAATAAGAAGTGGGAATTTACGAAACTAAGATAGTTCTGAAAACAGACTTCAGAAAAATCACTTGCTATTCACATAAAACCTGTCTGACAGTGTTTTGACACATATCAGAGGTGAAGATTTTTCATCACTGCACAAACTCCAGCTAAAGTAGCTGCATAATAAAGGCTCACAGATCTACAGAAAATGCCTGAAAACTGTCTGAAAGACGAGCAGAACAGAAACTGCTCTGAGGCATGATCTCATCGTTACTGCCAGAGAGATGAACTTGCCCAATTTCACTTCTGCACCTTGACTGCTGCTGAAGTTCAAAGCTAAGAAGGTCTCCTTCCCACATAACTGCCAAGAGAAGACAAGCTGAAGGTGATACAGCACCGTTCTCCTCTTCTCCTCCCCAACTATTAGAGCTACCTATGGCACTGCCTGTCACCTGTCAGGGGACAGGGAACAACCATGCAGCTTCCTTTCATCACTGTGGAAGCAAATATCAAAATAGAAAATATATTAGCTTAATTGTCTGTTAAAATAAGGTTGTATTTAACTGCTACACACTTTGCACCATACCTAGAAACTGTGTTAAGAAATTTTTCTCCTTCAAATCCTAGTTAATTACTAAGTAGTAAGACAATGTGAGAATATAATATTTCCTTGTTCTGCTATTCTAGAATAGAAATGTCAAACTCTGCATAAAAGATAAATGATCATTAATGGTAACTCATCCTGGAAGTCAAATCATTTTAGTATCTACCCTGTCTGCTCCTTTAAGATAGAAAAGATTGGAACAAAAGAAAAAAAAAACAAAAAAAAACCCCAACAACGGAAAGCCTGGCAGGAGTTTTTTGCGTTTTATCTAATTGAGCAATAAAACCGAATTCCAGAAAAGAGCTAAAAACTCAACCACAGCTGTATGTATATGTGTTCTTGAAACAGGCCAGGAATTGTGAACTAAGTTGCGCCTGGCAAGACTAATAGTTGAAAACAAAGTATTAACCAGTAGCTGTTGATGAAGTTTTTGATACATGTAACTCACATCTAGCAGTTCTAAGCGTGTCCCAAAACCCACAGACACATTATAATATGCTGTTAAGATGAGGCCAGAATTGTAGGACTCATTTTGAAATCACAACTCATACAGGAGAAGATAAGAATGCACAGATTGGCTTAAGCATGAATGCTGAATATTTAACAGCATGACCTTAATTTCTTCTTACAAAACAACCCCACCAAAAACACACAGTATGTCTTAAGGTAAATCACCAGCTTATGGAAACTAGTAATGTCTTTTACAGATTTTATGAATCTTCAGCTGGTATTGCAGCTCTGGAATTTCTGCCTTGGAGTCCAATCTTCCTTCACAGTAACACCATTTTCTTTCTACATGGCATATCACAGAATCACAGAATTAGGTTGGAAAAGACCTCTGAGATCATCCAGTCCAACCTGTGGCTGAACACCACCTTGTCAACTAGACCATGGCACTGAGCCACATCCAGTCTTTCCTTAAACATGTCTAGGGACAGGGACTCTGCCACCTCCCTGGGCAGTCCAGTCCAGCATCTAATTACTCCTTCCGTGAAGAAACTCCTCCTAATGTCCAATATAAACCTTCCCTAGCACACCTTAAAACTATATGTGGTACTTTAGATAATATTGACAGTGCTCAACTATACATCCAGGCATAATAATTTAGTGTGTAGAGCCCATCAGTGAGAAGAGGCTTTTTACACCAGATGGAGTACAGTTGTCACTTTAGTCTCTCACAAAGCTGTTAAGACCAGAGGCCCTCTAAGCATCCCTGTAAGAGTGTGGGTATCTGTCATTTTCAAGCTTGTGAATATATCTGTGATATTCATTTCCACAGGTATTTTTAAGGGCTAGATATGAGTGACAAAAACACACAAAAGGAGAGAGGGAGGATTAGGGCAATGGCAAGAAGATGACATAACAATATAAATAGATATAATAAATAGAGAAATAATAATAATAATAAATAATAGATATAATAAATAGATATCATAAATAGAGAAACGGCACAGTCTTACAGTTGCCAGGTCACTGTATCATAGAGAAGCAAATTTAAGTATGTGAATATAAACAGACTCCACTGATCTTCAGCTACCCATTATTACTCATTAATTTCTAGAAGCTTTCCTAGTAAAAGAGCCTTTTGAAGAGGAAGGGAAATAGGAAAATAACTTTATATTGGATCAATAGATTATTTAGGCAGGAAACACAACAGTAATGCAAGTTTAAGGCAGAAAAATTGTGCTAACTTTCAAAAATTTAACTTTGAATCTACCTGCAGACCTGAGGTGGCACTTAGTTATCCATTTCCAAAGAAGGTGGCTGCACCAGCCTGTTCACTTGTATGCATGTTCATTGTATCACATCCAGGACTGTTTGTGAAAGCAAAGTAACAATTTTCCATTCAACCTTTAAATCGCAATAAATATGGCAATGGGAGTAAATGGGATGGATTTATTTCATCAAAACCAACACAAATTCTTCAAATGTCAAGCTGACCCATCTGACCAAAAGTCCTTGCAGTGAACAAAGCAGTCCACACAACAGCCTCATGCATTTCATTTTGGGCACAGTTTGACCTCTATGCACAACAAAAAGTCAAGAGGTTAGTAAGACAAATCTGGATTTCAGGCAGCAGTAGCACAATGATGCCCCCATATTTTTTTAAGAATAATTTTTATTGTGTTTATTTAATTCAGGGTTTTTTCAACAGGTCTGCCAGTTAAAACTTAGTCCCATAGCTTGAACTGAATGTATCACTAGAGCAACACCCCTTCCTCAGGCAATTACAGGGTGGAAAGTAAATCCAAAGTCAGTTATCAAGATTTTTATCTTCTTAGTTACAAACACCTGGAAATTAGAAATTACAACATAATGGTGGGGCAGTAATAATTTTATGGTTATGTAGGGAGTGAAAATTACACTGTTTTGTGGTCTGCAACTCGGTATGTTCATTCTTAGAGTAGTGCCAAGAGCTCTGTCAAACTCAGAGATCAGTGCTAAAACCCATAAAGATGGGAAACAAATATATTAAGCCTTCAAGCTCTAATCCTAGTGAGTCCTGAGATACCAGACCTGAAATTCACCTTGGCAAGCATGTCCTCACACTCCATAAATCTCTATAGGGAAGCAATCCAAAGTGCAGTGGGAAAATTCTTTCCACCAGTTTCCTTGGGTTTTGGATAGGACTCCAAAAAAACGCAAAACTCAAGGAGAGCTACAGGAAAGCACCCAGAATATCATTTTCCAATGGTAAAAATCATTAATCTATGACTCCTGAAGTTCCTGAGATACCAGTTTATGTTGAAATCAAAATGCAGGATGGGAGGGAATAGGTACAGGGGTCAAGGGACAGCAAGCAGAACAATATGATTTCAGAACATAATCATGATAGGGGAAGAGCAACACAAATAGTGTCAGAGCCCATGACCTTTCCCAGCACCAGTAATCAGAGCAATATTTTAATGGCTGCTATATGTGTGGGGCAATAAAAGCAGACAATTTTGTTGTGTTGCATAAATAAGCAAACTGTTTACTCTCCAACTTTCCTGGTAATTTAAGCGCAAATAACATAAAATTTTAACACTTGAAAAATTACGTGAATAAAAAAACCCAGATTTTAGTAATCTGCAGTGTTACACGGTGCGTGCACAGAAGCTGTAAACCAGAGAACACGTACAGTAAACATTTTCCAACAATACAGTTCTACGATTAAAGCAAAGGTCTTCTTAGAGTTGCAACACATCCTAAATTGTGAAACAGGAGCAATTTGTTTAAGTGACAAATGAAAACAGCTTACCTAATCCTTTTAGAAGATCCTATCAATTAATAAAATAAATGCAAAAGGTCTTCAAATGAAAAAGCCCACTTTACAAAAAAAAGATGTGATTTTCATGACATTTGTATTCCAACTCAGCAGAAGCTGTGGGAGTCTAAATAAAACTACCAAAGTAATTACACTGGCTTTTTTTCTACACAGATATCAATTTAAATAAGTTTTTAAGAACACTAACATCAGTTTGAGCCGTAAGTGGCAGTTCTATATTTCAGAGCAGTCACATCTTACCATTTAGCATTCAAAGGATCTTTTTTTAAAAATTGGACTTACACTGTTTTTTCATCTCCTTAAGCTGATCCTTAAAATACATATATTTTTCATTCCTTTGTAAATCTGAGTCACTGTTTTTGCTCTCCATTTCAAGGAATTTTTCTTGGGCCAAGTTTTCTAAATCTGGTAAATTTTCTGGTTTTTCTCGTTTTACCTGTAAGGAAGAAGAAATAGAATGTATTCATTATGACACATTTTACTACAAAGCAAAATACATCAAGCAAAAATTCATTAGCATAATCTCAGTTTCTTTTGACTACAGTTAGGCTTCCTGCTCTGAAGCTATAACCTCCAAATAATTATTCATTTCAGTAAAAGTAACTATGAAATGTAGATATTAACTTCTCAGTGTCATTCAGCTCATTTTCTGGGTATTTCTGACACTAATAAAAGGGAAAACTGAACCTTGCAGTGAAATTTCCCTCCGCAAGTGGTGAAGGTAAACATGTTAACAAGAACCAGCATAACACTGAATGTGAATGAAACCAAAGAATACAACTGTGTCCAGAAACTGAGAAGATAACAGAAAATCTGAAATAACTTTTGCTAAGAGTGCTATAAAAACCTCCACACTCTCATCACTTTGGAATCAGGTTTACAGAAGCCTATAATCTACATGCAAGATTAGTGTGATAACACCAGCAAAAACAGTATAGCTAATGTGAAAGGAAACCACCTCAATTTATTTGTGCTGTGTGAACAAGAAGCACTACGCCATACAAGCAGGCAAAAATGCAGTTTCTTGAAAAGCACTTACTTACAGCAATTACATCTGGAAAGATCTGAAAAATAAATACCTAGAAAAGGGAAGTAATCATATAGACAATATTAAGATATTCTAAGAATGCAGAAAGCACTTTGGGAACACCCTAAAAACAATAATTGGAGTTTTCTGCTTCTCAAGGCAACAGTAAATTCTAGGGAAGTGTATCTTTGATGGGTCTTCATAAGAACTAGCTTACAGGTGGTGGGAACTATGGTGTGCAATGAGGTTCAGCAACAGCACAAAGTCAGAAAGAAGGTGGACATCTGTCAAATCCTTAATGCTAAGCATTTTCTGAACAAGAAAAAGGCCATTTCTATCCCAAAAATATGTCAAAACATGACAATCGGAAAAAAAGGAGGTAAGCACCATTTGCGCTAAGCCACTCTACCACACACACTAAATTCTGCCCCTCACCAGATCATGCTACTATTCATTGTGAAAGACAGGAAAAAAAGGAGCCTACTGAGAAGAAAAACAGTTCACTTCATCAAATCATTTACAGGTTTAAAAGTTTACAGAGACTTTGGCAATCCTACAGAATATATTTTATTTCAGGAGCCAAAGAAATAATAAATGTTCATGTGAAAATGGACTTTGCAGATACGTAAAATGCAAAAAAACCTTTACTATCCCTTAAGCAAAGCTAAGTAATCCATAGAACTATTACTTCTTCCAAGAGCAAGCCAGTTTACCACATTTACTTTAGGCAGATGCAAGTTGTGGCAAGAAGAAAAATAAGAAAAAAACACACACTGCCAGGTGATAGCATGAAGTTTTCAAAGGCCCCTGGAGATAAAAGATCAACTACCACAACATCCAGCTGTAAATGGGAAAGACTCAGGAATACCTTGGTACCAAAGGAGTACAGTGACTATGAAAGACCAACAGCATGTCATCAGAGATGCTTAGACTGCTGCATAAAGCCAGGCAGGAGTGTAGAGTCCTTATTCTATGAAACCTGACCAAAGGAGCAAAGGAAAACAGAGCATCCTGTGCCCAGTGCAGTGAGGACAATCGTACACACTCAAATGGTTTGCCTGTGCCAGTATCACAGTACACTGCTGCAACAGAAAGCCTATCACAACCCCAACCAGCGTAATTCAGTACTCAGCTGGAGAAGAAACTTGACCATCAAGTGTATGCAAGCACAAGAAGGCAGTTACTAAATCAAAATTCATTTAAAATCCAAGACATGATAAAAAAATGCTTTGATCTGGACCCATGTAGTGCAAACATATTCCTTTCTGCAACATCAGGCTGTTTTTACAGACATTCTCTCTTTAACATAAAAATAGTGTGTAGACACACACAAGAATAGTCCAAATAACAACACACCACTAAGATCTGCCCTCATCACAAATCAGAGTACTAGAATCCATATAGAAGATCCAGCTGTGTATACTAAAAATAACCCTGAAATGCTTCTAAGTTGCTGATTCTGACACAAAGAGTAAAATACATTATGTGAACATTCATCACAGACAGCCATCAGCAGCAAAGACAATGTCAATAATCTTTTCCTCTCCACAGGGACCACATTACATGATGATGTAAGTTACATCAGGATCTCTTTATCTTTTTCTTGACTCATGGAAGATTTGAGTACAGATATGCATCAACATAGCATCTTCAATCATACCATCAGACTGAGAGGTGAAAAGAAGGGCACAGTCAATGTTAGTTCAAACAGGGGTGCTCTCAACTCCAACTTCCAGAATTAAAAGACTTTACACATATGAGCAGAAAAAAAGGCAGGAACTGTAACTTACAGCGTTATGCTCCCCGAAAGGACACGTTTGAGAAGCTGCATTACATCACTCTGCGCTGGTGTCACCTCACCTCAAGCCCTGTGTGCAGTTTTGGGCACCACAATATAAGAAAGACATAAATCTATTAGCTAGCACCCAAAGGGGGGCCACAAATATGGTAAACAGTTTAGAGGAGGAACCGTATGAGAAATGGCCGAGGTCAGCCCAGAGAAGAGGAGACTGAGGGGAGACCCCATTGCAGTGGGCAACTTCCTCACGAGGGGAAGTGGAGGGGCAAGTACCAAGCTCTGCTCTTTGGTGACCAGCAGTAGGACCCAAAGGAACAACATGAAGCTCTGTCAGGGGGATTTAGGTTGGATATTAGGAAAAGTTTCCTCACCCAGAGGCTGGCTGGGCACTGGAACAGGCTCCCCAGGGAAGTGGTCACAGCATCAAGCCTGACAGAGTTCAAGAAGTGTTTGAACAATGCTCTCAGACACATGGTCAGCTTCTTGGGGGTGTCCTGTGCAGGGCCAGGAGCTGGGCTCCATTAACCTTGTGGCTCTCTTCTAGCTCAGGATACTCTTGTGATTCTATGATATGCACACAAATAAACTTTGTCTGTGCCACTTTGGAGCTACAAAAATTTGCATGAAGACATCTTACTAACCTCAAGAGAATGCTTATATAAAATCCTCCCTTAGCTACCTACCTGTAATCACACAGCTTGCTGCCACAGGTCTATCAAAGTAAGAGCTAGCCTGCTATTTGCTAAGGGCAACATGAACAATTCCACCAGCTATCAAGAGAAAAAAAAAGTCATTCACACCAGCTATATTCCCAATAGCCATACATTATTACATTGTGAGGACAGCCCAGCAATGCAGCACATATGACAAAGGCTCAGACAACCATCTAATACAGAAACCTGAAGAGTCAGATGTGAGAGATGCTCAAAGAATGCACTTTCTTGTAGTTTAACTTCTTTCATGTTTACCATTTAAATTCAGTTTCTGTTCACCTCCACATGATTGCTTTCATTAAAATGATTAGTAGAGACACCATTCCTGACCACACTCAACACTTTACCACACATATGCTATTACTGAAATGCCAGATAGACCTTCTGGAAGGTCAGGACATCACAGGTGAATAATAAGGCATGTCTACCTACTGTAATAACAAACAAATACATCTTGCTGTGCACAAGCAATTTCTTTTTGGTGCTGCATACCCTATGCCTTGAAGAGGGTTGAGAATGGTCTAACACAACAACATAAATGAAAACAAATGAAAGAAAATGTCCCATCAGTCCTAGGTCCTCACAATGCAACAGAATTACAACATCTTATACACTGCATCAGCACAACACCTTTACAGGTACATTACAGTTTTCTTTAGTTCTCGCCACCTACCCACTCCTACTCTACAGATTCTTGATGAATGTAGGAATGATGAGATCAGCATAACAAAATGTATGAGGACAACACAAACAGGGTATGGCTATGGGACAAGGCAAAATTATCAGTATTCAGGGCACCAAGTTGGGGTCATGATCCTTTTTGGTCTCAGCAGCATGTCAGATAAATGCTTACCAGCAGACCTGAAGTCACTGGCATGTTCAATTCCTCAGAAAAAGTTACTTCACATGAGAACCATGAAAGACATGTTAAGCAAACAACTGTTCATTTAGCAGCACTGTCAGCCAAAACCAGCATGCTAAGTAACACCTTGCAGTCATTAGTCAATCCATTGAGAGCTACATTGATTTTGAAATGGGGTGGAGGCATACACACCCTACAAAGCATCCTGGAAATTACATGTAACGATGAACTGGGAGTGTTCAGGACATACGGTGAAAAGAAGTATCAGTCACAACAGCTTGTTTACAGCAATAGAAAAAGCAAAAGCATCTACTGTGCCATACCAGTAAAGAACCACATGGGTATTTACATGGGAGCTAAGCAGTAAGAACATACATGTTATATATAACATACATATACATACATGATCTACCAGCAGTCCTGATAGCAAAACACATTTGCAAACACTAAACACACAATTGTTCAGAAAAACGTAGCTGTGGTTTAACTACTGAAAGATACATTTACTCACGACCTCACACCATACCACCTGGTCAGAGCGATATGTGCAAAGGGGTTTCTGTGCTGGTCACTTCATGACAGGTCTTCTGCCAATAACTGTCTGTAAGGATACGTCTTCCTCTCATGGATTCTTCCACTGCGAGTGTGTCTATTCTATGCTTAAACTGTTAAAACTATGCCTCTAAAAATCAGGCTTTTTGAAAGGCCAGCTTGCAGAGCCGAAGGGAACAGTAAACACAGGGTATTCTAAAGGACAGTCCAGGGAATTTTTATTTCATCAATTACCATAACCACCAAATCAGAAATAAATTATTCTGTTCCAGACCATTCTCAGATCAAGTAAGGTCAAAGGTACCATAGACTAAAATTGGACCAGTTTGCGGTATCAGTCTCCATACAGTAAGGGATCGGCGTCTAAAAAGTTACTAATTAGCACAACCCTGCATGTTGCACTGCAGCATTTAATAATTGTCCTGCCCAGACCCAAAACACTTCACAAACATTAAAGAATTTAGCCTCAAATACCCATTGTGACATGTAATCTGTATTTTACAAATGGAAAGACTGTGGAATTAAGAGATTAATAACTTGGCCTAAGGTTGCACAAGGAGACTGCGGCAGAACCAAGAATATATAAATCCCAGTTCTGTGCTTGGAGCACAAAGCCATCCTTTTACCTTCTCCTTTAGCTGAGGGAAAGTTCAAATTAACATGTGCATTTGGTTCACTCTCTATAAAGAAGCCTGAAACAGCTTGTGGCTGCTTGGCAAACCTTGTGATAAAAGAGCAGTATTTTTCCTGTCACAGAAATGCTCCACTGGTCTTTGCATTGCAGTGGTTCAGCATGTGACACTCCATGGTTATTTTTCAGCCTTTTTGTTCTTCTCTCTCTAGTTCAGAAGTCCTTTAGGCTGCATGTTTTTATCCTGTCACTGTTCTGAGGTACTCTTTCTCAGGGCTATCCTTTATGTCCCCGGTATTTGGGAGTTTGCCAGTACCATCCATTTTATTTCTCAGAAATTTCTTGCCATACCTGAACCATGTTGCAGTTTCTTCCTATCTGTGATACAATCTACAAAAGAACTATCTTTTCAAAGAATTCAGAATTCTCACCATAATCTTCCAAACCATGCATTATTTGTTCCCTGTAATTTAATTCCTGCAAAATATGGACTTCTGAAGTTTAATTTATGGATACCAAGTCAGCTGACAGGGCAGAATTTCTTCATTTTCCAAATTCTTTGTTGTTTCATTTATGAAAGGGAGGGTGATTAGTCACTCAGTGCTACAAAGCCCAGAGGTATGTAGTTATTTAGGTATTTATATTCTTTTGGGACAGCACAAAAAAGGATATAGTGATGTTTCCACCTAACTCCAAAGTCATAGTAATTTAGACTGTATTTACACTACAGCCATGTGCCTCTCTGCATGTGGTTATGAAACACTGACAGCAGCTGCATCTTTTGAAGAAAAACTTCTTATAGCTCCTGCTGGGACAGAATTTCTTACCCTTATGAATTTGATATTGTAAAGGAACTCAGTCAAGATTTTTCAGACAGCCAATTTCAGGTCCTTCAGGATTAGGTAAGCCAGCCAACTGCATCCTACAAAGACCCAGGTCAGAACCTATGAACCTCACATTTTCTGAACTGGCATCACTTTAAAATGTCTGAACCAGACACAGGCGTATCTAAATCGGCTTATTTCAGAGAACAGATGCCAAGAATCAGCTGGCTACAACACTAAATATGGACATTGTCAAAACAGCCCCTCTGAGCATCTTGTATCACAGGGAAAATAACTATTCTTCCTTTATTTATCTCAGCTATGCAACAAAAGCAAACAGAAATGCATGTCACCTTTCCCTCTTGATTAACAATTCCGACATCCCATTATTTCATCCTTACCTCACTAAATAATTTATTATTACAAATATGCAGCCTTTCAACACACATATTTATTTTACCTCAGGGTAAGTCAAAGTTTGCTGTGATTATTTATTATAACCAATTTTTTTTTCACTGAGAGGGAAAATAACATGGGAGCTAAGTAAATTTGTGGGTTGAGTCACCCATACACTTGGTGAATCATGTGAGAACCAACTCAAAGTGAGTCACCACTGTAACTGAATCAGGCTGCAAAATTTCAGCTCAACCTAAACAGTCATTTATTATTCTTCAATGGCTGGATTCAAACCCTTAGCAAATATCAGATCATTTGTTGATGCACAAATAAAAACACTGCATTTGGAAACATCTGCAAGTACAGTCAAAAAGGATATCATCATTCAGCAGCAGGAGCTGCAGTAGTTTGAACACAGCTCAGCTGCAGCCAGGATTGCCTAAGGGCCCACATCTGATTCAGGAGATTCAACACCTCTGTACATCATGGCTGCAGGGCTGGGACTCTGGTTGAGCAACACCTTTGCAGACTATTGTGAAATACCAAGAGAGGCAGACTTGTAAGGGCTGACCCACACTTATGACACATACTGCCTATTAAACCGGGCCAGCACAACAGAAAATCACTGTCAGCATGTTTCAAATATCCCCAAACTCTGCTAGAGTAACAGTGTGAAGGTGAGGCAGGGTTGCCATGGTTCCAAAACAGCACATCAATGCAGTGGTTGTAGCTAGGGTGTCCCCATAATAAAATTTCCTGTACCCTACTTTAAACACAGCTGCACATGTTCAACCCTTAAAAAGAAAGCAAGCATGGAGGGACACACACTGCCTCCAGGTACAGCGGGGTGTATCCAAGCAAGCTCTCACAACTCCTGGCACTCAACAGTCATTTCAGTGAGGCTATTAATGGACTTTGGCCACCCTGGCTGCTTTCTGTCTCCTATTTAGAAAGGAACCATATATATAGGGTAGGATTAATGTAAATGAGCACCAGGGGAAGAAACAAAACTGCCTGTGTACCTGCAAAGTTTAGAGCCTGAACAGCATCTCTTGGCATTCCCATATGTTAGAAGTTTCACCTCAAGCAAAATGCTCTACCCTACACACATTTTAACAGAAAAAAAACCCACCCCTGTTTGTATTTTTCCCAATTACCGACTATGGCAGAGAGAAGATGAACATCCTTTTGTTTCTTTCCAAGACCCCTGTGCAATGCTTTTCAAAGTGCAAAAGGGTAAAAATAAGCAACTAAAGGGAATCTTATTCAAATACCAGTATTAAAACTACCTGTTACCAATAATGTAAAAATGGCTCACAAAAACAGCAGTAAATGTGAGGATTAAAGGCGAGGTTTTCCCAAGGTACCAAAGTGAAGAAAGCTCATGGATATTTAGTACCTTAATCCTTTCAGCATTTCTGAAAGCCTGTTGTTTGCTGTAAGGGTTGGACTGAATATTCTTAATGACTTCAACAAAACAGAAGTCTGTCTCCATCTTGTTTTCTGATGTTTTTTTCAGCATATGAAGTATGAATTTGGAAAAGCAAAAACTTCTACAGTATTATGGTTCAAGGCATGGTGAAGGAGCAAGCCTATCTTCTCCTCATACCTAAAAGTTCCACCATAAACAGAGTTTATATGAAAGTTAATTTTGGTGCACTAGAGATACACAGCATCTTGCTCTAAGTAGTTTTGCCTGAGCACAAGGCATGTAACAGCAAAACCAACTCATAACTTTATTCTTATAAAACTGTTGCTTTGTTTTAACAGCGTGTTAGAAACCGTGAGGCAAACGGTGCATCTCTTTTGGCAAGGTTGATTCAGCAAATGCATCAGGCTGTTGAACCAGTTTACCAAGCTGCTGATTAATTTGCATTATTTAGCAAATATATTAACATGGATATTAGAGCTATTTTTCTTTTTTTTAATATCCCACTCAAACTGATGGGAATTTAGACATTGATTTCAGTGGGAGCAGAAGAAGGCCCTAAGGTGATTTCGGATTAACAACCTGTTGACTCTTGTATGGCTCTGCTTGCTTGACTAAGATCACTAAACCCCATGTTTTCTACGGTATGGAAATAAAGGGCTAAATCCTAAAACAAGTACAGTTCAGTGTTATCTTCAAAAGCTCCTACAAAACGCTGATTTATGCCAGCTGTGAAGCTTACTCCTGTATAAATACAAAGTGTGACTTATCCTTTGAAAACCTTCATACAGCAATCATTGTTAAAATCTGTTGTTTTTCCAGAGGAACGTTTTCCATATTCTTTGGGTATACCTCCAGTGAAAGTCAGGCAGGCTTTTTCAATTTTTAACCCGCTTGGATTTTTTTCATTTATCTGATGAAATTCTTGTCCTTAAAAAGTTCTTCAGCACTGACAGCATTTCTTCTTCATACTCTCCAAAACAGCAATGTGAGTCATGTCATCATTTTTCATTAGGAGTAAATGTAACCTTTACACTTTCAGGAAACAGCAATAAGATATCTTAAGTACAGACTCATGCTTCATTCAAATTGACATTAGTTGAAAAACACAAATCCTGGAAGAAACTTGCAGCCTAGACTCACCAAATTAATATATCTTTATTAATATACAGATCAGGATGGCAGTAATTCCGTCAGGGTGAGAGCTCCACCTTTAACACAGAACAGTGAATTCAGTGATAGCACAGCGCTGAGCTAAGCAAAACAAACAAAAAACCCAACCAGTGAAACTGTACTAAGCTCCCCAATTTCCTTATAAACTGGGAATACCTACCTTACTTATACTGCAGTGGGTACAAACACCTCACTTGTCCCAGTCTGTGCCTGGTGGCAGAATTGCCTTTTATTTTGCACTTTACTGCAAATGCCACAGAGACAAGTCTCTCCTTTGACCCTTTCTACATATCACATTCTTCCATCCATACTAGTGATGTTTACTTATCCAGTTTCCTATTGGGACAGCCCTCAAAGGAGTTATTAGCCACTAAATCCCAGGTCCTACTTCCAGTCTTATCCTTCTTGATTTACCAGTTCTGGCTGATAGCTTGTGCCTCTTCCCTTGTCTTGCCAAATGCTACGTGCTCTCCTAGTACATGCTCAAGTGATTCTTTTGCCTTGCACTGCACACTCTGAAACAGTAATATACCCTTTTTGCAACACAGGTGTCACAGGATATCTCAGTTCCCTAACTTTCACAGGTTCCCTGCAGGCTGACGGAGAAGGATGTTTTCAACTGCAGTTCTTTTCCTCCTCTTTGCTTATAGGTCCCATCTTCGTTAGTAATGCAGTTTCAGCAAAGCTTCAGAAAAAGAACTGGATCAGAAAACGAGCATTTCAACTTAGCCTTTGCTCCTAGTATGCTAGATGAAGTTGCTGCTCCTCTGTAGTTACCAGTTTTTGCAAAGATAACATGCTCTGTGACAGCCTGGATTAATCTTGTTTACATTACCACCTTATGCATCCTTCCCATTGACCTTCCAAAATCCTTGGAGTCTATCCACACCTTTCCTGTTATCTATCACAGCATCAAGAGGCTGGTTCTTGCCATCAGATAACTGATGATGCCAGTCTCTGTCACTCTACCTGTTTGATTTTCAAAACAAACATATTTTCACTCTCTCTCTTCTCTCTCTCCTGGTCCTACTGCTGTGAGAAAGCTCCTAACATACATTTGGGAATATATCTTTAAATCCTTCTTCAAAATCCTTGTTTTACACCATTTTCCTTTATTATGATGCCAACAAATGCTTTCACAACTGTCTGATTGTTTCTGTGCCAGCTGTGTGTCCTGCACAACTCAGACCAACTTCCTGATTCCAGTGCATCCCTTTTGTACAGAGCCTTACAAAACTGGGTCCTCAGAACTCTGACAAAACCTGAGCAGCTTTTTTGTTACAGGTCATTACATTAGCACTTGCATCTTAGTTCAAAACCACCTTGCTCCATACTCTCCACAATAAAGGAAACCTGAAAAACTGTGAACAGTGTAAGAAACTGCAATTAAGCACAATCCTAGCAATAGCAATACCTAACTGTAAAGTGGACTGGATTAAATCTAGTAGCTGACTCTAGAATAGGAAGCACACAAGAAGAGATTTTAAAAATTCAGGAATATTTGGTTTGCAACTCTATTGCAATTCATACACTATGCCTTTTTAAAAAGCTAAATGCAAATTATCAATGCAGGTTTAAAATTATGACTAGAAATTAAATCATATTCCAACTCTTCAGCATGTATAGACTCCCCCATTACACACGAGCCCTTGATTTTATTGTTGGAAGTAATTAAAATGCAACTTTAATTTTTAAATAGTTCATATTTAAAATAAAATTTTCTGTAAATGAGACTGTGTGACTGCAGTAGCAATTTACTCATGTCTTCAAAATATGACAGCAGGGTGAGAAGAAACAGGAAAAAAAGAGAGTCGTCATCTGCAGTTCTAAGGCTGAAGGAGTCTGCATGGCAATAGGAAAAACAGGTGCACGAATCAGAACAACTCCTAAGTGGAGTACTCTTCAGATACACTGTTAAAGTGCTGTTTGTAAAAGCAAAATAAATTAAAAAGCTTAGCCTCGAATTTATATACCCTTTTCTTAATATTGATTTGGCTGACAAGAAAAGGTGTTAAGAGTAGAAATCTTATTTGTCTCTCCAAGAACTTACACAGGAAGCCTCACCACTATGAGTTTGGACATAATACTGAAAAAAAAATCAGTACTTTTTTGACTATCAAAAACATTCTCATTATGCTGTCTGATAATCACAGAAATTTTATGCTGTCCATGATTAGAAACTGTCATTTACCGCAGGATTTAAAAGCATAAAAAAGTAATTGTCTTCTAAACTTATCACTCTGTGCCTGCAGGTATTTCCTTTCTGTTATTTTTAAACTCAATAAATAGATTTTTTTTCTTATTCCTCAGTTTCTGCAACACTATCACAGTTGTCCCCCAAGTTCTTTCAGGCTGCTAGCATAAGCCCTATGCCAGCCAACCTCTCCTGCCATTTGAACTTCTCCCTACATCTTCCTTAATTTATAGCCCTCTCATATTTAGGTTTTGAACTCGTTCTTCTGCTTTCTCATATAACTTCGGTTTCCCAATTTAGCTTCTTCTGAAGCTCATCTCATCACCATACATCACAATTTTTAGTACTGCACTTTCCTTCTTATAACCCTTATCAAACTTGCTTCTCCTTCATTTCTCTGACTCACTGTATATCACATGCTAAACTGATTCCTTATTACTAGCCCTAATTATGGGATGCCTCCATTCATCCTTTTATATATTACATTCTCACCGAACACCTGTTGAGTCACTGGCAAAAGGTTTAGGGAGCAGATGCAGATGCAGGTTGCCTCCCCTGCACACAGGGGCTAGCAGTCTTGAAGGAACAGCAAGTTCCACTGACCTCTTCATGGGGTCTTGTAGTGCTTTCTTTCCCAAGTGCACCCACTGGTACGTAGGATTATTTTGCCCTGAGTGCTTCTGTTGCAGTTTCCTCACTGTTGGTGACCTCCTTAACTTCACCTCATTATGAAGTGAAAATACACCATTCAAAGTGGAACAGTATAACTCAGTGTAAGTAATTAACCTTGTAATTGCACCTCACACTTCAACAGGGATCTTCCTTATGAGTACATGTCACAACAAAATACTTGATTTGATTCTACTCAGTAGTTATTCGCAACCAGATAAAATTTCAGCTACATCTCAGCCAATCACCTTCTATTTTGATCAGTTCCTGTAGTTTAACTATTATCAATTCCTATCATAGAATCATTACATTTAGAAAAGACCTCTGAGATCATCAAGTCCAACTCCTGACAATCACCACCATGTCAACTAGACCATGGCACTAAGTGCCACATCCAGTCATTTCTTGAACTCTCCCAGGGATGGTGACTCCATTGCCTCCTTGGGCAGCCCATTCCAACGCTTAACCACCCTTTCAGTGAAGAGATTCTTCCTGATATCCAACCTGAACCTCCCCTGGCACAGTCTGTAGCCTTTTTCTCTCATCTAATCACTGGTTTCCTGGGACAAGAGGCTGACCCCCACCTGGCTACAACCTCCTTTCAGGGAGTTGTAGAGAGTGATAAGGTTCCCCCCGAGCCTCCTTTTCTCCAGGCTAAACACCTCCAGCTCCCTCAGACACTCATCATACAACTGACTCTCTAGATCCTTCACCAGCTCCATTGTCCTTCTCTGGACTCGCTCCAGCACCTCAATGTCCTTCCTGAATGGAGGGACCTAGAACTGGACACAGTACTTGAGGTGCAGCCTCACCAGTGCAGGGGGACAATCCCATTCCCCTTAGTTTTTGTCTTCTGCTGTGCCATATAGAGTCATTATAGTATTTCTTGCTTCGTGAATTTCTCTTCTTCCCCAACCTCAGCAGCCCATTTCCTTGTTCACGGGATTTTAGTTTTGACTGGAGACACAGATCATCTCTGAAAAATATAAGGCAGTTGATATATGACCTTGTTTGTCAAGTTCATGACAGAATCCCTGTGATGAGCAATGAGGAATCTCATCTTGTTATATAAAATACTACATGCAAAAGAACCCAAGAAGAACAGGACAAACAACTCCCTGAGGAAGTTATGGATTGCAATCAGTAAACAAATGGATCATTAATTGGTCATTGTTTTGCATGGCAAAGTAAGACATGCCTACTGCAATGCTGGGTAACAAATCTGCAGAGGAAAAAAAAGAACACTCTATTCACTGGCAGAAGAAAAAAAAAAAAACCTCTTTTGCAGAGTCACTAACTCAAAATGGAATAATTAAACTCCCACTTCAGAAGCTGACACTTTGAAGTGGAACTGCAGATCTCTATTTGCATATTAGGAACGCTTGTGTCGATTTCCATGCTCCATCTGGGCAAGAGATTGCAGATGAGGATGACAAGGCTCTGAATTAGGACAAATTAAATGGATGCGGACTCATGAAATCCTGTAGAGATAATTATCAGTCTCAAGATGATGTAATTAGTATATTAGCATGGTTTCCTCCTTTAGCAATAAATACATTTTAACAATATGTAATGTCTTTATGTCTGCTATTTAATATGTCAGCCTTGCTTAAAATCCTTTGCATCCTTCTGTTTGGTCTGTCCGCACTATTGTAACTCCCTACTCTGTCGCAGACAACTAGATACACAAAAAGACTAAGTTGTAGCAAAGATGCAAATTGTAGCACTGAAGCTTTAGAGATCTGGCTATCCAAAGTAATCCCCTCCCTAAATGAGACTTTCAGACCTTGTATAAAAAGGATGGAGAAAGCCAGTGTAAAAAACCAGGAATCACAAGAGCCAGCTATCGAAGCAAACTGTCTAAGAGACAGGAAGTTCTATTCCTCTAATGGCAATGGGTGCCTCCTCCACAAACCCTTTCCTTTAGTTAGTTGCTTAAGTCAAGCAAATCCTGCCTCATAAACAATGATGAGAGAAATCCACATACTATCAGATTTAATATCTCAGTGGTTAAAACAGTCATCAGTAAGGTGAGTGACCCGTTTTCAAATCTCTGCTCATCCCATATTAGTTGTCCTAGCCCATAGGCTATTGGGTATTCAGGAGTAAGACATCTCGATCTCTCCTGTTTGAAGCTGTTCCACTTTGTATAACTAATTAAAAGATAATTGCAGCAAGTATTTGAACCTGACTCTCCCACATCCCAGGTTATTGCCTAACCATTCAGCTGTGGATTCAGTTTCTCATTTTGTTTCTTATATCATGTAAGCACTTTGGAAAATTCTGCTCTCTGTATTTTACATACAAATGTTTACAGAGCAGAAAGTTATTTTCATTTCAGAATTACCACTACAAATATCTCCCATTCTTCTCCTGTACAGTCCCAGCTCTCTTGCTCAGTGGTGAAAACTAGGTGGTTTGTTTTTGTTTGGTGGTGGTGGGTGTTCTTTTTCAAACCCTTTCTCACCATACAACCCCGTTGTGCAAGTACAAAACCAACTTTTTCTGTGGTTCTTAGCTTTGATTCTTTGCTTGAAGAAGGCAATGAGAAGCCCCAAGCAGTATTCATAGATAGCAGAATAAAAGGATATTGGTATTTCACAATGATTGATGATTGCTCCCTGGAGTCTAAAATATGGTATGGGCTGCAGCAAGCACATGACATGATGCCCTAAAGAGCTCATAGGGTAAATGATGGACCTGGCACACAAGCAAAGACACAGTATCAACCACACATAGGGAGAAACACAGATACAAATCCAGCATAATGATACACAAGTGAAAGCTTGCAAGGTGTTTCAAAGCAAGGAGAGCCTGGCAAAACAGGGACCTGTTCGAGGAATGTAAGGGCATTGTGAGCTGATAAGAGAAAGACATCAGACTAGGGAAAAAGTACTTCAAGAAGCAGTGCACAAGACAAAGTAATTCAAGGAAGGCTGAGGCTGTTCAACTTGTCTACACAAGCAAGACGGGTACATTTATTTTGCAGTTATGCCAGTATAAAACTTGCAGATCCTTTTATTTTATTTCAGCTTACATGTCCTCTGTAAGAATTTAAGAAAACAAAATAAAGGAAAACCCTACCATTAAACAAAAAACAAAAAACAAACAAAAAAAAAAACCAAAAAAAAAAAAACAAAAAACAAAAAACAAAAAAAAAACCAAACCAAGACTGCAGAGAACACTGATATAACTATTTTAATTCTGTTACTGGCAAAACCTCCCCTAGAAACAAAGCCTGAGTTTCAAAATGTGAAGTAACTATAGTCTGAGATGAGGGAAAATTTTAGAAATGTTGGGTGAACACTGAGTTAGGAAAAACTAAGAGTGCAACACCGGTATTGTGAAATGTTAAATGCAACAACATTACACAGCAAGTAGATGAAGAACAGATCTGAGGAAAAAAAAAACCAAAAAGCCAACAAAATTCTGGCTGTGCAAGGACATGCTGGCTCATTTATGGCTTCCCAAAATATTTCTGCGATACAGCATCCTGTTAGTTTTCAGCTCACAGGAGTTCTTCCCCTTAGCAGAGGCTTGTGGTGATACAGGCACAAACTCCTAGAACAAAATGTTAGTCTTTTACAATATTTAACTTTTGTAGAGATTTAAACATTTAAATATGTCATTACAAAATTAAATGACTCAGTATAGATGTAATTCAGATGTACGAAAATGCATTAGTCACTCAATGAAAGAGGCACTGAGGTTTTACTAAAAATACTTTACAGAACAAAATAACAACAACTTTACTGAATGGTTGTTGTGAAAAGCACGTAAAACTAAATCCTGTGTATATCACCCTAATTTGCCTATCCTGAAACTAGGACTGCTAGTTCTTGACCTGAAGCAGCATGGCAAACTCACATCCATCTTCCAACACCTGTTCTGAACAGCAGAGTAAGAGGAAGCAATGTTAGATGTGATCCCAAGGCAAACAAACTGGGGAGGTGTTACAGTGGGGATTACCGTAACACGCATATCAAACAAGGCAGCCCGTGGAAAAGAAATATATATAGGCTGATTCTTGATAGATGTTTCAGAGAGATGTTTATTTCTCCAGCTGCATGGCCGGGGCTCTGCTGAGGAACTGCTCAATCCCGGGACCCGAGGGTCCTTGCCCGCGCAGGGGAACACAAAACAACCAATGGGGAATGAGGCTGAGCAGGGGCAGGGAATCCCTGTGTCTCCCCCCCAGGGCCCCTCTCCAAGGCAGGGGGAGGAGACCCTGACATTTCACCCGTTTTATTTTAATAAAAGGAGATTTAAAACTTAACATTGAAAACAAATGGATAAAAATAACAAGAACAGTTTTAAAACGAAACAAGCCACCCTCCTGAGTCTTTAAATGTCCAAACAGATTCTCTGTAACATCTTAATGCTGACAGAAGGGAGACAGGACTCTCTGAGCATGCTTTGTGGGGAAACTGAGGCAGGAGAGGGTTTAATTTCTTCCCTCCCCCTTTTCATTCCCCCCTCAGCATCTTATAGGGAAAGGGAATTGTATAGGGAAGTCATTGGGTGAAAAAAGGATTAGGAATAAACTGAGGATGGGGTAAATTTAGAAAAGGGTTCATATTGGGCATAGGGTAAAAGGGTAAAGTAGGTTGTGGGTAGGGAAATTGCTGGGATGGATATTGTTTATAATTTTGTGCGTAACGGCTGCCTTTGACTGGAATATCCCCAGGCCCAGTAACATTTGCTGCTTGTAAACCCTTCTTTCCTTGCACTATATCAAATTGCACAACTTCCCCATCTCCTACACCTTGCAGGTAATTTTTAGAGTTACTCCTTTTAATGGCAGTTCTATGGATGAATAAATCTTCCCCCGTATCATCTCGTGTTATTAATCCATAGTTGTTTTTGACATTGTACCATTTCACAGTTCCTGTGATTTTAGTCGCTACAACTTCTCCTATCATGTGCTTGCGTGTTTGTTGTGGCTGTGTGTCCCGAGAGGCTGCTGCCTCGCCGACTCCAATGTCTCGGTCAGGCCCTCGCATTGCAGCTGCTCCGCGCTGCTCCAGCGCGTGTCTGGGCTCTGCGCGGCCCCGCGTTGCCATCGCTGCCGGCCCTGCGCCCTGCGAGCGGTTCCGCTCCACCAACTCCACGCTGCTTTGAGAGCGGCCTCGTTTCGGCTCGGCACTGCGGGGCTTCTCATGTCACTA
>NW_008246058.1:3009422-3022192 GCF_000691975.1 Corvus brachyrhynchos
GTGGTGCGTGGGGCCCGCGGCCCCTGCGGCACCTGCGGCGTCGCTCCCTCACTCACAGTTGAGCAGCAGGGGACCCCAAGACAGGGATGGGGTCTGCGATAAGGTGCGCACTCCCGAGGGGGTCGGGCTCATCCAGTGCAGGCACCTCCGCTGGCACGGCTGCAGTCATGTGCTCCCGGGATGGCGGCCACGCGGGCTCGGCCATGGGATAAGTATGATTCTCTGCTTTAGGGCTAATGGGACCATACAAATGCTCCTCAAGAGCTTCCCTGATTATAAGGTATGCACGGAAAGCTTCTCTTTGATCCCATACTTTATCCCAGATCTCGTCCCAGAAACACCCCTCACAAGATACAGGAGGTTCGATATAATTTTTGAAAAGCCAGTTAAAAAATGTTTTAGATCTCCCGGAACAAATACTTTCTTGTTTTGTTGTTCAAGGATTCCTTTAACTTCTAGATATATTTCTTTCTGTGGTTCAGAGAGCCGCATTTCCCATGATTCTTCCATAGTCCAGAGAGAATATCCAAACCAAGGTGAGAAGAGAGAAATCTAGAGTGGTTTTTACTCACAAATTTTCTGTTCTTAGGGATTGGTGTTCGCTCTGCTCACAATAGCCACCATTTGTTACAGCGGGGATGCTGCAACATGTGTATCAGACAACGAGGCCCGTGGAAAAGAAATATATATATAGACCGATTCTTGGTAGATGTTTCAGAGATGTTTACTTCTCCAGCCGCATGGCCGGGGCTCTGCTGAGGAACTGCTCAATCCCGGGACCCGAGGGTCCTTACCCACGCAGGGGAACACAAAACAACCAATGGGGAACGAGGCTGACCGGGGCAGGGAAACCCCGTGTCTCGCCCCCAGGGCCCCTCTCCCAGGGCTACATGGCAGGGGGGACAAACCCCAACAGGAGCCAACAAGGAAAGGCACCTGCTGGACCTCCTCTTGTGAATAGAGAAAGACTTGTGGGTGATGTCACAGTTGAAGGCTATCATGGGCACGGGGATCAGGAAATGACACAGTGACAAAGGATAAAGAAAAGGCAGAGATATTTCATAACTTCTTTGCTTCAGTCTTTAATAGTCAGACTGTTTTTTCTCAGGGTACCGAGCTCCCTGAGCTGGAAGACAGGGAAAGTGAGCACGACGAAACCCCCATAATCCAAGGGCAATTGGTCAGTGACCTGCTACAGCACTTAGACAAACACAAGTCCATGGGGCCAGATGGGATCCACCAAAGAGTAGTGGGGGAGCTGGTGCAAGAGCTGACCAAGCCACTCTCCATCATTTATCACCAGTCCTGGCTCAACAGGGAGGTCTCAGTTGACTGGAAGGGAATCAATGTAACACCCATCTACAAGAAGGGCACAAAGGAGGATGTGGGGAGCTACAGGCTTGTCAGCCTAACTTCAGTGCCAGAGAAGGTTACAGAGCAGATCACCTTGAGTGCCATCACATGGCACATACAGGATAACCAGGGGATCAGGCCCAGCCAACATGGGTTTGTGGTGAATGGAGCTAAATTCAGCTGGCAGCTGCTCACCAGTGGTGTTCTCCAGCGCTTGGTATTGGGGCCAGTCCCATTTAATATCTTTATCTATGATATGGGTGAGGGAATCAAGGGCACCCTCAGTCAGTTTGCAAATGAATGTTGATACTGGTTCATGTCCAAAGAAGGGCAACAAAGCAGCTGGTGGAGCTGGGGGTGTTTAGCCTGCAGAAAAGAAGGCTCAGGGGGGACCTTATTGCTCTCTACAATTCCCTGCAAGGAGGTTGTAGCCAGAAGGGAGTTGCTCTCTTCTCCCAAGTGGCAGAACAAGACGAAACAGCCTAAAGTTGCACAAGGAAAGGTTTAGATTGGATATTAGGAAAAGTTTCTTCCCCAAAAATGTTATCAAGCATTGGAACAGGCCGCCCAGGGAAGTGGTTGAGTCAGTATTCCTGGAGGTATTTAAAAGACATGTCGATGCGGTACACATGAGTTAGCGGTGTAGTTCGCAGTGTGAGGTTTATGATTGGACTCCAAGCTCTTAAAGGTATTTTCCAACCTTAATGATTCTAGATTCTATCCTATGGTTCCAAGACGAAAGGTATGACTGAAGGACCAAGAAGCAGATAAAAACTTGCATTGTTTGGAAGCTGGAATTCCATGACTTCAGGTAACAGGAATATAGGTCTGTTTTATCTTCTAGCTGTGCCTAGCTAAGAGTTTCAGAAACAGTTAGGGTGTTTGGTGATAAAATTCTGAGTGGGTATCTCAAGGCTATGGATTAGTATCAGTACTAAAGAAAGCACTGGTGTTAGTGGATTATGATGCTTCCCATGTGAAGCAGAAGAATCCATCCCTATTATCCATGTGAGTCTGCTGCTTGCCCAGAACCTAGATCACTGATGCTGCAGACAAATTGCCAACATTTACCCTGCCCTCCAAACTCTATCTCTTGCTGCCATCCCCTGTGGGACAGAAGTAACACAGCCAAGGGAAACCTTGAGCAGCTCAAATGGAAGAGAGAGTTCAGAGCAAACATGAGATGGCAGAAATCCCAGTGGTGGTCTCCTCAACCCTTGTAGTCAATGGAGAGAGCTGGATAGAAGATATAACCAGCACACTGATGCCTGTCTGCACAGCTGCTGTCACCAGCAAGACTTTGGTTTCTTTGCCTACAATGCCCCATTCAATGCAGATGGACTGTTAAGAAGACATTAAAGCCACCTGACAAAAATAGCTCTGTGAAGAGATTACAATTCTAGTGAGGATGACTTTAAACTAAATTCACTGAACAATGGGGCCTTCACCCAGAGGTAAAGAAAGGAAGGATAAAAGTTTGTGTAAGAAAAGGCCACATGGGAAAGTTACACATTTCTGCTTGGAGGGAGGGCATGTGCAGGCTAACCTTGGGTGTCTGCAGACTAACACACAGAGCTTGGCCTACAAACAAGAAGAATTAGAAATTTATGCACAGTCAGAGTGTTCTGATCTCATCAGGATCACAAAGATTAAATGGGATAGGATCCGTTACTGGAACAGTGTCATGGAGGCTGTTCAAGGAGAACATGCAGTGGAGAAGAACGGCAGTTGTACTTTCTTACAAAGCATCTCCTTGTCTATGCTGAGGTCCAGTGTGAAACCAGAGGCTTATCTGATAGGACACTTCTGGTCAAAAGCAAAGGCAAAAGAAACATGAGCCATGCAGCAGCCTGGGCCTGTCACACACCATCTGTTCAAGGGGACGATGAAGTGGATAATGATGTATACAAACTACCAAAAACAACCCAGTTACCAGACTTAGTCCTCATTAGGGCCACATGGCATTGTGCAAGCAATACAGGGTGTTTCTAGGCTGCATCGGTGATAACTTTTTAATGCAAATGCTAGAGAGAACAAAAAAAGGTAATATCCTATGTGACCTGTGTACACAAACATGGAAGAAAAGTGGCAAATGTGGTCACAGATAGTAGCTTGGGAGCAGTGACCACAAGCTGGTTGTATTCAGGATCCAGAAGACAGGGAAGGTAAGAAGAAGAAATAGGACTAAGGATTTTATGCAAATGGCCTTTGCATTATACAGGAGATGGCTCAGCAGAATCTCCCAGGATGTTGAAGCAAAAGGTGCCAGCTTAGCTGGTAAATTTTTGTAGGAAACTTATTGCCAACTGAGGAATTAATAATAATCCTATTTTACAAGAAGATTGGTATTTAAGTAGAAGATTCACTAACTAAGCAAGGAGGTTATTAATGAACTGTAATGCAAAAGGACAGCATACAGCAAACAAAAAAAAAGAGTACAAAAGCACTACTTTGGCATTTAGGAACAATATTGAGAAAACCAAAGCACATTTAGAATGAAAACAAGTGATGAATGTAAATAGCAGCAAGACATAGTTGTGTAAATTCGGAGGAAATGTGAGAATGTTACTGAATGGAGGAGACAACCTAGTGGTTGTGCAGATGGAAAAGGTTGAAGTACCTAATACATTTTTGCCTCCATCTTCACAGGCAAAGATTACTCCTAGATTTGCAGATGTACCAGGATGGTTTGAGAAGACACAGTTTAGGGACAAGTAAGGAATGAGTTAGAACAGCTAATGTATTCAAATATATGAGGACAGACACAATTAATCTGTAAGTGCTGAAAGAGTCAGCTGATGTGTCACTAGACTGACTGTTACCTCCAAAAAAACATGATCATTGAGGCAGATGCCTGAAAACTGGAGAAAGGCTAGGACTGTGTCTGGCTTTAGAAAAGGCATAAGAAAGGCAACTGCAGGGCACTTAGCCTAACCCCAACCCCTGGAAGGATTACATACCACATCCTTTTGGAATCCACCTCCAAACAAGCAGAGAACAAAAAGGTAATCAGCCACAATCAGCATGGACTCACAAAGGGCAGTTAATGCTTGATGAAACTGATAATTGCTTTCTGTGATGAACTGACCTGAAATGCAGATGTGGGGCGAGTGGTGGATGTAATCAAATGGTCTTTTGGGTAGAGTGAAAATTACTGGGCCAGCCAGTTCAGAGGGTAATGCTCACAGCAAACACCGGTTTGCCACCCAATTGGTAGCCTGTACCAAGAGATATATTGTAGCGCTGAACAACAGAGATGAGTATGTTCAATATCCTCACCAAAGGCCTGGATGATGAAACCAAATGCACTCTCAGCAATCTTCTAGACATAACCAACCCAGCGGCATTTGACACATCAAGCAGTAGATATTTAATCAAGAAGAACCTTGAGGAAAATCAGAACTGGTAGTGCCAAGTTCAAGAAGAAGAGTTCTACAGCTTCTCTAGGGGCAGGACAATCCCAGGCATCAGTAGATGCTAGGAACTGACTATCCTTGTAGCAGCTCTGCCATGGTAGATGCCAAGTGAAATTTCAGGAAACGTTTTCGCTGCTAATTAGCAAATTGGATACGGCTAGATTTGGAGCAGCGTGGCCAGCAGGACAACAAAAGTTACTCTTCCCCTCTATGAAGCACTGATTAGGCAATAGCTGAAATACTGCATCCCATATCAGACTCCCCAGCTCAAGAGGCATGTGTAGAAACCCAAGCCTGGGAAGGGGCCATGGGCTCATGACTGACAGAAGCTGAAGCAGCTGGGTTTTTGCAGACCCATAAACGTGAGGCTAAGAGAGGCAAAAAACTATTTGAAGAGTTACAAAAATGGTGGAGCCAAGCTTTTCTCAAGTAATGAAAACACACATCAAATTTTGGGGTTTTTTTCTGACAGTGCTATCAACTTAATGCTTTCCTTTTTAAGAAATAAAACATCCTTTGTTGTCTCTTATCCAGTATCTCCAATAATAAGCAGCCCACAATCACAACTTAGTTGACCATTTATATATCCCAGTTGGACCACATATCTGTTCTATGACACTGGTGATGGGGATATAAAAGACATTTTTATATTCACCAATCCACATATCTCAAGAACTGATCTCAAAACTTTCAGATTCTGATCTACCAAAATAGTTAAAAAACCTACATTGTATTTTACCTAATTATCCAGGAAAACATTTTATCCCATTTGGTGTAGTTGAGATCAAAGCAGGTACTTCAGCTGAAATTTCAAGTTTATAGGAAGGGGTCCCAGCAAGTACTCACCCAGAGCTGTAGTTCACCTCCTCCCACCAGTACCACAAGATTTGTTATTTAGAACAAGTTATTAAGTTTTTTGGGGGCATTAAGGGAGAAAACTGACTGCAAAACAAGGATATAGCCAAAGATTCCTCCCTTTTTTGGTCCAAGTGGGTGTAGCTCTGCAAACTTCAAGTTGGATTTTATCTGCTAGTACCTAATTATTAAATGGTTTATGTGGTTTTGTATTATATGGATTTGAAGCAGGCTTTCAGATTAAGAATTTTTCAATTATATAACAATGCCCAGAGCAGGAGCTGTTCATTTACTTACTTTTTTAAATCATCAAATATATGAGTAAGAACAAAGAGAGAAATTATTAGATACCCTAAAAACTTTCCAAATACTAAAATTATGGAGGTGAAAGGTAGTTTTTAGATAGAATGATATTCCAAAATAGGGTTGAAACAGAAGATAAATGTCATTTATTTAAAGCTCCGTAACCATTCGAGATAAATTTCAGGGTGCAGTAGTGCTTGTGGAGACTGGGTTTTCTATGCAGTTTATTTTCTGCTCCTTTCAGATATGGTACCTCAGATTAAAGACCCATCCAGCATATTCTCTTCTCTTTAACAGTGGCAGAAGCAAAAGGCTGGAGTAGGAATTTAATGAGCACCAAATAGAAAGATCTCTCCCTGTTTTTCACCATATACTTTCCCTATTACTAACAATTTGCAGTTTAGGGATTTACCAAGACAGTGACTGTATTTGAATCTTTGCATTTAACAGCTGTCAAGGATTTCTTCTTCTATTAATTTGTCTAGTACCTTTTTGAACTCATTAATGATTCTGGTTTCCATAACATCCTGTGGCAACTAATTCCACAATGTAATTATTTGCTGTGTAAAAAGTTACTTCCTTTTGTTGATTTAAAACCTGCTGCTGGATAATTTCATTAAATGGATCTTTATGTGACACATGGTGAACAAACACTTCTGTTCCATCCATGACTACACACTGCTATTAAAGTCACCTCTCACCCAAATTAACTGACAGTTTCTCCTTGAGCAGAAGCCACACCTGTGATCCTGTATAGGTGCTTTTTGCTCTAGCTGGATTTTTCCCTTACCATAAAACAATCTCTTCCTATTAAAAATTTACCAGGTAGATAACTGCTCAAATGAACTAGTATAAGGGGTTTGGGTCTGAGTTTTGTGGGGCTTGGAAATGGCCAAGTGTAAACTCGTGCTGAGCTGTAACAACCATTACAACTACAGTGACCTATGCTGTGCACATAAACCTGGTTGATGGGATTTGTCTGATATTTGTTTATAAGCCTGACTGACGAAGGTGGCCAGGCATCTGCAAACCCTGATAGATTAAGGAGGATGACTCATTAAACTCAGGTCTAATTAGTTCACAGAGGGTTGGTAGAGACACACATAATGGCCACATTCTCCCAAGACAGTGTTCAATGGTATTTCCATTTGCTCTGTCAGATTATATCTGCCTAGAGATACAATGTACTGCTGTCAGTGAGAGAAAAGGCAACACTGCTGAGCCTTCTCCCAAGGGCAAGTGACCAACCAATAACAGCCAACTCCGAGTTAGGCCAAAAGAAGGCAAGAAAGGGATTCCAAAGCCTAAGCAGGATGTAAGAGTTCGGGAAGCAAGTGAAAAGGCAGAGAAGCTGCCCACCAGCACTCCATGGAGCGGAGATGGGGGTGAGGGCTATGGCTCATCATTAGTGGAAAGCTGCTCCAGAATCTCCCTCTTTCAACAGACAGTTTTACTGAAATGGATCAAACTGCCTCTAGCGCAGCCCAGCTTTTACCCGTATTCCTTGATCACCTCCAACTAAGCATAAAAATATCCATGGAGAAACATTTCAATTACAGCCCACACTTTCTATTACAACAATTATCACAACCCACAAAACCACACCCTGTAAGTTTTCCCTACCAGAGTTGCCATCTTCCCAGCAACTCTTGTAAACTCACCATTGCATCCAAGCCCTTGCTATCCAATCGTCTCCCCACAAAACAGACTGCAGGGGAAAAAACAGCATCATAACAGCTTTGAGCAGTGGATAAGTACCCAGTCGAACAAACACTGTGAGTCGTTCACACAGAAGCAGTGGCAGTGCAGTGAGGCACTAACGTTTGAAGAGTGCCAGAAGAGTGAAGACTAGCAACATCACTGAGCTTTTAATTTCTCTGGTTTTGTAGAATTTATCTGGTGTGGTATGTGTGAATACATGTTAACATGGGAACTTTACACTTTGCAAGGAAGCTTGAAGTGCATGTGATGTACATATTTTCTTAAGTGTTTTATAGTATTTTTCATTCACTGTCAGTGTAAACACAAAAGTCTAAGGACAAAAGAAATACTTCAGCTTGTTAAATCAGCTTGCTCAGGGTATGCACTTAGCTCAGATAAATAAGATGAGAAATTAGCTCAACTTGCCAATCTTTATTATCAAGCACACTGTTTGTAACTCACAGTAGGTTATCAACAATGGGGCCACTTTTGGGAGACACTGTGACATCTGGTATTGATTTCTGGCAAGATTTAGGTATTTTTTGAAACCTCCTCTTCAAATTGGAAAGATAATAAATAAAATGCATACATACTACTAGGCAGATTTTTTTTTTTTTATTTCATTAGGCACTAAAATGGGCATAGTTACATACTGCAGCACATCACAAACACAAAGAAGCCATGCTGCTACTTTTAAATCAAAGCACTACCTTCCCTCAACAGGAGCAATATGAAATGTGAGAGAGAAAAACTATTTGACATTTTCAGCACAGGTTGAGCATGTGTTAAAAATAATGAGAAACCCATTATTCGATTTAATGAAATAAATGTCAAAAAGTTGCTCTTAACTCCCAGCATCAAAAAATAAAGCAAAGAAATGTTCTCCATTTTAACAAAGGCCCCAAATACACAGTTCTGTAAAAGTGAAGACATTCACAACAAACCATACTGCAAAGTCACATGACTTTGGTCTATTCTAAATGACATGCGACACATTGCATGCACACTCCTGTTTACACCCAGTATTGAACAGTTCAACAAGAAAAAGTCCCAAATAATATAACTTATGAGGAAACTAGGAATGAGAGTAGCACCTTCCACTAACACCCTCTTAGCTGAAATTCTTTAATGAAAATATTAAAGAATTACATTACATTAAAGAATAACATTAAATTCTTTAATGTGGCAGTAGCAGCCACAAAAAAAAGTGTGATCTAGTTAATGCTGGAAGCAACATTGTATCTGTGACTCATTATAAATGCGCTAAGAATTTTGCTTAGGGAAAATCTGGGTAACTGGGTATTTTTATTGATAATATCAGTTTAAAAATACACTAGGAGAAAAAGTAAATGTTTTTAAATGAGTGACCTAACATTTAAAATTTTGGAGAAGGAATAGTAAAGTATCCAACACATACATATAATTTCTGGAAACAATTACAGTAATTAAAACAACACTCAATGTTTGGAGGGAGACATTTTATGGAAGGCATTCCAGAAACTGCCTCCCCACTGACACCGATCAACTTGGGTGTGTTCAATTAACAGGAGAAACTAATTTAAAGTAAAAACCCCCGCTGCTGAGAATCATCCAGCATTTACCACTCAACCTCCACCCCCTGGCTCCAAGGATTTAAATCCTTGGACTGTCAGCAGGAGCTTTCTAGATGAGATGATTAATTTGAAAGACTATTTTCACTACTGAGCAACTGAAACTACAATGCCAGTGTTTCCAATAATAAATTTCATCTATAAAAAAAAAAAAAAATCCACTATTTGAGATTAAGATAGCTTTTTAATCAGGCTATCTTACCTCAACACCTACCAGTTTCATTACATTTCAAAATTTTATCTTCTTTCTCTAGGCTAGGCTAAACCAGACAGAGTTAACTCACACTGACTCTGAAATGCCAACACTGCCTAGAAAAGTAGGGATCCAAATCACAGACACTTATTTGCTCTATGTGTGACCTTCAGGAATTTCAGAAAAATTTCAGACTGCCAACTGCAATCTTCAGTTTTAAAATAAAATCATTAAAAATTGAATTCAAATAGCTTTGAATTCTTCAGGTAGAAAAAAAAATAAATCTCTTTACAGACAGTGATATGGGATGCTGTCCACACGACTGAGATCATGGTTGAGCGAGACAGTAAATTCAGTTTCAGTACGTCTCGTATGAGATCAAAACCACGACAGCTGCATGACACATCGGTTGAGTGTAACCCACTCTGCCAATTCTAATTTTGCAGAGTTATGCTCCATCAGGTAGTGTCTGTCCTTCTGCAGCAAGAATACAGACAGCATAAGCAGTATCATGTGATCTGGCTTATTTGATGAGAATGTGGTACCAGGTGATTTGGTACTGCACAAATGCAGTGTTAATGAACACAGGACCACAGCCCAAAGTACAGAGTAAAACAATTTGTCAAGGTCAACCACACAAGCTGCGAGTAGACCTCAAAATTGCATCCAGTCTTCCTTAATCCTAGGCTAGTTTGCTACCTACTGGGCAGCACTGCTGCCCAACATAGCAAACACACTTTTCAAATTACGATGTGGTTCTCAGGACTTCTTTGGGCACATTTGTTCTTAATATTATCCCTGCTGCCACTGTATCTACAGAACTCCCAGTTCCATGTGATAGCCCTAGGTCCAGAACATTTCCTCTCATCCAAATCTTCACTGTAACCAGCTGTGGCCCCTGCTGCCCCACTCCTACCCACACAAGCCAAGGGCCATTTCAGCAACTACAGTGTTGACACTGCAAATATTTAGGAAAATGTTTAGCTTGACCAATGTAAGCAACCACAGTAAAGTCAAACAAACCTATGTCCATATGCAAGAGTTTCCAGGGCTTGTTCTCCAAAAAGCAGGACACATTTTTATGCTTGCTAGAAGACACTAAGACACATTACTGAGGATGTGCTATATAACCCACATAAAATAAAACTCTACTCCTACTTCTTTATATGCTGCTCACTAAAAAAGTATTTTAATCGCAGCTCCCAAATGTTGACAACATATAACTGTAGAGAACTACACACACAGATCACTAATTCTCGGAAAATAAAAGAGCAGCTGCCATCAAATGCTTAGCCCGACACATAGAGAGACACACAAAAAAGTAAAGCAAATATTATAAAGTAAATATTAGAAATGTGTTGAAATGCATCTTTGTCCCAGTTTCTGCAGGAAGCAGAGTACATGCCTACAACAGTGCTGTATTGTTTGAATTACTGTTTGGAGATGGCAGTACGACAGAGCAAGAAATACACTATTGATCAGAAATTATATCAAAGAAATTGCACTGAAGAAACTTTAAAATACTAAAGAACTCCATAGCTAGCTAATGCTAGAAGTAAGTTTGCCTGTAAAAGTTTTAGTAAGTCCTGTGACATCATATATATATAGATGCAGAGGCCTAACTATAGAGCCACATATTATTTTCCTCTACTATCCTGCCCAAGTCATTATAAGGATTTGATCCAATGTCCATATTTTGCTTATTCTGTAAGATGAATGATGAGTCTGAAGTGGCTTCAATAGTCGATAGCAACTAAACAGGCTCTAAAGAGGAATTCCAATTAGAATTCAAGGTACCAAAATAACAGCCAAGAAGACATCCATTGTTTAAAAACAAAACTCTAAAGATGAAACAAGATATCCAAAAATCTATTTACTATTCAGTGGAAGAGAAGACACTGGCACAGGTACAACTTCTTTCACCAGGGTTTTGACTTGTTACTGCTGATGGTGCATTTCAGTACACTCTGAGTGAATTTCAAGATAGAACCATCTGCTTTTACAATTCTAGAGTCAGGATAAATGCAGCAAAAGACTACAAGAGTTCTTTTATTCTCCCAGCCAGCCCAAGAAAAGATATATCTATTCCACTAAACCCATTTTTCTGGTACTTCACAAAGACCTTCCTGAGCAATTTCTGTGCAGCAGAGGACTTTTTTGATAAAAAGAAGGTCTCAAAATTTTCATGGCTAGCAGACAATATTTCAGAATCAAGAAACACTGATGCACTGCACATGTCAGAGGAAATGCTCTGAGCTCAGCTGAACAGTGAAGGTCACAGTTGCAGATATGGGTATCATCAGTATCATCAGTTTGCCCTAAAACATGCTGTCATGACAGTGTAGCAAGAGGGAGAAAGAGGAGCAAAGCGCTTGTTAAGAAAGTGTCAGCACCAAACAAGGCTGTTTGTTCGATGAAACTAGGAAGTTCCATGTCAAAAATTGTTTCACTGACAACACTGTAATGGATATCACAGTGTCAGTCACTGTCAGAGAGTCCCAAATCAGCTAAAACACATGAATCCCTTGGGATTCACAGTCTTCCTGGTACTTATCCCAACAGAAAACTAAGTTACAATCTGATTTTTAAGCACAGTCTTGTCTCTAACAGACAGCAGCAGTCACTGATGATCCTGCTGGCACTTGCCACGTACACTGGACTTGGTTATCACATTAGCTCTGCTGCCATAGCTGTGCCACAAGGATGGGAGCTGGCTGGAATCACATCCTCTGCTTGACCTTGCTGTTCCTTCAAAGACCGCGCTGCAAGTGGAGCTACCACTGCAGAAGTGTTTTGTTGCTTTAGTTTGCTTTGTCAAAACTTGGACATATTGGCAGAACCTTCTCCAGTAGGACTCCTGGCCTACAAATCTATGCTGGCAGAGGCTGGTTAACAAAGGTAAGTCCCACTCATTTTTATGAGCCCAAGTGTTGGGGTTTTAGTTTAGTCTTAGTTTTTTCCTGTTAAAGGAATTTTCTCCCATATGCATGTTGCTAGGGGACAAATAGCTGTACTTAAGAAAGACAAAAAGGGGAGTGGGGTGGGCCTGGCTACTCCTTTGTCTACACCTGGGTGTGGGGTCAGTTCACTCTGAGCGTCCGGAGAGAGAAGCTGCAGAGAAAGGAGCTGCTGCTTCTTTCTTTTTGGCCGTTCTTTCTTCCTGCTGGAAACAACGCCGGGACCCCAAAAGCCGCTTTCCCTGCCCTGCTGGAGACCGAGCTGTGGCTGCCCTGCCCCGCTGCTGCTTCGAGCTTTCACTACGCTGTAGCCCTGCTCGCCCTGCCTGCCTGGGCCTCCGTGGGGTTCTCCCATCTGGATACATCTCGTCTGCCACCCGGG
>NW_008246058.1:3022386-3027174 GCF_000691975.1 Corvus brachyrhynchos
CCCCTGCAGCCGCGGGGGAACCATCGCACCTGCCCTGCTCACCGGGAGCCGCCAGCGCCCCTGCCGGCTGCGAGCGGAACTGCACCCGAGGGGAAATAGCCTGACAGCCGAGAAGGCTGGGACTGGGTTTGTGTTTGCTGTTACTGCCATAGTTGTTGTTGTTTTTGTTTGACTGGTTATATACATATATATATATATATAGTAAAGAACTGTTATTCCTATTTCCCACATCTTCGCCTAAAGGCCCTTGATTTCAAAATATAATAACTTAGAGGGAAAAGGGGTTATATCTGCCACTTCAAGGGGGGGCTTCTGCCTTCCTTAGCAGACACCTGTCTTTCAAAACCGAGACACCAAGGAAGACCATCCAAATCACTACAGCATTGTACTACGAGTTTTAAGTGAAGAAACTAGAATTCTGCTATATAGGTTACAAATCAAACAGGGACCATGGATTTAACTGTACAGCAGTTTTAAACAGGATTCTTTCCTTTTCTGCAGAGGCTTTTAGATCACTCACAAGCTGCACGCTTGGAATATGACCTACGTCACTGAAGGGAATTATCCCTCTGCAGGTTTGCCAGTAAGGTAACAGACCCCAACACTAAGTAATCTGCTCTAAATTACTGAATGCAGTGAACAAGCATCCCCTCTTATTCATACTCCAATGAACTGACTGGTCTAAAGGAAAGAACTATTCTAAAAAATACAAAACTATTCTAAGAGTAGCTCCTGTATATCCTGTAGAAACAAAACCACTCTTGTACAAGGAACATGGTGCACCCCTCATCTTTGCAAAGGAAGAATGAACACTTGACAAGGTGTGAAGTCACACAGGCATGAATGACCAACACATCCAGATTTCAAATCCTCTCAAGACATACACTTACATCAGTTGTATGTAGTAGTTTTACAGACAAAACCCAACAACGAACAATTTAATTTTACTTCCTGCATTCAAACTATGATTATCTTTGAATTAAATTACAATTATAATTGCTCAAATCAGTTTCCATGCAGGATAATCAGAAAACAAAGATGTCAGCAGAATGGTGATAGACATGATTCACCAAGAACAACGTGGGAAAGCTCTAGCAGAAGTAGGGATAAAACCCAAGCACCAACACAACATCTAGTACTTCCATCTTTTCTTCAACTCAACACCACCTCCTTTCTAGCACTCTTTCAACCAGTCTCTTGCCCATCTGTCTACATGATCTCAAGACTTACAAAGCCCATGTCCTTTAACTTTTTGTCTGCCTCTTCTCATTCTGAGTGCTTCCTTCTCTTAGTTTTTTTCTTAAATATGTCTCTTCTGTGTTTCTTCCACCTCACTAAGGTTTGGATTTCATCCTGTCACAGTGCTCAGGTTTAGCAAAAGGCAGACACGATTCAAGCAAGATAAACCAATGTTTGGCAAAACAGTAACTTACAAAAGGAAGCACTAAGCAATCTTTGCCAGAGACGCCATCACCACATTCAACAATTTCCTGTCACCTGCAAAAGAAACAAAATAGCCCAGGTTCCCTTTCCCTAAAGGAGAAGAAAAGAGAGGTGACAATAATGTGACATTAGAAGTTAGTTTTGTCTTCCTTGTTCTCTACTTTGATCTACAATACATTGTAATTCATTTTATCTAGAGAAGTCTGGGGACTTCAGAAAATATACCCCAGCTTCAGAAAATTTACAGTCCCAAAGAAACCAAATGCTTGAAAAGCTGAGAGACTGCTCAGTCCACCACCACCATCCCTGCTAATCCAGAGAGCAGAGTGGGAGTGAGGAAGCAGGCACAATTGTTGAAATGAAGTACGAGGAGACGGTACAGGAAAACAAAAAGAACTTATGAAAAATTAGGGCATAGCCAAACCTGCAGGAACCAAGAGCCATGACCCAAGAAGCAAGAACAGGAGGACACAATAAATCAAATTACAATGCCAAGAACAACTTTGCTTGAACGTTGTGCTCATTAAATAAATTCAATAAAATACCTGTCCGTAGGCTATGATCACCCCCTGCTCACATTAGCCACTTCCTCACAGAGTATGCACAGTAAAATGAGTGCAAAATTACATGCAGAAGAGAGAATGCAAAGCCAATGACTACACAGTTAGGTTGTTACATATATGGGAAATGTCAATTTTTTATTGTTCACAGTGTATAAAAATGAGCACCTGGCATACTGTTCACTTTATGGATTTACCACCTAGAACCCATTCTCCACACAGATATGAAATATAATCAAATATCTTGACTCTGTGTGTGGATTGTCTTCCTGCACACTGGGTGAAAGAATCTATATTTGGGACAACACAATATGCTGGCATTCTGGCTATTTGAGAATTCTCTCAGAGTAGGGAACACTTGATTCTGGGTCCTAATCATTTGGGTCCATTTCAAGAGTATAAAAAATTCTGCAAGAGATACTGCAGCTCCATCAGTCATTTGTTGTTACACTAAAAATAAGAGTGCTGTCTGGACTTTGCATGGAAAGGACCTGAATATTGGCTAGTTTCTTTTTAAAATACCCATTAAAAACGAAAGAAGAAGAAGAAGCAGCAGAAGTCCAGTCATTACACAGGTACAAGAAAATCCAGTGGCACAGGGAGTTTCCACAGACAAAGGATTTCCCACAGCCTATTGTTGGAAACACTGTGATTCAATCGCTCAATTCTTGCTCAACAGGCTGCTGATTCAACCAGAAGAGGATGCTGGTATGTCTCGCCTTCTGCATTCCACCTACTGCAGCCTAAATCAACAAAAAAACTGGCTTTGAGAAAACATGTGACTGTATCTCGTGCTAGTTTCTAGTTATTTACATTACAATCCTTTGGTTGTACAATATCATCTTTTTGTCAATGCCATTTAAAGGTACACATAGTAAAATAATATATCAGGAATTTTAACTGCTGCTGTCTCTTTATCTTGCTAAATTCCAGTTGGACATTTCACTAGAAGCAGCTGGTTACAACGTGAAACACAGACTCTAACACACTTTCTGATTCACTGCTGTATACCTAAACTAAAGAACAGAAAAATCATCAACATACAAACTTAGAAAATAATCAGATAAAATGTGTTTTGCAGCTGGAGACAAATCCTGTTAACACTGTCTATGAAGGACAGTCTGCTTGTGAAAATTAATGACCTGCTGCAACTCCCCAAAGCCCTCAGGTAAGGAATTCAGATGGAACCAGGGAGCAAGTCAGTGGAGGCTATTTTAAACCCAAGCCACTCTACAGCTACTTCCAGGTGCAGCACTAAATTCAGCAACAGTATCTGTTTCCCAGAAGCAGATTTTAAGCTGTCTCTGACAGGTAACTGGAGATGGGCAGTGCAGTTCCAGAGGCATAGCATGAAGCTAGCCTCCAAAATAAAGCATGAGTTGTTATTTTTCAGAGAACAGACTGTAACTCTGTTCTGCAGCAAAAGTTATATACGTTTCTTTTTCATACTTGCAAAGGTTTGTTCAGGATGCTGGCAAGGGAAAGTACAGACAATTCCCTAGAGTGAAGTAGGAAGCAGAGACAGGAGAAGTGTGGCTAGAGGCTAACAGATCAGCCATTACCAAATTTATAATCTTGTCGACTCTAAAATATGTTAAATATCTTGGAGCTGCAATTTCAAAACCTTAGGACTGAAATAACAGGAAATGAGCTTGTTTCAACAACACGAATAAGCTACATTAGTGAAAAAAAGGGGAGAAAAGGAAAACCAACTCTTCCAGGTGTATTTTTTTGCACACCAGCACAGATATGCACACAACAAATATTCAATCCTAAAAATCACAAATGTATCACTGCCCTGCCAAAACTGACAAAAATACCTTCACTTCAGGGATGCAGTTACACCTGTGCTCAACCTAAAATACCATGAGTGATCTGAAATAAACAGGATTTGAGTGCTTTATTGGTGAAGGCATAGACTTGCTCTTTATAGTCCTAAACTTGAAAAAAATGTGTTTTGCTGATAGATGGCAATAACAAAATAAGTTAAAAAGTCATTGTTGAAAATTACTTGAAATTCCAATTATAACAATAAGACATCAAATATTTAACAGCTTATAATCAAAATATAAACCAACTACGTTTCACTTAAGTCTGGATATATATCATTAGTCTCTAACAATGAGGACTATGTTACGATGTACTAGGGAAGCTTTAAAAATCACGAGTAGTCCAAATAAAAGGAAAAAGTTCTGAACCATCCAATATAAACTAGGAGGTCTGCAATTACAGTGACATCTGAAGTAAATTGTATATTTAAAGACTAAATGAGGAACAGTGCCTGTATTTATTTCTGTCCAACACTTGCTGATGTAGACATACTTTTGAACTCCTTTTAAACATGTATATTTAATTATTTGAATGAAGATTTTTCAGTTAAGCATCTCATCAGATGATTTTAAAAAATATTAATGGAAAACCTTTCTACAACAGAAAAACCATGTAGGCATCTCAACAGCACTAGCGGGAAAAGCATTGCTTTGCTCTCCTTTTACTGCTTTTAAAAGAACAAAAAGCAATAGCAAGATAATAGCAAGGCAGGTTTAATTGAAAAGCTCTGCTACCTTAACATTTTGCTAAACAGATTTCCCACCCCGAACGGAAATCAGGGATGTGCTTTTGCCTTTTCTAGAGAAATCCATACAAAAGCGACACTGAGAAGTCTCTGGGCAGACACACAGAGCAGGTCTCTCAGGAAGTTGAGTTCTTCGGGCACAATGTGGCCTGAAACTGAGGTCCGGCCGCCCTGGACCTGCCCCCTCCCTGCCCGGCTCTGCCACGGAGC
>NW_008246058.1:3027293-3032374 GCF_000691975.1 Corvus brachyrhynchos
CGGAGTTCGTCCGTCCTTGGTCCGTCCTTTGTCCGTCCTTTGTCCGGGGGCACAGCGAGACCCTGGTTCATTAAGCGAGCAATCCGCCAGCTCACCCTTTACAAGTACCAGCCAAGTCAGGTGGCAGGAAGGCAGTGGGAAGCAGGCTTTAAAATACCGGTTCTCTACAGCCACAGCCATCAGTCTGTTCCTGAAATCAGCTGCCTCACCCATGAGCACTTCCATCTTCCACAACACATGAGGTGGGATCACCTGAGAGTAGGGTGTCTTAACCACAGTGCCCTCAACCATTTCCAAAGCACTACTCATCCCATATTCCCAATGGTGTGAGTTTGGTGGGGAGAAATTATAAGTTCTGCCACCCTGTAGCAAGCTGGGGAAAAAAAATTATTAGTTGTACTGGTAACTTCAGTATTTTATACCTGCCAAAGAGCTGTCTTTCCAATTACATATTGTTTAAATGTAACATTTGTGTCTTTTAAAAGATACTATTTAAATAAGGATATGTTTTCATAACTTTATGAGAAGATATAATTTACCTGACTTATGGTTTCTTCAAATGCTTTTATATAATGATTAAGTTCTCTGTCCATTGTAGCATATTCTAACATGACTTTTTCCACAGTGTTAACATCTTCTTCATCATCTGCAAAATAAAATATGTGGGACATGGGTGATCAATTGTATTATTTTCAGGCAGCATTTTTTCTTTACAAATATTTTATTTACAAGAATTCATGTTAGGAATATCTAAAGCATTTTTAAGTCTCAGCAGGTGTTTTCAAGCTACTCAAACATATACTTTTTTTCCTATTTTGCAACTGTAATCTTTGACATTTCTTGGGTAACTTGAACAAACAGCTTACTCAGAAAGACACTTCCCTGGCTTCATGTGAACGAGAGAGAGTATGTGTAATTTCATCTACCAACACCTAGTCATTAGGCAATCAGGATATTTTCTGCAAAAGTTGTATTTCATGACTCATCACATTGCCTCAGAAATAGTCAGAAGAAACTTAAATGCCCTCTCAGTACAGTATAGTTCACAGCTATAATTAGACCCCTTATCCCCAATAAACACAGCTACAGGAAAATCAAAATAGAGCCAGCATTTTATAACACGGGAAATAATGGAAGAATCAACAGCATTGGTGATTCAAGCAGTAAAATTCTAATCGCCAGGGAAAATCAATTAACACAGGTCATGTGATTAGTAATTCATATCCACTTTTATTCTCTTCTGCATTCCTCCTAATTCCACTCCTTTAATCTCTAACTACACCTTTGCTTTCCTATTCTAATATTGCTGTGCATCTGCTTAGATAACAACCCTCTGTAGATGCTACAGGGCTGAACAGCCATAGCTGTATATTCCTGACACAGCTGCATGTACCACACCAAATACTGCCAACTGCGGGAGGACAGCCAGCCACAAGCCCTGAATCCATGCAGGAAATTAGGAAGTTAGGAAACCTAAGTTTAAACTTCTGCTACTTCCATTTATTCCTGCCCTGCAGTTTCCAGGTATAGAGAAAGCAGCTGGAAGCAGCTAGACTCTGTGAAAGAGCCCCAAGGTCTGCCATGCAGCTTTAGGGGTTGCAATTTCATGGAGCATTCTTTAAAAGCACTTAAGTAGCCAATCTGTGCTGCTACTTTTAGGAGGAAAATTGTAGTACAGCTTTGTAAATTACTTTTTTTGTGAAGAAAGGAAAATGTGCTCTGATCTGGCAAGCTGGTACATTGCTTAAGTTGCTAACTATGTTATTATGTTAGAACACAAAAATCCATCTCTGCAGAAAGCTGACACAAAGTATTGTACATGGCCATCAGTTTGGGAGCAAAATCTGAAACACATTGCTCAGGGACAGAAACATCACACCGTATGAAACCGTGATGGATCAAGGAAACAAAGGAAAGTGCTAAGATATATTTACACAAAAGAAGTTACATAATAAGCTATACTATTTTGTGAACATGGCAATTACAGTCATGATGTTTCCCTTAATTATATATAGGCTTGGTATGTATCCATTTTTCATTAAGTAGATGAATGGATACTGCAGACAGAAAAAAACATTCCTGCAACTTTATTCTGAATAATCAGCATTTCCCTCTCCCCTTCCCCTTCCCTCCCACCCGGTTTCCATGCCCTAGCTGGTAACTATGATCATACTATTTTTCCTTCCGGCTAGGAAGCATATGAAGTGCCTCCTTCAAGGCTGACACAAAGGACACTACATGAATCACAGGAAAGGTTTGTGTAGCAAGTAACTGTCATTCTCCTCCCATGGCCAATGAATCATATCCACAACATAAAGAAACTACAGCAGCCTAAATATTTTTTAAATTTTTTAGGGGAAGAGAAGTGCATTGTTAAATACCAAGAGAGCTGTATAAATGCTGTCATTCCTAATAGTTAAACTTTAGGTAAAGAGTAATAATGTTGCATGCAACTTGAGAAATGTATTAAAATAAAGCTCAAAGAGGTGGAACACAGCTCGGGCAAGAGGGACATTATCTCCAACTACATCCTGCTCCACATTCTTCCTGTACTGATTGCTCCACCCATCCACCAGCCTGCTTTAAGTCTCAGTACTGTTCACTGCTGTTTCCCTGTTGCCGTTCTTTCACACATGTTACACATCCTAGGAAATTGCTGACTAACACACAATCACAGCCTGCCCTTGGAGACACTATGGACATACAGACAGACCTGAAAGACACTGTACAGGTCAGCTGTTGTCCATACCCTATTTCTGCTCATTGACAGATTCTAAAGTCCATTTTCTGTCTGAAGTTCAATCCATAGGGTGCTGAGAGCTAAGAGGAAATCTCCTATGTTGTTCCTAGCCACTTACCTCCCCATCTCTTAAACAAGATTTGAAAGAAAACTTACATTACAAGCTATTCTATTTGCCTTTTAAAAACTCTCATTGTTCTACATCACACACAGAATAACCTGCTGTGCAAGGCTCCTCAGCTTTCCCTTCCCCTGAAGAGCCAAGAGCATTTCTGCCCCTCCCTAGTAGGGAGCAGATGCAGGGTGCACATGGTAACTGTGGGTGACTGTATGGGGGCGTAAAGTTTTACAGCTCACCAAGGCAGGGATCCCAGCACCTTCAAGGTGCCTTTACAACAGACTCCATCATAGACTAATCAGAGCACACCAGCTGACCTAATCTTACTAAGGAACAAGAAATTAGAAAATACTTTTCTCTCCTCAACACCATCCCACAACTCATTCTCACAAATCCCACCAACCCATTGGTTTAACAGCACTACAGTATCAAAAATAATTCAAATTTAATAATCACATCAGGCTTTTGAAAGATTCAAAAGGCATTGTCTGTCATTCACTCTGCAAGCCCTGCTGAAGCTTTTGTTTCATATATGAGGATGACAGTGGAGATTCACCACAAAGAGATTCAAGGCACTGACTGACTCTCTTCCAGCAGACCAGGAACACACTGACTGCTGAATACCCTCCAGCCAGACTCCAGCTACAAAGCCAGACAACTCTCCAAAGTACTCAAACCTTGCACTCTGCAGGCCAACAATCTAGCTTAACACCAAAATCAAACACTTTGCAAGTGCTGGATGAGTGCCTTTCTGTTATCTAATCAAAAGTTATCCTAATCTTATTTCTAATTCATATCTAAGGAATGCATTCCAAACTCTGCATATGCTTTTAGCTACTGCCACGAAATACCATTGAAGTGCATATTGTAGTCTCCTTGTTATCTAGACTAAAGATGTTGAGTTTAGTAAGCATTTCTTCACAAGTCATTTCCCTCACCACTCAGAGATTACACATTTTGCAATATTACATTTTTTACTCACAGAAAGCCCAGTTCAAGGCCATAATTTCATTTTCAAAGGCCCACGTGCATCATGTTAAAATTAGCTGGCTGAATATGCACAGTGTGCAATTATGAATTCCAGCTCACACAACTTTATGATCTCTTATTATAATGGAAACAGGGATATTACTCTGAAAAGTCTCCCTAAAAATTAAAGAACAAAATTACATAAAGTGACTAGCAAGGTTTCAATTTCTCACTTCTAAAGAGACCAGTCATGCTTCAGTGCCTTAATGCTGATTTAAACCACAATCAGTCAAGACTAAGTCATGTATTATGAACCCACAGTGTGGAACACAGTCAAGTCAGCACTGATTTAATACATCCTATAGTAACACTCATCTAAAATTTATCCAAAACTTGCATTTCCTAACATCTGAGTTCATATTTACTTTAGTTTCCTGTATACATCCACAAGTTAGCAAAAATTCTAAAGATTTTTCACAACTACCTCTTTCCGTGCACAAGTTACCACATCAATATTTGCTTATTTAGGGTATTATGGCTGCCCTGCAGCCAGTACACAGCAATCTAAATAAGCATTCACTTCCACCACAGACTATCTTAAACACAAAATGGTCTGCAATACCATGAAATTACAGGAAGGCTCCAAACTTACAAATACAAATGTATTTAAAATGAATGCTTAAGCACAATGTGGACTAAAATGAATACATATATACTCTCATATCTTGATAGTATTGGCTAATAAAAGTCAAAATTTCAATTTAAAGAAAGCAGGGCATGTCAGTTCTGCCTCTGGCACTACATAATAGTCTGTTTTGAAATTTAAGGCTACACGCTGGTTTTCCCATGATTCAAGGCAGAAGAGGAATGGTACACCATTGCCCAGAAATTTTGACAATAAATTTCAGGCTTTTAAAACACTCGTAACACAAACACCCATCACTTGAGCCATTAGCAACAGTGGTAGTAGGCAGTTGTCTTCATATGCCCCAGCAGCAGATAAAATACACACTTTGCCAGCAGGTTTCAAGTTACTGCTGACAGCAGAGGAACACAAGCTCTCCAACTCCTTGATTTAGTTCCATCTTCTGGAGGATAAAATACGTCCTCAATTCAGGATAAAGCTAAGTATTTTTGCTGTCGTTTTTAGTAAGTCCTTCATTTACAAATCCAAGTGTTAAGACTCCCCTCTGCACCCCCAGTTCTGGTCTACTCAAAACTGTTGATAATTCAAGTTGGACAGTAGATCTTGAA
>NW_008246058.1:3032393-3054940 GCF_000691975.1 Corvus brachyrhynchos
AGAACAGATTCACAACACACTTGGAGACGACAGTAGTGATGCTCAGAAGTGAGAGGATACAGACCTACGTAGGAGAGCACTGTCTCATTTTCCCTGTCTGTCTAGACAGGAGTGAAGCCTGCCACAGCACTCCAGACTACAGAGACCAAGAGGTACCTAAACAGGACACTGATTGCTTCTGAAGCACTGAGGGTACACAGTCACTTTTTCTCCTGTAGATACATGGGCAGCTACTCAGAAAACTCTCTTCAAAGAGCTCTTTTTAAATGTCATTTCCCTGACCTCCAACATATTTTATCTATTAGACTGCAGAAAGAGCAGAATGCTAATCCAGAAAATTCTAAACTAAAAGAAATGAGAAGCCATACAAAGGAACAGCAAAAAACTGGAGAAAATCAAATTCATCTCCTGAATGCAGGTGTCTTCACATAGAGAAATGGATGAAAGCAGAATGCCCAAAATATCTCCATGGAGCTGTCTGGATAGGGAACTAACCACTGCAATTAATAAGAGAAGAAAAATTACTGCTGATAAGAGGGGCAACAACCACACAGGGAATGGCAATTGGTGGAGTAAAGGGGAATTTGGGGCAGTAATCGCAAAATTTCCCTCCATGTAACAGTCAGAAGCTACTTACTGCTGAGGCTACTCATAATGAAACCTCCACCTTCTCAGGAAATGCCTTAACTGGGCCGTAGAGTATTTGAAGCCATATTTCTCTTGCTGTCCCCTAATGAAGCCACTCTTTTTTGCATAGAATGTTTTCATGCACACAGAGTTAGAGATTGAGCATGCATGAATGATTTTAGAGACCAATACTTTCACCTAGATACCAGACTCCAGTGAAGTGGAGGTGTGTCTCACTAAATTAAATTACATGAATGACAGAAAGAGAAACCTACGAGGTGAGTGGCCTGGCTTGAGCAAGGGGTTGGGTAAGATGACCCCCAGAGGTCCCTTATAGCCTCAGCCATTCTGGGTTTCCATGACATTCTTCAGTATTCAACAACCTCACCTGAAAGCCATTTTTCTGGAAGATGGTGAAAAGTGAGTTCAAGCTCAAGTTCTCTCAAGCAAAGAAGGAGAGTTTCCAGTATTCTACCACGGAAAAAATCTGAGTAGAAGGAGCAAAATTGAGAGGAGCAGGTGAGGCAGGACTAGGAGTACTTGTAAAGGAAAGACCAGAACAGAAGAACACAGGCTGCACCAGACCTATCACTTGTGAACGACATTTAAAGTTTCATCTTAACTTCTATTGGGCTTCTGTTAAGAAACTGCGAATTAAACTGCAATACTCGAATTTAGATCAAGCATTTTCCCGTACCTGAATAAAGTCTTCTGAGGTTTTATTTTGGAAAAGAATGGGCTGTGCTTTTCAGTCTGGATTTAAACATTCAATTTATCCAGCAAGTAATGGGAAAAAAAAACTTCAATTATCCGTTTCTCTCTGCTTCGTTTTTTTTTTTTTCAGTCAGTTGAGCCAAGAGTGTCTGTTAGATTACAAACTATGCCTGATGAAAAAACTCTTGTCTTGTATTACAAACCATTTCCCTGTAGGCTATGACTGTCTAAAATAGGAACAGATGAGAGTCAGTGGCCCAGGAGGCTCCTGCCAATCCCATGGAAGAGAAACCCAAGTACATTATATTGTAGAGAGTCAGAATTTCAATAGAAATGGACCATGCATGGTCTGAACACCCACCTTGAAACATCTCAGTTGCTGAGTGCCCAGTTTGAAACATCTCGAGGGGCCAGCCTTTCCAGCAAGTGGGTGTTGCACACATTCTGAAAACAGTCATCTCAGAGTGGGGACAGGGAAACTGAGGCACCCAGCATTACTAACCACTTTTGAAAATAGCTGTATTATTCTATAATAACCATGACACTTTTGCTCAACGTGAAACTCCCCTAAACTCCATCGCCAGCAGAACAAGGCAAACAGTGCTTTTGAAAGCAACTTCCTTACAGTACTTATTTTTCTCCAGACAACCAGGAGAAGGCTAAAAAGCTATAATGATCCCAGTTTAGACATGAGAGCAGTAGCAAGGATCTACGAGACCAGGTATATCGGCCACAGTACCCAATCAGACTGCAATGTAAAGAACAGCATTATCTCTGAACACCAACTGACACTATACTGAGCTAATGAAATAAGCAGGGTTCTCACACAGAATTTGATTTAGCAAAACATTCCAACATGTGCTGACTTGCTTTGCTGTATAAAATCCAAAGTAAAATATTATTCAACACAAATAGTGATGGTTTAATTTAGGCAGAGGCACACAAATAATACAAAGACATAAACTATATCTCTCATAGCAGTAAACATACTTTGCTATGAAACAGAAAAATAGTTTTTATATATATCTACATATTTTTTGCTATTGTAAGCTCTATACTTGATGACTGATGCAGCACCAAGACATGAAGACAGGCAGTAGTACACACACAAGTTCCCAAACAAATCTGAACTTTTGCTTGACCAAACTCTAAGGCAAAAATGGTCTTTTGCTTGACTACACACTAAGGCCTGTACAATTCCCAGACTACTTCCCTCCCTTCAGACAAAAGAGACCAGCACTTGACCAGCACCTCTTTTCTCCTTACTAAATTCCAAGCTCATGGTGAGGTTAATCTTTTTTTAGCCAATAAATGCCTAGTTAATTTTACAGAAAGACTAATTTAAAGTTAACAAAGACAATATAACTGGTAAGCAGAAGCACTGAAAGGAGGATAAAGCATTCACAAGACGAAACAGTTTTGAGCAGCAACTTAAGCTCTGCACTATCATAATTCTACATCAGTTTCCTGGCATTACTGTGATATCCATCCAGAACTACAGTTCTCTCTTCAGCAAATGAGTACATCTGCATTCCTCCACACTATATCCACAAGCTCAAGAACAGAAACAAAAGTTATGCCGTCAGACAAGCAGCAAGAAAACACCAAGGCTGAGGTTTGTGTACATTTTCTTTGGCAACAAAGTGAGTTTCACAGGTCATTTCCCTAGGCACTCATCCCTGCTGTTCCTCTTATGTTCGTCCTCTGCCGCTCACCAGCCAGGATAATATAGCCTTTCATAGGGTCATACTATAAATTGGATTAATGAAACAATTCAAGCTAAAAATAGCAGTATGTCCTCCAAACCCAAACCTATGCTATTCCAGTAATGGAATCTGAAGTGCAGGTATTCAAATGGTTGTACCAGTACAATTAAGGGGGTAGCAAACTGCAGCAGGGTGGAAATGGGGGGGAAAACTTCCTAAATCAACTTATTTGCCAAGAAAAAGGTAAAAGAACCACACCTGTGTATTTTCAAAGTAAGCACAAGGCATACAATATCTTCTTAGAGAAATCTCAGCAATCTCTCATAAAATAAACAGCAAACCTCCCCCATGTTTTCCTAAAATATATATATATCTAATATATAATATATATAATACATACATGCATATACACACACACACACACACACACACATATCCTGCTCTTCCCAGTGGATTTCAACATATGATGAAATTAAGGCTGAAAACAACATTTGCTATTTACTACTAATTTTAATGGAAAAGGATTTTCCTATGACTAACAAAATGTTTCATGCCTCTGGAGGCATGGACACATCTGCACCACACAATAGAGCCTGGTTCAGTGCCCCAAGCTGCTGCTGTCCTTGCCTTACTCAGAAGGAGAGATGGGAGGGCTGGGAATATTTAAAAATAAGGGGTTTAGTGCTGTTCTTCTACCCAATTCATCCTCTCAGGACTTGCTAAGGTAACACTGGAATTAGGGAAAAATTTTCTTGAAATATTTTCCCTTACAAGGAACAGGGAAGTATTTGTTAAGGTCTTGTAATTGGTACTCTTTGATCTCTCAGAATACTTAGTAAAACTGATATTTAAAATGAAGAATTTTATTTCAAGACTTTTAATGGGTCTTTACCGTTTTATAAAAGACTCACAGGCTGCTTTATCTATGATTCCTCTGGAAATGAATATCAGCAAAATATATATTTTTTTTTATTCCAACAAGTTCATTTCTAACTTGTTAGATCTTTTTAAATCACAATTTCTTCTGTACTACTCAAGACCTCTACTGGCACATTATGAGTTCTACAGAGATAATCCATGCAGTTTTTATTTACAAGTCAACTGTATTAATGCTTTCTCTTGCCAAAAAACCAATTCTTCTCATATTTTAAATTGCACTGACAGGTGAAAAATAAGTATTTTGGTGTGAAGTGCAAGTCTGTCTCTAATAAAAGGCATGATTGTTATGAGCCAGAAATAAATAATATCATCAGGTTTTTCACAAGAAAAACTTTGCTTGTGTTAATGAACCAATTATATTTCTTATCTCAGAGAAGCTCATTCAAAGAGTACCTTCATTAAACTAAATGCAGTAATTACTTAGAATTTCCTCCATTTAGGGGAAACAGGAAATGGGTTGGAAAGACTTTTCAGAAAAAAAAGTATCAGTAAGATACGAAAATAAGCCCTTTTCACCCAAGACCATCAAAATTCTCAGAAACATTACTTCTCTGTCCCAATGTGGAGGCAGCCTAGCTCAGAGCTAACAAGCCCTCATCACAGCTTATTTAGTCACTGTAATGTTTCAGTAAATGTAGCTGTCTTGGTTCTGGGCTCAAGCTAGTATAATATCTGAGTCTGGTGAAGCTACTTCTGAGCTGAAAACTGCACAAACTGGACTTGTGGCACCACAGGAAACAGGAGCCACATGGTGCATCAGCACTGTCCTAGGCAGACGCGGGGCCATGACCTGGGACAGAGCATGGGACAGTGGCCTCCGAAAGCAGCTGAGGGCTGGATCGTGCACAGGTCTCACCCTCAGTCCCTCACAGGTCAGTCCTGTTACTGTGCACAAAGTGCTCAGCAAAGCTGAGTGACCACCAAAGTGCCCACCAGAGCTGAGTGACCTGCTCTCTGCAGGTGCAGCGCACACAAAGCCCCATGAGCAGACTGCAGTGTGCATGAGCTCTAGTACAAGGGAAAGCAACACAACACATATCAAACAGGAAGGTAAGACCAGGACAATCCCCTCACTCCAAGACAATCCATCACTGTCTTATTTCAGCACAGTTCAGTGGTCATAGTCACATTCACACACACAAAAACCCCACAGAATCCAAGCTAAGTTTCTGCAACCAACTGCAACAGCTTCATGCAGACACAAACAAACACTCATCAAGCACTCAAACGTTAACATTACCAACCCAAAATGAAACAGATGGGGGAGGAAAAATGCCAAAATATGTCTAGTTTTTAAATGCCCAGTATTTTGATTAGGTGCTTAAAACATTTTTTTTTTCTCTGAACCCACACAGCCTCCCAATCTAAGTTCTGATACTTCTGCTTCTACAACCCTTTGCATTCCTGACTAAAAAAAAACCCTTGGCATCCCTGCCTTCAGAATTTAGAGAAGGTTACCAGTAGCCCCAGACAGAGCATGGCTGTTCTTTTGCTAACCAGCTGGGGCATTGGCTGTATTGCAGCTGAGCAGCAAGCTCAGGGTGGGAAAACAATCCAGTTTTATAGGCAGCTTTTGAGACAAATCTGGCTGGCAGGCAACTCCACATTTTACACCACTGTGAACAAAGTAGTGAAGTCTCTTAAAACAGAGCTGACCAATACATAAAGGAATAAACAAAAGACAAATCAGATTCATAATATACAGCTGACAATAGAAAGGTTGAAGTTGTAAAATCAGAAACAGTCTGATCAGATTCTGTCAGATTCTCAGAAATGTGAAGGTTACTAGAAATTGATACGAGTATCATCTCCAAACTTAATTTTTGAGAACGCAGATACTTCCATGTGCTTTGGATATTCTCCAGTTTCTGCTGAAGAGAACTAACAGACAGAACACAACCAAGGTTAAACTAAAGCAATCTATAAAACCAGTGTCTCATGCAAGCAAAGGTCAGGTGATGTTCCCCATGCGAAACATCCAATTCAGCATGAATCACATATTAATATGACACTTGAAGTGCCAACCATGCCACAGTACTAAAGTTAGGGCTTTCAGAGCCCATAATTCCTCAAAATGAGCAAAAAAACCCCAAAACCCCAACACAAAAAAAAACAACCCACATAATCCTCTTTACACAGACTAGGCAAAGGCAAAGACTGCACACAAACTTTAAGTGTAATGAAAACCAGCATTTTTTTCTGCCTCTAGCAGGCTTCCTTTGCATAAAACCTCTTCTGTGAATTGGCAGATCTCCTCTTTTTGGCCCGAATTGCTGGTATGTGGCATTCATTCTGCTGCTTGAATGCTGGTAACTGACAGAGCTAAATCTTTCCATTGCTGAAATTTCATTTCCCACAAAATTCATACAAAAAATTTGTCCTATTACAAGGAGCTGCTACTTTATTATCATGTGGAAAATGAACATCTCTGTCCAAAAAAAGCCATGCAAGTCTGTATTGCCTGGGTCTCTCATACACACACAAATATTTATGATTTTGAGAGGAAACAGGAATTTGTTTGACGGCTTACAGTACACCTCAGATGATGGTCTCTCAGCGTGTTTTTTAGATAATGCTGTTATCTTTGTCCATAGTAGGAAAGAAGGAGCTTTGAGGGGCCTCGTGGCTTCTCAAGGGGTAGTTTTGAAAAAAACAGGAATATAAACTGAAAATGAATGTGGAAATGTTCTGTAACTAGATAAGAAGTAAAAGGCTGCCTCTGTTCCATACTTAAACAGAACTGGTAAAATATGACAGCTCTCAGTCATTGTGTTATTAAAATAAATTAAATTCAGAACCACAGGACTATGCTTGAGATTTGTATGGCTAACACACACTAGTTGAGAGAATTTTCTCTCCTTTATACTGATATGCTCTTGAATTTTTTCAATTTAAAATCTGTTTTTCTAAAAAAGTGATTGCGCCAAGTCTGTACACAAAAGTATATTCAGTGGAGAAGTCTTGATTACCTTGAGACATGAGGCCAGACTACATACCTTTAACAAAGCATGGATAAAATCTAAAAATACCAAGAAAATACATAATTTGAATGAGTTATGGCATACCTAATTCTCTCAAAAACAGCTGTGAATTAGATCCACACCCGCAAGTAATGAACTTCAAAAAATGAAGTCTTGTGAAAATGTCACATTAATCTACCCATGCAGTAAAGAGTCTACTCACCCACTGCTTACTAAGATGATTAGTAAGGAAATCACAAGTTAAACTTTATTCATCTAAAGAAAAATAGGGAAGAGGTTGCAAGGTTGATTTAACTCAGAAGATATTATTGTCACTTGACATTTACATGCAATGTATAATTCCATTCCCACTTACAGTCTGGGGAAAGCCTGTTAAAATTACTTCCTTAATGCGTGAACACTTCTTTGAATTGTGTTCTTTTCATCTGCCACCTTCTCCTTAAGCCAGCTGGCTCCTTTTGTTAAGCCTTTTTAATAGGAAAGTTCATTACATGTAATTTAGAGAGCAGTTTGAGATTGTCACCTTCTATTGAGCCCTACTGCACATGCATATTTCAGAGCACTCTATAGTATATGTTCATAGTGTCAAAAAGGCAAAAGGTTCACATTCGTATGCTGAACAACTCTAGCATGGGACTAATCGGAATGACCACATCTATCTTCTCATTTTCATCCACATGGACCACTCCTCCTTCCATTTATATGCCAAACTACTCTTCCCCTTTGTAAAAGGTAACACCTTTGTGGCAACAACAGAAGTTGCTTACATGGAAACACCACTAGGAAGGCATTCAAGTTTCTTTCGCCATCTAGAGAATGATCAGCATACTGTCCTGCTTAATCCTGTTGCTGTGGCTTTCTTATTTCTTATTTTTCCTTGTCCTTCATTACACATTTCTTTACCACTTGCTCCTCTCCCTTTAGTCTTCCTTCTCATCCAGTTCCCCCATTCCCACTTTTTTTTCCTGAGCACTTGCTAGTCTACTTTTTGATTCTTTCTCTATATCCAAGTGCTATCTTCCCAATGATTACAGTCTTTGGGGGTCACCTCTTACTTTCTCCCATCCTTTTATGTAATAGCAGCTCTAACAGACTCATAGCTGTTGGTTTTCTTTTATTGGCATAAAGGTCCATAAGCAAGAAAAAAAACACAAACTGAAACAACAATAACAAAAAAGGGCTTAAGTTCCCCAGTCATAAGTAGTAACTGCTGTGTACTGCACAGTTTGGGAACTAACCTAACATAAACACTGCCTGAGGGTGGCTGGGCAGTGTGAGCAACAGCAATTACTTGGTTACTACATGCCCTACATAAAATGTGCTGTATGATGCTCACCAGTAATGTCAGACCCTTGTTCAATGTCTATGAGGGTACAGGGATTGTTCTGGTTTTTAGTTTGTTTTAAGAAGGGGCTGACTGTATGCTGACAATTTTGCAGATGCATCCCTATCTTTAATGGCACATAGTGTATAATTCAGGCAAAGACTCTAAACAAAACAAGCATGAGACTAAATCCTGCTAATTGCATTTTACTTCAATAAGCTCTCTCAGTAATTCAAAGAGCGAGCAACACAAATTAATCATGCCTGGAAACTGGGACTTACACCCAGACTGACTAAAGTAGATCAACTTGTGAAGTTAAAAGATGCTAAAGGGGACTTGTTCATGATCTACCACTACCATCTTGAATATTTCTGAACATACTGGGCTCTTTGATTATCAAATACAAATGTAAGATCCAGTGCCTGAAAACTGAAACAAGAAAGAAAACACAAGGTTGAACAGTTTATTCAGAGATAGGATGGATTCTTCAGTGGACCTATTGCTGAACTGTGGGTTTCACTGTGAATTTTCTTTCCGTAAGTAGTTCTGGTAGCACTTTTTTTGAATCAGTGTAAAACTTTCTCTCTTCCCATAGTATTATCCCACTAATAAACACCAGACTACCCTCCTGTAGACATGGTTGTGGATCCACTCATAAACTTCATCTAAGTGCAAATCCTCCTTTAGTGCCCTGTGTGTACTTTAGTGGTTCAAACCATTTCATATCACCTGTAATTGTGGGATCACACCTACAGTTGTGATACTTCCTATTTGTCAATTCACAAAAGGCAAGGACGATATCTTTGCCATGGTATCTTCTGCTGCCTTTTATTTCCCCTGTACACATTTTTTTCCTAGCTACCTATCTGCTACTTTTTCCAATCACCTACCACCATTACAGACAATTCGCATTATTTTAGATTCTTGTAACATAATTTCCCCAGGTACAGATGACATAAGCAAAACCAAAAGTGAATAACTACACGGGAGTTTGAGATATTCATACATCATCCCAAAACACTCCTGACGCCTTTTTTTATAGAAAGGAAACGTGTTTTGTGAACTCCAGTGACTTCTTCAAGGCCACAGGGTGATGCCAGTTTGAAAGCACAGTTAGTCCCAGCCTTGAGGACTCAGAAAAATTAGACTCAAGAGCACCTCAGTTGTTTTATCTCATTCATATAATGCTATTATGTGTTCCTTGTTCTTCTTCTGAAAAAATGGGAAAGAAAATGAGAAGGGAAACAAAATAATCTATGAAAATCATAATTAAAAATGTTTTAAAGCTCCAGTTCAGACCACCAACTGTTGCCTATCCGCCGAAGGATAGTATTTTTCATAGCTCTCAGTGTCAGTAAGGAACACAAAAGTCTTGCACACAATTCTGACTGATAAAGCAAACATTCAACTTTAAATTCCTGGAATTTAATCAGTACATATTACAATCTTCGTTCCTCAATGGAGCGTCAGAGCTATATAACATTGCTGTACATTTCATAAGACATGTCATAAAACCTGGATATGAGTCAGAGTTGGTTTGGGGTTTTTTTTATCTGAAAGTATTAAAAAGCCTCTAGTAATTAATTCTATGTTCACTTACAAAAAAAAGTTACTTGAGCATCAAAAAAAAAAAAGGTAAAAACTAGTAAAAAGTTCTTGAATTCTTGAAGAGATGAGAAAAGGGACAGGAAAAGAAAGGAAAAAAAATGAATTTAAAAAGTGTCCTGTATCTATTGGTAAGGATCTGGAAGAAGTTTCAGAATGATCACGTCTACATTAAGGGCTTCTTTCATGTTTTGACCAGACACTGAGAACATGTCAGCACAATGCTTACTTTTGACCCAGATAAATCTTTTCCTAGTAGGAAGAATCAAAACAAGAAATACAATTGCTTTATATTCTTAATCTTTCTGAATGCTGCCAACCCCAGAGTTTTTTCTACTTTTGTGGTTTCCTCTTCCCAGTTATTTAGGCACACAATTAGATCACTGAGAGCTAAAAACCTATCTACTTAAATTGATAAAAATTGAAGTCTTCAGAGTGGGTTCTTCAAAGCCCACACTACTTTCTATATATACTGTATGCATCTACATTTAAGCAGGAGTTAGTGGTATTTTCTTATTGCCACATTTCTGTAGCAGAAATACGATGATAAGAAAATGACAGATTTATATACTACAGAGAATATTTTCATACAGTAAATTACTCAGATAAAATATTCCTCTTTGGCTTTTCTTCAAAGAGGTTGATTTATCTTTGTGCTAAAGAGCCCACACAAGACCTCTGCAGTACTTCATAGTATTTCTAAGCTGGAACAGACCATCAGGATCATTCTATTCTGATCTCATGCATAGCAGAGGCCAAAGAACCTCACCCAGCAATTTCAAGCCTATAACTTACAGCTGTAAGCTCACTCATTCTCTCAAGGTTATCACTAGCACACAGAGGGTCTCCAAAAAGGTCTACACAGCATTTAAATCCCGCTTATGATCTATTTTGAAGACTACTGAGATTTTATGAGGTCTAGGACAGAGAAATTTATAGTAACTACGGGCACATGAGGTAACCCACCAGGCGACCGCAAATCTCTCTGACTCACAATGACCTTAGAAAAATACATAAGAAAATTGAATAAATATTCACACATACATATGCATGTATTTGACATCAGACACTGTGTAAATACCACCTACCAAAATCTGTAAAATAAAACTGTGCAGTTTTCATCTGAGCACTCATAAGTGTTTAGACAAAGCCCAGGACTGTTCAGCTCTGACCTTCTGCTCAGGCGCATGCTGTCAATACATTTCCATGAGAACACACTAAGGACAGCTATTCAGCAAGCTAAGGTTTAAATCAAGCCTGGATTTCACTATGTATGATACTCTCTAGTTCAACTGCAACATACCATATTCACATATTCAAGAATAAATGTATAAATGCAATGATCTGTATTGATCTGATAATACAAATTCTCTTTCTATTAATCTCAATCCTTCATTTATACTTTATCGTCACTACATGTAAGAGTACAGTGATATGACACCAACACCTGTATATCCATTCTACGAGTGACTTCCAAAGCGCCACAGCAGGTGAAAGAAAAAGGAAAGCCTCTGCTGCCACCTAAAGGGTTTCTCTTTCCTTCGAACTGCTAAAGTTGAGAACAAACATACTTGGACGCACTCAGCTTAATGAGCACCCAAACTGAAAAAGAGCCATCAGAACAGAAGCATGCTGCTTAATATAATAATATAGCTGCTTAATATGGCTTTTTACAGCTTAATGTAGCTGCTTTCCCCTCACTGCACAGTGTTCTTGCAGGCAAAATTACAGCTAGGAAAGAGTAACAACACTACATATTTGTTTCTTCCCACTTTGTAAGATTACAGACTACAGTCAGAGTGGTTTTGGATAAATATAAAAGAACACAAGTCTTTCATTACAAGTAATATTTTTCCAGATTTTGAAACAAGGCACATTTCCAAATTCTCCTTTTTTGGACAGCTTCTTTAAAGAACAGCTTCCAGAACCAATCAGTGTATTCCAGCAACAGGCTCATCAGTGCTGGATACAAACACTGTAAGTAAAGAGAGGTAGAACAAAAAATTAATCCAACCCTCTCCTCTCAAAATTTTTATACTGACTGCAGAGCATAGTGCAAAAAAATGTAACTTTTTTGTTTTCAGAAAAGCATTTCACAAGAACTCAACCAGTCTTTCTTGTTTCAAAGAATAAAATTACTTGAACAAATACTGCAAGTATTACATCATATATCTACCTACTTCAAGAAAACATATCTTTCTCATTGTTAGTTGAAAGGGTGAATACATGTAAAACAATACAAGAAGCACAGCACAACAGAAGAGAAGGATAAGTCAAGATTAAAAGCACATCTTTCCTAAAATGATTAATCTTAAGCGAGGGATTTAAAGGAAAGCAAAATTAGTAATTTTGAGAAAAGGAATCTGGAACATTTTATTTCCCATACCACAAAATACAAGCTTACTTTAGACAACAGGAAAAGAACTTCCCCAAGAAGAAAGATGTAATTTTGGTGCCTACATTGAGTTAGTGCATGTCACCAATTATCATCACAGACATTGGTGTAGCAACAAATCAGACCAGTGAACAAACAGCTTCAGGCAGAGAAAAACCTGGGGTTAGAATAAAACTTCCTCTGTGAACAGCATGGTATCATGAGGAAATTCTTGCAGCTTCACAGGAAGCATCTCACAGAGGTCAGCACAGAAGGATGAACTTCATGCATCATTGGCCTCTCTTCATTTTCTACAGTACCTTCTCATAACAAGAAAACATTTCTGTATAGCAACTGTCAGTGAAAAGTCATTTATCTCCAGGATGGACCTTGACATTCTACACTTACATTCTCCAACAAGAAAACAGAAAAAGAAAATCTACACTTAGGTTCTCCAATAAGAAAAAACCTGTATTCCTGCAGTGCATATAAAACTGTTTGCTACTTTCTTCTCACTAGCACCTTCACAGGTAATATGGACTTAAAAGTGAAAACCAAGGTCTGATTTCTCATGAAGAGTCCCTGCAACACAGGCCACAGCTTTGACCATTACGAAGCCACTGTGAGGTGGAGAGTTGACCAAAACATCATTCATATAAGATGGAAGGCAAGATGTGCAAGAAAATATCTTGACATGGCTTATCTTGACTGGACAAGAACAGAGCAGCAAGGCAAAGTTTATCCTGCTCATTTCATCAGTCAGAGGACCTTCATGCTCACACCTTTTCCTCAAGCAAGTTGCAAAGTGTCATTCCAGCCTAGATGCTACAGCCTGTTCTCAGGACAAGTACCTTACGTTTGGATTATTTTTATGAAGCACAGTGATCTCTAACACCATGGAAACTAAGAGACCGTAAACATTTTAGAAGCACAGGTGTCAGCAGGTTAATTTCTGGATTCCAAAATAATCACATCATAGTCATTTCATGCACAAGAACTTTGCCAGTGTCAAGATTCATGGTACGATACTGCAGGAATCCTGCATTTGAATTTCCAAGGAAAAATAAGTTAGAAAAAAAAAAAAGAACAAAGAAAACAAATTAACCAAATCATTTGATATTCAAACACAGCCACAGAGTCCATTTTTACACTGGAGTTTATACCATTCCAAGTAGAAGTTTTAGGTCAATGACAGAGAAACTATCATGGAACGGGTCCCTCTCTCAAGGATGAACAAACTTAGAATCTTCAAGAGGGACTGTTTTAGGCTGCTGCAATGGGTTTAGAAAGTCGCTGCAAAGAATAGTGGATATTCCATATAAACTCATCCAACTGTCTATCAAAAGGCTGGCAATAATTTCATAAAACAAGGCTAACGACCATGTCTGTATGTTCCACACTTCTTCCTATGTCAACAACCCTCAGCAACATTTAGAGCTGTTCTTGTTAAAACCATTCTAAGTGAGCAGTGAGATAAATCAAAGTAATGTGGGTAATCCCACAGGGTTAAATCTACATGGAAAGATCCTACATTACCAATGACTGTTTAGCTAGTATTGAACAGGCATGATGACACAAGTGGATCTCAATCCATCTGGAGATGAAAAAGTAGTCAGAAAAGGAGGACATTGCACATCTGAGATGCAATGTACACATGAAGAAAAGTGCAGAGGCAGCCCTGGGACAAGGGGAACACACAAATGGGATAAGCAGACAGAACTGAGGTAAACTCTACTGGCGGAAGGAGCAGGTTATGCAATGAGCAGACAAGAAAGAAAAGCCAGAGCTGTAACTCTTAACTTAATCTGGGGAACATGCCAAAGAATCATATCACTAACACTTTTAAGACCCCTGAGCATGTTCTGTACATACTGGTGAGCAGCAAAACCCTTCAAAGGATGTTAAGAAGAGAGGAGGAATTCTCAAGCAGATCCTGATAGTGCTACAGGAAGATCACTGATACATACACATGGCAAACAGCCACGGGCAACAGATGACCATGACATTTTCAGCATGTTTTTGAAGAAAAAGTAGCTCTTTTCTTTTTCCTCAAGCAAGATTATAATTCACCTGCAGTAACTGCTTCCCAAACAGCTACTCCACACCTTAGGGCCTCTACACTTCATAGTGGGAATGTGATGTGTGGCTGAAGAAAGTCCCAGACATCAAGGAAGCATCTTGCTTTCTACTAGAAAACCCATCCAGCTAATTAGACAAAACTCTAGCTGTTCACTCTTTAAAACGCTTTTCAAAAGTTTTATGCTAAGAAATTCTTATCTTGTCTGTAGTTAGCATACTCTCCAGACCTCCCAGTTATTTCCCATTTGTACTGGACAATCCTCCCAGTTTGGGGTCCAGCCCCTACAAAAGCAACACCCCATCTAAAGAGCAGCTGCTGACTGGAAGCCTGGAGATAACCCTGAGTTAGATTTCTTCATTCCAATATCCACAGCTCTCCATACTTTACAATCCCGTATTCTTGAGAAAGTTCTGCTGCTTTCTCATGAAGAGTCACCTGAAACTGGCATCCTCAGTGAGCTGACCAAATTTACATCCAAAAACTCTGAGCAAAGCTGGGAATGGATGTCTGTCATGGATACACCAGATCTATCCTGGGCCAGCATATTTGTACCATAATCAGCACATCAGTCAACACTGCATTGCAGGTTTCACTAATTCCAAAAACAGAGAATAAAACTTATCATTCAAGTATTTGACACAGATGTCCATCAGTGCTTTCTAACTCTATAGAACTACTTCAAGTAGTTAAGTAAAGACAGTTCAGCAACCAAGAGAAGTTGAATTAGAAGTGCAAACAGCTGTTCCTCTGTGTGCAAAGGTGTCAACATGGGGCTTAAAGTTCAATACTCAGAGCATTACAATTCAGAGAAGTTGCCAAACAAGTACTTGTGACAAGTGACTTAATGAATTCTCGTTCTGCAACCACACTACTAAAGCTCAAAAACAGAATGAGGCAAGATTTAGGAAGATGCAAATTATAGTAGAACTGAGATGATTTTACTTGCATTATAACTGATTTTGAACAGTGTCATCTTCATATTCTTAAATCTATTAGGACTCCAATCCAGCAAAGGATATAGGCACACACTTTAGCTTTAAAATACACAGACCCTCAGAAGGTTGTGGGCCACTGATGAATATCAGCATGTCTTTTCCTTCAGTATTTTACTAGGCTGGGTCACAGAACATCCAAGAGTATTTTGAGCATAGACAGGACATATGAAATCAACTGCACAGTCTGGTTTTTTGCTTACATCATTTATTTATATAGTAACTTTTCAAAATGCTTCTATACAGCAACAGTGTACTTTAAATAAGAGAAAAATACAACCGTTAGACAATGTCAGTTTCTAAAAGATAATCAGCAGAAAGACTGAGGACAAAAGATTTATCTTTGCTTTTCACTCATTAAATAAAATGAGTTTTTAAATTGGCTGTTTCCCCTTCACATTCAGTTTGCTGAAACTAATTTTCACCTCTAGATACAGATCCTTAACCACTTACAGGATCCTTTAAAATTTTGTCTCTTTGCCAGCACATGCTCACAACAACAGTGTTCAATGCTAAAAGTCACCAGGTTCTCAATTGACAGGGAGATCTTAATCAACAATTTTACTTCATGGACATCAACAAAATCCCTTAAAAAATAAAAGGTTTTCAGGATCAGGTACATTAAAATTATTCTGCACACAGTTAGCTATTAATAACAATAGCCTTATTAATAATAAATAGCCTTATTTTTCTAAAGATTGTACAAGTTCATATATGAGCAATGCCTGACCCAAATATTTAACACAAGTAATTTCTTTTCATAAATCTACACAGGAGTAGAACAAAATAAACATTTAATAAATACACTTAACAGTAAATGTTTTTCGAATTTGGTTTGTGGAGAATAGGAATTAAGAGAGAAAAAATCACTCACTGAACTAACTTTGTTGTCTTTTCAGTCATTTATCTTAAGAAGCAAATGTAATTTTTCTCATGTACTTGCTATGAAAAATTTTGTTACTATTCACAAAAAACAGCATAGTCCAATATGAAACACTAAAGGAACAAAATACATCCACAGAAAAAGTGCTCATAAAATAAAATAAACAGTTGAAACAGAATTCCTTGCTTCCACAAAGCCTGGCAATGAAACCTGTCAGAAGCTGGACAGTTAGATTTCGCAAAGGAAATTAAAGAAAATTGCAAATGAGACAGGAAGAACACAGAAATATATTATCTAATGCTGTCTCAAAATTAAATTAGTATTTTGCCTCAGAACATGAAGGCAAAGTAGGACAGATGAGCAATAGCTCTAGAAACAGAAATTGCCACATATGAGCTGGAGGTAAGAGCTGAACAGTCAAGTCCAGCAGACCAGATGATAATAATTCTAGAACACTGAGAGTTTAGCAAAGCATGTCATGCCACAGAAACCCAGCATCTCTCCTGATGGCATTCTGTAAGGAACACAAGAACTTGAAGTCCAAGCAGAGTAGTCAGGGGAATGAAAACCAAACCTTGTAAATGTGACGACCTTTACTATTTGTTCATTCCAAGTACATACATCTGCAAGGAAAGGTGTAGGAGTAAAGAAGACAACTGTTGTAAGTAAAAACATAATTCTGGAACACCAGACCAAAGAAGTATGACCTACAAATACTTCAAATCTGGAATACCTTCTCTGTAGAGCAATGGGATGGACTATGATAATAGATCATGCTTAATAATTTTATAACCATGATTCCACAGGAAAGTTGCCTCTGCTAAAATAAAACGTGTTATGGTCTAGGTAAGAGCTGTTTTCCAGTCACATGATGTAACTTAACTGTAACCAGGTATTTAATCAGGAGTAATCTCCTCCTCTCAGGATAGAATGCAAAAATGGTCCTTTTGGTTACTGAGTTAAATGAAAAAAATAATTTCAAGCTTCTAATTAAAGACTAATGTGTCAGAAGCATGTAAATTAGGAAGAGACATTTCCTAGGAGTACAAGGCATAGACTTACACCTGCAAACCTGCACAGTTGAGCTTAGGTGGCTTTAGATTCCCAATAGGAATGCAACAGGAGCTTCCAGGAAAAGTGAAATTAATAAAAGCTTTTAATTTTTGTATAAATAATTAATTTCTGTGGTCTTGGGGATGAAAGAATTCAATATATTCAATGTATTTCCATGCATTGCTTATGACAAAGTAGGAGAGATGGTGACTGCTAAAGCAGAGGGGAAATGGAACTGGTTACACAAGTTTTATGTCAAAGGGAATCCCCAGCTGACTGCTCAGATGAGCTTTCCATTTCCTCTACCTGCTAGAAATGACATGTCAATTGTCTCTGAGAGCAGTATGGACAAAAAGGTCAAAGGAGAGAGAGCTATCACACTAGACAATGAGAAAAACATTCATCTTCATTGTACATAATCCTAGGCTTAGGTGAATGCAAGATTTATAATGAACAGCTGAGCTTTTCTTTCAGAAGATTCTTGTTCTCCACCCTCTGCTCTTTATTAAAATTATTGGGGTTTGGAGCTTTAAAATTTTTATTTTTTCCTAGTGAAAACCCTATCACAGATCTAAGATGTGATGGGAAATGAGCCAGCTAATGCTGGTCTTTGAAAAGTGCAGTGTCTTTTGCCGTGCCCCTTTTACTGTGAAATAGCAATGACAAGACTGTTGGCAGTAATTACAGATTTGAAGTACCCCACCTTGTAAATGCCCAAACTGAAGCACCCCAAAAAAAGGCCTGATTTTCAAGACAGACAGCATTTAAAAACTGCATCCCCTAACAGGTGTCTCAAGCTTTGTATTCAAAATCCTTAGCACTATTTTAATACATTTTGCCCTAAATGTCAAATAAAACACACACAAAGAAGGAGCGTAAGAATGAAAACTCATTTTATTCACCCACTTAAGGGGCCTTCTCCATCTCATTCAGCAACGTTAAAGTTTCTACAAAGCTGTGGAGTAACAACCACTGGAAGACAATTAGTCTTGGGTGCTACAAAAGCAGGGACAGTGTTTTTCTGGTATTTACGCTTTCACTGAATTTATCATTTAAATGAAATCTTTAAGTGAAATGATTTGTCTTGGGGTGACTTGATGTTGTATTCCCTATCACTGCACTATCCCCAGAAATTAGTATATATGCCTTTCTATGCCTTTAAACTGAGCCTGAGAGGGGAGAGAGAAAAGTGCACTTTTTCAAAGCAGTTTGTTTTCATGTTCTGAGTACACAGAGATAAAACCTGTCTGCTTCTGCAGAGAGAGGGTGGGGAAGCAGCCTGCTTGCTTTCCAGCCAGCTTTCAGCCAGTTTTTTTCCAGCTCCTTTTCCTCCGGAGAGTTGAACTTTTGTTTTCCTGGGACTTCGGTTTTTTTTTCCTTTTCTCTCTGCTGGACTGTTTCAACATCAGAATACATCAGGAGGAATTTCCACCAAGGCCTTGGCCCTGGAGGGGGGCCCACCACCCCGTCCCAGCTCCAAGGAGGGGGAGAGAGAGACTACGGACGGACTCTGAAATTTTCCCAGGTTTTTCTCTCCACAGCAAGAGATTGCATTATTTAGTATTATTATTCTTTTCCTGTGTGTTTGTTAACTAAATAGTTCTTATCTCTTTCACTTTCCTTCGAGGAAAATTCAATTTTTCCCGAACCTGGTAGGGAAGGGGTGGTTTGTGGCCTGCTTCTCTCAGGGTGTATTTCTAAGTTTGGCCAAACAGGCACACGATTGTAATGAAAACACCCTGGCCAAGCCAGAAGAGCTACAGCTCCTATAATAAAGACAGATATTAAAAGTAACTAAGTCAAAATACATAGGTCTAGGACTCATCTGTCAGATTCAGGACACAATACAAGAGAATATACTTACTGAAACTTTCCACAAGGTCAAGGGCAACCTGAGTAGCCACATCCATTCCAGAGTTGATGTAGGACTGGCAGTTTTTCAAAGAAGAAAGAGCAGAATCAATTGCATTGAACGAGATTCTTGGACCATCTGACATCTCGAAATTGTCACTCTAGAAATAACAGGGAGAACATATTAAAAGCAGTTTACACACAGAGAATTTGAGAGAGAAGACATAAGTTCTAATAGATAGCTAACCATAAAGCAGTGTCAACAGAACTACTGAAACATTAGGAAGCAGGGATGAAAGCTCCCTAGATGTCCGTAATTTCAGTGAAAGTGCAATGCAATTCATCACAGGTTTTCAATTCACCTCCTATTCAGTATTAAGCAAAATTACACCACTAAAAGCAACTGGCAGTATTCATCAGCTCATTCCTACTGCTAAGTCACAGTGAAGATCAAACTCCACGATTATGTCTGCTTGAAAACTACTGCTCTATTTACAATCCAGAGGAAGATCCAAAGAAGCCCATGTGCCCAAAAACCTGTCTGGGTTTTATAGGCATATTATCAATTAGGCTAGAAAGAAATATGATTTCTCACATTCAATTTAGCTTCACCAACAGTTGGCCCTTGGAAAAAATAATCTAACAAAGGGCCACTCTACTAAGAATGTACGTGGTGGTAAAACATCTAGCAATGTTTTTAAATAAAAGCCTGTCTTAAAAATCTCCCTACTTCTGCCAAAGATGCTATGAACTTTTGGTAACCAGATTCCATTAGCACAAAATAAAGTCACACAGGTACCATTGTTTATCTGCCTTACCTCCCCCTGGCTTTGCAATACACACCCACAACCTACATCCTCATGGGGATTAGCTGCTCTGTCATTAATAGAACCTTTGGGTGTTTTTGCTTATGCTGTGCCTATCATCCTGCTCATATCTGTTGGTTTCTTCTCAAAAATCCCCAATTTCTGCTCTTCCTTCTTCATGCTTTGCCATAACCCACTCAGACAACATGCAGCTACTGTGAGAAACATGAACCTGGTGTGCAGAATTTTATACTTCAAGTTTCAGATTAAAAAAATTCTGGTTCGGCTTTAGATACACCAAAAAAGGAAAAATAAACACAACAAAGCAGAACTCTTAGATAGACAGAAATACTGCATTAGTCCACGTAAAGAGTAACTAGTATGTTCAAGGACTATATTCAGATGCCATTGGGAGAGATAGAGAGCAGAATCCACAAACAAATTTGGGGTATACCAGAAGGGGAAGAGTTGTTCTATGAAAAACAGCCTGTAACAGGCTATAATCCAACAGCAATCTGGAAAACATCTAAATAGAAAGTACAACGCTTTTCCCAAACTTTGTATACCTAAGGTTGTATCTCCCTCTACTGCTTTCCCTGAGACTCCAGAACTACATCTTGTGCTTCACTTAAACTGAACAACATTGCCACGTTCCTCACCAGTATCATGCAGACTATGAGACCTGAATACCTGCTGTCTCCTAATGTTTATTTCCTATCTTTTTTCTTTTTTCCATTTATAAAATGTGCTTGGCTAGTCAATACTATCTTCTACTACACCATCTTTATGTCATGTGCTTCCAGCAACATTTTAACAACAGTTCAACCTCACCACAAACTGAACTTCTTAATGACAGGCAAATTGGCCTTCCTCTCTATCGCCTTCTAAAGGTGCATCTTTCCACAGATGCAGCAGGCTTAAACTACAGCTCCAGTTATGTCAGCTCATGCTCTCCCTGACAGAAGACTGTGACTGCTATCATTAGAGATCTTTAGAGGCTGTCAAACCGACAACAGATGACAACGGAAAAGTTCCTTATAGAACTCCCTGAAAGCAAAGAAAAAGAATGGTCTTGAAGATGTAATAACAAATTCCTTCAGCTAGTATGTTATGTTACTTTTTTTTAATGTAGTTGTTTGCCATCTTAGTAAGACTGTATAGAACCTCTGTGATCCAAACATACACTATTGAATAGTCACATAAAATCATGTTAGCAGCTTTATCTTTCTGAGCCCATCTTGAGTATCAAAGTTAACAGAGAGAGCCGAATTACCCTCTTGAACCTGGTAAATCTCACTGAGAAAGCCTGCTGAAATTTCTTTTGGAAATTTCACAGACACACACTGTGAAAGCGGCAATCGGAAAAAAAAAAACCCAACAGTAAGAAGTTAAAAAGGCTTCTTCATTCTCAGCAAACTACACAGGAGCAGAAGTTACTGGTTATATTAAATCATATCATTGCACTGGTAGTTTAATCTCAATCTGTCTTTTGGAAAGTAATTTCTTTTGGATGAATTTTCCTTTTTTTGTTTTCTAATAAAAGATTATTTTTCTTAGAAACTGGTTACAATCCTGTAATGCCCCAGCCTGCTTGACAGGTTCAGGGGAAGGTAGTGGGATATACCCTGGGCAGTGCATGGGAAAAACAACCAAATTCTCATGAGACTCAGTAACTTTTACTTGCAAGGTTTAGAACATTCAAGTAAAATAAGGTACTTGGCAAATTTTAAAACATCCAGACAAAATAAGGCACCTCCCAAACTTTAGCTTAGCAAACTTTAACTTCTCCAGGCACAAGAAGACACTGGAAATTTTTTGGTCCAGCTTACAACATATTTTGAGAAGAAGGTATGAGAAGAACACCAGAGAGAGAAAGAGAAAGCAAATGGAGAGAGAAAGGTAGATGGTCACCACCCCAAGGATCCAGCATTGTCTCAGCAGCTTCTAAACAAACCCCTGGCAGTGGAGTGTGCTTGGCACACGTGCTGCTGTCCTTCTATCTTCTATGCTCTGGCACTTCAGGGCTTACAGGCCCTGTTCCCCCACCATTTCCCACCTGGCTGTTTTGAGCCAGTCAACTATTCCTCAGGTTTCCTATAGAACCCAAGGCAAAGATGTCACTCTTGAACTTTCTAAGTGAATTCTTCAACTTCAGCTTGGAGCTGTCCACTCAACTTCCACGGGAGGGCCACATTCCTCACTGGAATTGGTTTCACCACCGCGTTTTTAAAGCACTCTTTTCTGCCAGGAAAGTCTTCAATGGGTGCATCAAAGCACTTAATATTTGCAACCCCCAGCCCCCTCACCTGTGGAAAACAACCAGCAACTCGCTGCTGAATGGGAGACTATCGAGGGTATTTTTTTCCTTTCAACAAGCGATCAAACGGTCAGACAGGATAAAGAACCAAAAAAACCTTACAGTTTCTATTCTGTTCCTTATTTAAAATATTTGAGGAAATGACCTCAGCCTTCTATGCTTCAATATCTCAAACTATGAAGCAGAGATAAGAAAACAAAAATTATTTGATTCTGTAACACCAGCTCTACAGGTGACAAGTGCTCTCCGAGCACCAGGATAAGTGCCTAACCCCAGGCACACTCGGTGATCAGCT
>NW_008246058.1:3055488-3111731 GCF_000691975.1 Corvus brachyrhynchos
GGGCCCGCTGTGGAGCAGAGCCTGCGACGGCACTGGGGACCTGGGAGGGCTCCGGGCGCTCGTCCTGGGTCAGAACTGTTTTGGGAGAGCTCAGTGTCATCTTAAGTTTATCGCAGCGGTTCGGAAGGTTTTTGGTGAAAAGTCAAGCCCGGTCAAAACTTCCCATAAATGTTTCTGAAGCACAGGCGCTTGTTTTTGGTGCTGCACGCAGTAACCCCTAGGAAACGTGTTGAATGAATAAAACTGACCAGGAAGTGCAACGACAGCGTGGAAGCTCGTCCTTCAGAAAAAAAAAAAAAAAAAAAAAAAAAAAAGAGAACGGACCTATGTCGTTTCCATTTGCTATGAAAGTTTTCCTTATTGTTAAATGCAATTATAGTCACTTTGGTTGTATTTTCAAAGTGGCTCTTAAAAACACGTTTTCTGAAGTGGTTTTGTTTTTCTTGCACCCGTCTCTTTGTGTGGTCACAACTGCTTCCGTATTTGTGACTGTCATTTTTCAATAGTGTTCTTCAACTTTCTTGTTATAAAAGATCACACTTCCCCTGCCTGCTCACACAGGTCACTTCTCAAATGCAGTGTATTTGCTGAAAATGAATTCAGTGCATTTCTTTCATTTTACAAAGCTGTGGATAATTTAGATTTCATAAATTGAGAGATTGGAGAGTATGCTTAAGCATCCACAAATTAAAATATCAAAAACATGAGTACAAACCAGTCTAAATGTGTGCACGTTTGTTTTTACAGGTTATTAATGGCGCAGTTAGTTTCTTCATCAAGCTTTCTGCTTCCAGTAACCTGAAGAGTAAGGATTATAATCAGATTGCAGGACTTCTGCTGCTCTGTCACATGCAGCTCCACAATGGTGGATTTTCTGGCTGAAAACAATCTCTGTGGTCAGGCAATTCTTCGGATTGTTTCCTGTGGAAATGCCATCACTGCAGAACTTCTGAGGCTTTCTGAATTTATTCCTGGTGTTTTCAGGCTAAAGGATAAGGCTGATCAACAGAAGTATGGGGATATCATATTTGATTTCAGTTATTTTAAGGTAAATCCTTTTATTGTTAAACTTCTCCTTAAAGCACTGCTGTCCCACGTGAGGATGCTTCGGGTAGTGAAACAGTCATTCCTGACTGTTGTGTTTATTAATACTACATCTTCCACAATGTATGATGAGTCATCTGGCCTGTGAACTTTGATAGATACCGATTATGTAAAACGTGAGTATTGGATTCTGGGGTGGTAACAGTAGTAGTAGTAATAATAGTAGTAATAGTAGTAGTAATTCCTGCAGGACCACTAATTTATACTTCCACCAGCAGGTTCTGAGCCTGCGTCGTTGGCTCTTGAGCAGTGCCGTGGGCAGTATGCCCATCTTTCTTCTGTTAATCTGTAGCTTATTCTTTGCAGCCATGAAAACTGCTTTCTGTTTTCCTGTCTGACAGTGCTGTGATTGTTTTTTCACTGGACTTGTCACGTGCACTGAATAAATAAATAAATAAGTCAAGGAGAGGTATCCATGGAAAGCCCTTATTTCCCTTTCAAAATTAAGCTTGCAGTACCAGGTTCCCTCTGTCATTTTCCAGTATGATTAAAAAGGAACTACAGAGACTATCTAAATCTGATTTTATTTGGATTGTACAATGCAAGAGATGGCAATAATAAAACAAGGGACGGACTTCTAAAATTTAATTCAATTTTATTGTAGTAAGAGTTGTAAATTTCAGGCGCTAACTGTGAGCCTTGGATACTGAAAATCCTGAGCACAAATGATTTCACAGTTACCTTTAGATCTAAGTGCTTGGTAGCAGTCTTTTTTTTTACACAAATAACTTAAAAATTTTAAAGCAGATGGCTGTAATTGGTGAGAAATACAATAATCCTTAAAGCTGTAGTATTTTTGAATGCTAAGAAAGCATAACAGTGTGCTGTTTTTCAAAGTTAAAACGCAAAAAAATCCATAGAAGTCATACTTATAAAGCACAGATTAGGGAGCTTACAGATATTTTTACTGCGAATGCACTTTTTCTGTATTCACGATTCTTAGACTTACTTAAAGAGGAGAGATTTGAGATTTTAAAAGACTGTTTGCTTTGTGCATTTGCGCTTCATAGGCAGTCTAGGGCCTGGTTTTATCCTTTGTTTTATGTAGGTATTTTGCACAAAAAGAGAAGCAGAAGGCCATTTATAAAAACTCAGAAATTGTCAGCTTTTGAAAAACAGGTATTTTCAATTAAATGTTAATGATACTTTCAATTAAACTGTAGCAATATTTTCATTTAGATGGTGTTGATAAGACCAAATGGTGGTTATGAGAAATACAACAGTGGTAAAGTGTTAGAAAAGTTGTACTATTGCTTTAAGGAAGTCAAGTTCTTCATCCCAAGTCTATTTCCCCCATGATTGTTAATGACAAAGTTTCTGCATTAATTCAGGGGACAAGTGCTGAGCTAGATGCAGAGTCTGGAAAAAACAGGTGTAATATTTTCAAGCAGTTTGAATGTATGAGAAGGTACTAAGCTTTGTGCACATTCAGTGTTACGGTTTCTACCTGACAAATTAATCAGATGAAATGTGTAAAGGAAAAAATTCCATCAGGGAGATAGTTAGCACTACAAAAAGCACCCAATGCCTTCAGATGTATTGGGGCTTTACTGGAAGCATTGGCCATTCTTTTCCATTGGTTACATTGGATAAATCATATTTTAAATTATTGCAGATCGTAACAGTGTGTAAAACTCAACTTTATGGAATCAATTTTTAGCCATAAAGTAGGTTGGAAAGCTGCAGATCCTTGTTTTGGTAAGAAATGTTAACTCTGGTTTGCACACAGGTTGTTGTACATGATATGTGTCCTACTGAAGAGGAGTAGAGATTGAAGCCAAGTACTGTCTCTAAAGATGAGTTTCTTTTTTCAGGGGCCTGAGACATGTGAAGGCAAACTGGAAGCCAAGCCCGAGTTACTGGATTTAGATGAAGAATTTCGTGAAAACAACATTGAAATTTTGACGAGGTTTTATTTAGCTTTTCAGAGTGTACATAAATACATTGTAGATTTAAACAGGTATGGTATTTTAAATACGTATGGATTTTCGAAGACGAGATTGCTGGTATTTGTATTATTGATGAAAAGCTTTTTCTGTAGAGACCCACTGTTGAAGCATATTCATGTGCACCAGGAAACCTGGATTGCTGGAGTGAACACTAACTTTTACTCCAACAGTTCCCTACCAGCTTCATATCTGACTTGAAAACATTTTACCTCTCTACCTCATTTCCTCAATTGTAAACTTGAGTAAGTTTTTCTTTATCTTGGAGATTGTCCTGAAGATTTTTTTTTAATAAAAGGATAATCCATATTATTAAGCTAATTTGTTTGTGGTCTTGCAAAACAGAATATCATATAAGGTTCTTTTTTCTTTAACTTCCATTGGCATTATTTTCCTGAACTTAATTTTTCGGTGGAGTTGCCATATTGTCAAGTTCACTGCTCTGACCTGTGAAAAACAGAATGAAAGGTTCATGAAATTCTCTAACAAAAAGTTCCTGAAAACCTTAAACATGAGAATTGGTTCTATTACTGATGTTATATTAAAAGATTAAATGCTTGATATTACTTATTAACAAGTAATGTTACTGGAAAATCCTTTAATAGGAATGAATCTCATGTTACTTAAGGTGAACATACTCTATTTCTAGCTCTACCTTCCAAACTAAGGTGGAGATCAGTTTATGGTGTTCCCAGGAGATAATTTGAGGCAACTTGAAAATATTACAGTTTTACTAAATTACTGTATGGCAGCCTTCCCAGGCTGTTATCCATCCATGACAAGATAAAGAGGATGAGCTGTAAGCTACCAGGTATCTGTCAGTGTCTTTAACGTTACACCATCAGGATACGGAAGGAGACTTTTGCCAACTGGTTGGCACTAGCTAGGGATTTCAGTCTCATTTTATAGTACAGTCTCTCTTCTTCTTTGTCTGAAAAACTCCATGCTGCTTGTACTAGGGAAATGTTCAGATGCATCTATGGACTTTGAGAGAAAATTGAACAATTGAGTTCTGAGGGTATACGGTTTGAGAGCAAAACAGTCAATGACCAAACTTTTTGTCATGATCCTAGATACTTAGATGACCTCAATGAAGGAATTTACATTCAGCAAACATTAGAAACAGTCCTCCTTAATGAAGATGGAAAACAGCTTCTAGTAAGTATTGGCTAGTTTTGTAATAGTAGAAAACTAACCCACTCAGTAAGTGCTAAACTAGACAAAAATTTAAGTTTACCAAACACATGGAAGTGCTGTGACTCACTTCAAGGAGGAAAAAGAGCAAAAATCCTCAGCCTGCCATTTTTCATGTTGTGTTGACTATGTAGTTGACATTGGGTTAGTTTGCCAATACGTGTTTTTCTTTAAATGTTGCTACAAAATCATGTTTATGTGATTTTCTTTCTTCATTCTTTCTCTTTCCAAACAGTGTGAAGCCCTGTATTTATATGGGGTCATGCTACTGGTCATTGACCAGAAGATTGAAGGAGAAGTCAGAGAAAGAATGTTGGTTTCCTACTACAGATACAGGTAGTGGATATAGGTGTGCAGAAGCACTCCAGGCTGAGAAGATACAACATGCAGTATATTCAGTAACCTAGGTTATTCAATTAAGATAAATGGAAATATTGTCACCTTTTTCTGACTTTATACGGATAATTGAGCAGAGCTCTCTGAATATCCTAAGAACTTCTTGCTTTAGCTGTGTTTGCAGATTCAGCTGCAAAATGAGCACCAGGTTTTTCATTCTGTTACAACAGACATTTTAAGTCCACAAGTAAACTTTCAGCTAAAGCTTTTAGGCTGCAAGTGCCAGCTATGAAAGTGTCACAAGTTCCCAAATGTGCAAGGAAACTTTCTGAAAAGTCCTGACTATCTAGGTGACAAAGTATTGCAAGTCAGACTTCTTGTAGTTACAGTGCTTGATTAGGTACAATCAGTTACAAGTTTTACAGGCTAGGTTGACAGCATCAGGGTATAACAGCTGGGGTCTTAAAGGGTATCAGTGTAAATCATTCCACACATATAAAATGCTGCTTTGACTATGTTTATGCCTCCCTGTATATAATGAGAGGTTCTTTAATTCTGGAATGCAGAAGTGAATTGACAAGGGGAATTCAGAAATGGTGAGGAAAAAAAAATGAAAATTAAAAAAAAAAAAGGAACGAATTCCTCTCTGAATATAAAGCTCCTTTCTGTTCCTGAGTTCAGTTTTCTGTTTGCGTTTTGTCTGCTTATCTGGAATTTCAGTATGGACATTTATCAGTGTCCTGTAACATGATGACCATTATATTAAAGGAATAAATAACCAAAAATCTCCTCGACTTTAGTATTTGTTAATTTTCTTGTGAGTAGGGCGTGGTTACAAGGGGTAGGAAAAAAGGAAATTATTAGGTCGTATAGCTCATACTGTTGTTCCTCTTTTTTTGTAAAACAGTGCAGCCCGATCCTCTGCTGATTCCAATTTAGATGATATTTGTAAATTGCTTCGAAGCACTGGATACTCGAGCCAACCTGGAGCTAAAAGACCTCCAAACTACCCCGAGAGTTACTTCAGCAGGGTTCCCATTAGTGAAACATTCATTAGCATGGTTATTGGCCGCTTACGGTCAGATGACATTTACAACCAGGTAAGTAACTCTGAGATGAAAGAGGGCTCTAAAGGGGAACGTCAAAATGATTCTCAGGGTAATTACTTAATCATGAAGCTCTGAAAAAAATAAATGATAGAGGTTGTAAGGACTCTTGAGATCAGCTAGTCCAACCCCCTAGCACAAGCAGGGTCAGTTGGAGCAGGTTGTGCTGGGCTTCATCCTGTTGGATTTGGAGTATCTCCAGAGGTACAAACCACAGAACCTCTCTGGGCAATTTGCTGCAAGTGCTTGGGCGGCCTTGCAGTAAAAACCAACATTTTTGATTAATGTCTTATGATTGGCCATGTCTTATTGACAGGTCTTACTTGACTCATTTATGGCATAGTAAAATCTTATTGTAACCTGTTAAGTAACAGATATCTACAAAGTCAACTTTTACATTCTGGAAATGCATCTGGTAAATATGCTGCATGTGTAAGCATGTCCAGCTTATCTAAATATGCTTCTTGCCTCATTGTATCTATACACTGCACTCTTTAATGTGGCCCGTGATATTTTCAGGGGGTTTAGGATGCGCTGTATTATGTTCAGCTTTGTTTTGTTACTTTTTTCTAGGTTTCAGCATATCCATTACCAGAACACCGCAGCACCGCTCTGGCTACACAGGCTGCTATGCTCTATGTGATACTGTATTTTGACGCTTCTATTCTTCACACTCAACAAGCAAAAATGAGAGAGATAGTGGATAAATACTTCCCAGATAATTGGGTAAAAATTAATTCTGTTTTAAAACTGTTCCCTGGTTTTAATGTTATAGGAACAATTTAAATTATTGTTACAGTATGTGTTATGGAAAAATAATAATAACCTAAAACTAGAAGAGATTCTTCTCCGTGGAAATTTTACTTTGTTCAGAGTGAAGCAGTCTGAGTCAAACGCTCTGGATAAGCATGGAAGGCTGTCCTTTGAAAGTGTAATTTATCATCTTAAGTGCTTTAATCAACTACACTCTAATACCATCAAGATAAAGTGAGTGCCAGAAAAATGTGTGATGAAAGGCATTTTAGGCATCTTCTAGTTCAGCCTTCGCCTCAAAGCAGGGCTGACTTCAAAGCTAAATCAGGCTGCTCAGGCCTTGCCCAGTTAGTTTTGGAAATATCTAACATGAAGACTCTGCAGCCTCTGTGGACACCTGTGGCTGTGCTTTATCACTGCCATGGTGAAGAATATTTTCCTTCTGTACCACTGGAATTTCCCTTGTTATAGCTGTGCAACATTTGTGGCTGTTGCTTCTTGTCTTTTCACTGTGCACCTCTGAGATGGGTTTGGCTCTGTCCTAGTCATAACTTCCCTTTAGGTAGTGGAAGACCACAGTCAGATCCCTTGGTCATCTTTCTTCCAGCTTAAGCAAACCCCACTCTTAACATACTAGGTCCCCACAAGTGTGTTAGTGGCCTCCTGTTCACTTCATTCCAGTTTGTATATGCCTGTCTCATACTGAGGAGCCCAAATCTGGACCCATTACACTCAATGAGACCTCATGAGAGCTGAATAGAAGGAAGATTCACTTCCCTCAGTCTGCTGGCTGCAGTCTGGCATAGCCCAGTGTCTGATTACTCTTTGTTGTCATAAGGCTGCATGTCTGATTCATGTTTGGTTTTTCCAGCAGGACACCTAGGTCCTTTTCTGCGGAATTGTGACATTCCCCAGATTGTGATCAGTGTCCAGGTTTTGTTGTTGCAAGGGTTTGGGTTTGTCCCAAGTACAGGACTTTGTATTTGTCATTTCTGACCCTCATGTGGTTTCAGCTTGTGAATTCTACCAGCATGTCAAGAATGCTGTAGAGGACAGTCTTGCTCCCCAACAAATCATCCCACACTGATGTTATTTGAAAACTTGTTTAAGGATTAACTCTGTGCTATTGTCCAAATAACTTAGAAGCTAAAGCTGTCGCTACGTGTGATTCTATAGACTTTTTCAGATGTAGTGATTAAAATGGAACTACTACATGTTTCAGTACTGAGTTTTAGGATTTCCATTCAGAATCACTAGTCTGCAAAAACCTGCTACTGAAATAGGCTGGCATATAAGAATAGAGTCCCTAGGTCGTCTATATCAAAGGGAATCAGACTTAACAAAGAAACTGTATATTAATTTGTGTATCTCTGTTGGTGCCAAGTTGTATTCTGCTGTATCATAAGTGGAACAGTGAAGCAGGGAGGGAGGAAACTGCAAGAGCTGGCTATTTCAGTAGACATTAGAATCACTGTTTCTGGAGAACTACAAGCTTATTTTTAGAAATGAGAACTTGACATTGTGAATTTTTGATCATGCCAGCATTTTTATTAACTTGAGTTCATAGTACAGTTTGATATTTTTAGACAACACCTATCTTCTTGTGGTCAGGTGTGGATGAGTTAGCTGCATCAAATACGAAATACTCGACTCCTAGGCTGATTTCAAATTATTCTTAGCAGTTGAAGTGTAGCCTTTTGAGGATCTACAGGAAATAATGAGCTTCACTTCAACAGTATGAGAGAGATCTTCGTATCAGCAGACCTGGGTCCCATTTGCCTTTACTTGACACTGCCAGAAGAGCTCAAAGGCTGACAGTGTTCCCCTCAATGTGATCATGCCTGGATCAAGGAATATTGGAGCATCAGTGTGACAAAGCTCATAATCCCACAGCTCTGTACATCCTTCATCTGTCAGTAAACCAAGTCTTCCATTTTTAATCAATTATCTTACAAATAAGATAATTGTTACTTAATCACAATTCTATATTTTTAATCATGCTTAAACTTGTGCTAGGGGTCTGAAATCAGTTTCTCTTTGCTCCTTAAAAATCACACTATGTAGTCATGATTTCTGTGTCACTGTGAAAGATGCATTACAATTCAATTTGGTCCTTTGGGCATCCTAATATTAAGATTAATTCATCTGATTTTTCCCACCCTACCGTAGTTTTTTTCCCCAGTTGCTTGTATCAATCTTCTTCAGAGCATCATGGAAATGAAAAATAAGTCATAAGTTCATGGAAAAAAACCCAGAGTATCATATATAGTGATTGAACGAACTGTCATCTTGTTTTCAGAACTGTGCTTCTAATTAATTGTGTGTCTTTTATTTCAAAGTCTTCTTCTTGATTTCCAAAGGTGGTACACCAAAAAGTACCACTACCAAAAAAGTTCAGTTATCTCTTATTTATACCCACAGCATATCCCTTTCTGTCATATTGTTAAATGAAAACTTTGTATTTTTCTTAATAATAACATAAATGCAACTTCTTGTTTTCTGCTTCCAATTTTAGGTCATTAGCATTTACATGGGAATCACTGTAAATCTGGCAGAAGCATGGGAACCCTACAAAGCTGCTAAAACTGCCCTCAACTACACACTGGATCTTTCAAATGTCAAAGAGCAGGTACATAAGCCACCATTAAGTATTTTAGCAAGATGCAAGATGTGTGGGCATCTGAAGTATATTATATGACATCAATAATACATGGGTCTTTTCTTCTTGCATACAGTATCTGTACTGTATTGTCTGGCAAACTTCGGGAATATGAGTAGAAATTTTTCCTTCATCTTTAGGGAAGAAGTTCACCAAGTGGAACTGACATTTAATTCATAATAAGTATCTCCATTCTGTGATAGATTTTTGTTGTTGTTCTTTCCCATTAGGCAATAAAATATTAGTACCACTTTTTAGGAATAATTCCTAGAGAGTACATAAGTGAATATATAGAAAGGCTGCAAGTCTGCATTTTTGAAACATTATACTTCCTATGTAGGCTCTTTGCTTTAAAGTTTATCTTGCATCCTTTGTCATGCAGTTGCAGTGTATAATATTGCCTACTAGTAATGATAGTAATTTTTATAGAACTTTTGATCTGTGTGCCCTCTAAGCTCTAGGGAATATGGTGTATTCTATTTGAGGCAAGGATTTTACTGACGCAGGCTTTGTGTGTTTTAAGGCCAGCAGATACGCTGCAGTCACTGAGCGAGTGCACACGCAGGTGCAGCAGTTCCTCAAGGAGGGCTGTCTGAGGGAAGAGCTGGTGCTGGACAACATTCCCAAGCTGCTGAATTGCCTGCGAGACTGCAACGTGGCAATCCGCTGGCTGATGCTGCACACTGCAGACACAAGTAAGACTTCATGCTACACTCACTGCTGAGTGTAGGAGGACTGTCAGTCCTCCTCTACTGGGGCTTCATTTTGGGGCCTGAGGGAAGTTCAGTTCTGCTGCTGTTGAAGTCAGCAGTTTCCTCTACTGTTTGCAGGAAATTGTTGAGCTGTTGTTTTGCAAATAGTCTCCTAAAGCCTTGTCTGGAACAGCACATGCATTTCCTCAGTTCTTGTGAGCCAAACACAGGTATAAGAATTAGTAGAAGTCACTATCTTGTTGAATAGTATTCCTCAGAAAAACATAATTCTGAAAGTTTTACCTAGCTCCAAAAAGAAAGCAGTAGCCACCTTCTTAAAATCTTAGTAATTAACAGGTTGAAACTAAGGTTTTTGTTATGTTGAATTGAAATTCAAATGAAACTGCTGAGTAATGTCTCTGATGTGAGTTTGGGTGTGTGAACTGACTTATTTAGCCATTCCCCTGTTCGAATGTTTGTGCCGTCTTTGAGGCTTCTTGATATGCGAGAGGGCTTCTGTTACACCTCCATTCACTTTACTAATGGTTTTAGAAATACTGATCTCTGGGGTTCTCAGTCAGATGGACTAAATTCACATTTAGTTTCAGAAGCCTGCAGAAGTTTTGAGGCTGAAGCACCACAGAGACCTTAATTATATCCTATTATAAGGAGGGGTTGTTCCATGTAAATGGAAGACAAGTAGGGATGTACATATCAGAGCAAAATGTTTTTGCCTTCAAGCTATTAAAAAAAGAATGTATTTACAAAGATTGAAAAGCTTGGCCAAATTCTGTGTAACAGTGGGGAAATGTTGTCTTTCCATTTTCAGCTTGTGATCCAAATAACAAACGTCTCCGCCAGATAAAGGATCAGATTTTAACAGACTCAAGGTACAATTCCAGGATCCTTTTCCAGCTTCTTCTGGATACAGCTCAGTTTGAATTCATTTTAAAAGAGGTAATGTGCTGCTGACCAGAGTCTTCTAAGATCACTAAGCTGAAAAAGTCACTGGATGTTTTTATAAGTGACTAAAAATCAAAAAATCTGCATTGTTCTGTTCTATAAAATTCAGTAAGCTTCTGTCACTGTAAGTCCATGACACGATCTGCATTTCTTAATATTTTTAATTTTGTTTTTAATATTCTGGCTAGATCTTGAAGTAATGTAGTAATCACTAAGTCAGTTCCATCTGTTTTCAGTATTATTTCACCTATTGTGATATGCCTCCTTGCCAGCTTTGTAAACCACATGATTTGGGTTTCAATAGATGTTCAAGCAGATGCTGTCAGAAAAACAAGCCAAATGGGAGAACTATAAAAAAGAGGGATCTGAAAGGATGACTGAGCTTGCTGATGTCTTCTCAGGAGTTAAACCTCTTACTAGAGTGGAGAAAAACGGTAATTATTAAAAACTGTACTGTGGGGAGGAAAAAAGTGATTTCAATTTAAATTTCTAAAGTGTTACCAAAAGAAAATACATGAATCTAATAGTGATAATATAAAAACAATTTTCATGTCCCTCAGCTGCCAAAGAGGTCTCTTTAACTCTTGTCTTGTTTAGGTTTTCATCACATATTCCATATGCAAGCAATATTTAGGTACCTAATATTTAGATGGCCCTATTTTTAAAAGTATTTTTCATTCCTTTATTTGGATATGCCAGCTAAAACTATAAAATGCCAGTTCACTTTTCTATGTATAATGGAGTTCACGTTACCATGTTCCGTGTATAAAGGAGTGAGAAGATCATGCCCATTAAATTTAGGGGTGCTTTAACCTCTTCCCTTATTCTTTCCCTGGTTGTAACCTGGATTTGAATTGTATCAGCATCTTTTCAAACCTTCTCTCACTTCTCTACACTGAATGGTATTCTCTGAGTTCTCCAAGGACTTAGAAATCAAATCTGTACTTCTTTTCAAATTCCTTGCTCTTGTTTTTGAAACTTTTTTTTTTCTTGAACTGGCATAAAAATAAGATTTTTTTAATGCCCATTCATGTTGGTAGGTGTTTTTAATGTTGTGTGTGAAATTTACCCGAGCATTTGCCACTTTACAAGTGTACACGTTGAAAGACTAGAAATGTACCAGTGAAATAACAACTTGTAAAAATAATCTCCTACATGTATAGCTTGTTTGTTTCTTTTGACTAGCAAGTTCTCTGTATTTTTGCTGCCTATCATACATGCAGAGGTTTCAATAAATTTTTCTTACTCTTTCATAGAAAATCTCCAAGCTTGGTTCAGAGAAATCTCCAAGCAAATAATGTCTCTGAACTACGAGGATTCCACTGCAGCAGGCAGAAAAACTGTGCAGCTAATACAGGCTTTGGAAGAGGTATGGCAAAGACATTTTGAGATATATGACCTTGTCCTTCTGGAACAACAGCATTTTTTTGCACATGCACTGACTTCTAATAGCAGATATACAAGACAGATCTGCATTTTATATTGGATATTTGCAGTTACATATCTATAGTAAGCAGAAGTTTCATATAGACCTTGGTATTGTAAAATAAGGGATATAGTATGAAAGGTCATGCCCCCTGTACCTGAGGGTTTGTAGGTTTTCTCAAAGAAATTAATCCAGTATTTAACTTTATTTGGCAACATTACTCATTTTTTAGAAATTCTGAAAATAAATTCATTTGAAGCTAGAAATGGTGATTTGAAAGGCAAAATAAAAATATCTGTATTTTTTCTATTCTATTTCTTCTATTTCCAGGATATAAAAGAGTACTCAGAATGATGTTTCACAGTACACCTCCTTGAGTAACTTTTTGAAATTTATTTTTAATACACTCCATAACAGGCCAGGATTTAAGTGTCTTACTGCTGCTAACATCCTAAAGTAATGTGTCAATTTACTGATTCTGTTTGTATTGCTGCCCTTAAGATAAATAGAAAACAACAAAAAAAAAATAATCCCTTTATAGGTTTTGTTTGTTTGTTTTTTAAAATACAGGTCCAAGAGTTTCACCAGCTGGAAAGTAACCTGCAAGTTTGCCAGTTTCTTGCTGACACCCGCAAATTTCTCCATCAGATGATCCGAACTATCAACATTAAAGAAGAGGTCTTGATCACCATTCAGATAGTTGGTGATCTTTCTTATGCTTGGCAATTAATTGACAGGTATGTTAGCAGGATCTTTTTCTTCCAGTCAGTCACCATTTGCAAAACTTGTGGGAAATAACATGCATAAATGTTATTAAGACTATAAACTTTCCAATTTAAAACAGTCTTGAAGCTCAATTCTGTGAATTATTTAGTATACTGAACTCGCATCAGCTTGAATAGGAATTAACATCCATCCTTCTCAGGTTGTTAACTGCAGGTGAAGTGATAGTGTAACTTCTCATTGTCTACCCTGTTCTAACTACAACAGCTTTGTTAACCTCCTGTCTTCAGCCTTTAGTCTCATTAAGTGTTCTCCAAAATATGGAGTTCATTTTTCTACCAAAAACAAACAAGGAAAGACTAATGCTCAAGAACTCTGTTTCCATGGTGGGATTTTGCTGAGCTGCTACTTAATTACCATGGTGTTAACACTCCCTGATGCCTCTTCTTTTGTGCCATTACCCTTATCATATAGGGTTTTTCTAACCAGTATCTCTTCAGACCAAAATCCTCCTTCAGTGAAGTCTGTCAGTGATCTCCTGATCTCCGTTTCCACATTACACTGGTGCTGTTGACATACAATTAAACAGTTGAAAATAAGAGTTTCAGGGGAAGAAGCTGATTTGTTTTGTTTGTTTCCTACCCCAGCTTTACGTCTATTATGCAGGACAGCATAAGAGTCAGTCCATCTATGGTAACTAAACTCAGAGCCACTTTCCTAAAGGTAAGTATGAACAACAGTGAATGTACTTGAACACTGCAGGTCAATCCAAGTAGTTTGTTGAAAAGGCCTTAAGGCTCTGAAATCACAGAAGAATCAAGACTTCCTTTTACCAGCATTTTCTATGCCCAGGTTTTTTTAGACAGTATTGAATTAGCTCAAGGTTCGTTTTAAGGAAAATAAAACCAAGTTATGCATGGGGTTTTTTATGCAACAATTATATTGCTGCTGTTAGGTAAATAAGTCTTATCATCCAGCCTCCACTCATTACAGCTATTTTCTGGAGACTTTGGTGCAGAGATGGGATCCTCTGCATATGAATCAGAACAGGCTGAAGGAATTTAAAAAGTTAAGTTGGCTGTGCCTGTTGTCATCTTGAAGCTCTGGCATCAAATGAAAATATTTTCTGTAGAAATAAGAATGGGAATTAGCATGAGTGAGAATGTAAAATTACAACTGAAATATCCCATGCAGTTGTTAAGAGTTTAACAGTCTTACAGAAGGTAGCCTTATGTACTGTTGGAGTTTTTGACCTTGAACAATTTTTTTTTCTCTTGGAAAGCCTGGTACAGCACTGCTCCATAGGAGGAATCCAGTATTTTGGGTTGTAGGATAAGAACCTGAGCAAGAGAATTCAAGCATATCATTTACATCAGAAAAAACACAATGGAGTTAAAATGTTAACTTTATTTGTAGCTTGCTTCTGCTCTTGATTTGCCACTTCTCCGTATCAATCAAGCGAACAGTCCTGACCTTCTCAGTGTGTCCCAGTATTACTCTGGCGAGTTGGTTTCCTATGTGAGAAAGGTGGGTGCTTAAAAGGCGTAATTGCCTTTTTCTCTAATTACCTTTTCTTAATTGAGGATTATTTTTTTAATGAGAATATACTGACTGTGTGTGTCTCTTCTGTCATTTACAAAGGTTCTACAGATAATTCCAGAAAGCATGTTTACATCTCTTCTCAAAATCATAAAGCTTCAGACTCACGATATTATTGAAGTGCCTACTCGCCTTGATAAGGATAAGCTACGAGATTATGCTCAGCTTGGACCACGATATGAGGTGCCGTTTAAACAGGAAATTCTGAAAAAGCAAACCTTATAGGTGGCAAACTTTAACCTAAGTTTAAATCTATACAGCTCCATAGAGTTATACTTTAACAGTGAAGTTGGATTTGTTGGCTAAAAGTTAACATTTACTGGTGTTGTTGTGAGCATACTTAGGTTTCATGAGGACAGATGAGTAACTTCTGCGCTTCTGTTTGTAGAAGTTTAAACTTCTGATCTTGTAGAGAAGGGGAGGAAAACCAAATAAATTTATAAAGGAGCATGAAGATATTTTTATTTATTGGAGGGGATGGAGCCCTGAAAACCTGAGTCTGAAATGAAGCCCTCCACATTTGGCCATTCTTGTTCCAAGTGGAGAAGGTTAAAGACTGAATAAGCCAGCAGGGTTAAGCTTTTTGCTGCCCTCAAATGAGGAGAGGATGGAGGCACATTGATGTGATCAGATAAAGCTGCTGTTGCTCATTTTGTCTGTGGTTGTTTTGCTGTACTGTTACCAGTCTGGAAGAGCGAGCAGACATTAAAATTGCTACGGTTTATTATCAATAGAGGAAGATGAGACACAAAACCTGAGTAGATCAGTAAGTCTTTCTCACAAAGAATCTGATAATCACTTAAGATGCCAGCTTTTCTCTGGAGATTTTGCCGAAGTGCTCACTTGTTAGGTGTTTCCTGCAAACAAGCTGTGATTTCTGATTAAGCTGATGTTCAGACCTGAACATTACATTTGGACTCCCCCATGAGACTTTGTGAAGTCAGTCTGGTTTGTGGGTAGGAGTGGAGGAGGAGGCAGTGTTCAGTAATGTTTTATTTTGAGGAGGTAAAGGGAAAACACGTTTTACTAAAGCTTTTCACTTCTGATTTCTGTTGAACTGTAGGTCTGAACTGTTTTCTCTATTCTGTATTGTAATCATCTGAAAGGCAAAAGACTGGCTTGTCTGAACTCTGAGCATAAGGATAATAATAATTGTACAATTTAAAGTGAATGTGCTACTGTATTGCATCAGTGGAAATACTGAGGTGGACTCATTGTGGCAGCAGGCTTTATTATGGAATAACTACTGTGAGCTGTTGTCTCCAGCCTGCTCAAAGGTATCAGCTGAGAGTTTTGTCCATGATGTTTTGTGCACGCAAGACATAGCTGGTCTTCCCTTCCATAATCCCTCTGAAGCCTCTGAGAGGTACCTCTTCTTTCCTACTGCTAGCACACTTATCTGACTAAAAGAAAGGTAATTATTTTACTATAAGTAAATCCAGAACAGTATCTAAAGTTGAAAGTGTATCAGTGCAAATTACTTTAATCTAAAACAGGAAGCTACCACTGGGAAACGTGGATACCTTTTTAGAGAAATTATTTACATCTATTGAATCACTTCAATGAATTGTGTTTTTCTATTACAGGTTGCCAAGCTAACCCATGCAATTTCAATCTTCACTGAAGGTATTCTCATGATGAAAACGACTTTAGTTGGTATCATCAAGGTAATGATCCATTATTTCAATAGGAAAAAGTCGTGGGGTGGCAATTAGCACTTTAGCACAATATGTGAGACCTTGAGGAAAGATAAGAAAATATAAGTTTGCATACAAATTTTCAAACAGTGATGCCTAAATTGGCAGACAGATAAGAACTGTATTTTTTAAAGGTTCTTAAGAAACCACAGTCGCAGTTCTAAATAGATTCATCCACCATAGTTGGTGTTCTCTGGGGGTTTTTCCTGCTGGAAAGCTTTTCTGAAGAGCTGTTTCTTCCACTGGTATAAACTGCCCTGCCTACATTAAGGCTACATTTATACATCTTGGAGTACCAGAAGCAAGTATTCTTGAAGATACACTCCCTAATGCATACTGGCTTAGAATTGTACAACATTCTCAGTGGATCGTGAACAAAGGTTGAATATAGGAACTACAAACCTTTGCCATTCCACTTAAAGAAATCATTTATTCTGTAGCAGAAGTGTGTGAATTTTTATTCTTTGGACAAGTTCTGATGGTTAAGTGTATCTGTTAACAGTGCTTCCTATTTATCAAAAGTATTTAATATCTTTCTTGGTACAAAATAAATCCTTTATATTTTTTATACCTTTCTGACTTTAAGGGAAAGATGTTTCTTCTACTTAGGTGGACCCAAAACAGTTACTAGAGGATGGAATAAGGAAGGAGCTGGTAAAACGGGTGGCCCTGGCTCTTCACAGAGGCCTCATCTTTAACCCTAGAGCCAAGGTATGTAAGAATTTTATTTGGTTTTAATTTTTTATGTATCTTGGGTGTGTAGGGACCTCTTTTATTATAACGCCTTTTAGAAAATAATTTGTGCTTTTCTGTGCAGATTTCCTTATTGTAAAAAAGTATACATTTTGAATTTTGGAAGGTTATTTGGAGTGCCTTATTTGATGTTCAAATAAGTTTTGTTTGTTTGTCTTTTAACATAAAATTAAGAAACATATTTTTGTTCTGTTCCAAACAGTCCTGTCAATTCCGAATTCACGGTTCTGCCTTTGTCTGTGATGACTGACAGGTCACATAAGCCAAGTAAACATAGATAGGCAATGATAAATACGAGTGACTCCTTGTTTTGATCCTGTCCAGACTGTTGAATCTCCCAGATCAATCAATACTACAACTGAAGGCAAAAATAAATACTAGAAGTGGGGGGAAAAAATATTTAGTAAGAATTACTTCAGATACCAAATGTTGATAAATGTCTCAGTGCTTTTCAGATCTGGCTGGACCATGGTAAAATGCTCTAGAGGTTGTTCTGTAAGGGTATTTAGAAGCCTTTTACATTTTCTTTGAATTCTACCTGTTCACAGTTTTGGTTTTATCTTTTTGTTGTTCTTTATCTCCAGCCAAGTGAACTTATGCCCAAACTGAAAGAAATGGCAGCTACAATGGATGGGTTCCATCGATCATTTGAATATATCCAGGATTATGTCAACATATATGGTTTAAAAATTTGGCAGGAGGAAGTGTCTCGTATTATTAACTACAACGTGGAACAGGAGTGCAATAACTTCTTAAGAACAAAGGTGCTACTCAGACCCAAAAACAACAAAAAACTTGATAAATGTCTTTATATTTGGCTGTTAGAGCCTGTGACTGATGGAGTATATGTACCCATTGTTCCTACCATTGTGACTTCGACTGAATGTGCTAACTACTGTGTAAAACATCTGCCGCCAGCTTATTCTGAAATATTTCAGCATCCCCCCTGCATTAGTTGTACATAAGAAGAGAAAAGCACCCCAACCAGAATATTTTAATATCCTTTTGTAATAAGATTCATTCTTCTCTTTGCTTTATTCTGTTTTTATAGTGTTCTGCTATGTGTGATTTACAATATTGTGTTACAGTGTACTCCTTTTAAATCAAACAAAAGGAAAATTTCTAAGCTAATTAAAAAGTTGCAAGGAGCACTGCAAATTACTCTAAAACTTATTTTTCAGATTCAAGACTGGCAAAGTATGTACCAGTCTACTCATATTCCTATACCAAAATTCACACCTGTGGATGAATCTGTAACATTTATTGGTCGGCTTTGCAGAGAAATCCTGAGGATCACAGACCCAAAGTAAGTACTGTGTGTCACAAGCACCATGCACTGAATAGCTCCAATTCCACCATACACAAACCAAAATACGAGAGATAGTTTTTCCTTAGCTGTCATATCTTTATATAAAACCAGATATACCCAGTCCATCCTGTACATTTTAAATATTAGTGTAGAAAAGTTGTGATTTTAGTCTAAGAAGGAAAACAGTGTTAAACAAGTGGAGGAGACAGAAATCGGGGAAGGGTGACAGAGCTGTGGTGGAGAGAGGAATAACTGAACATCACCTGAGATACTTGGAGAATCTTTCTCATCTGTCTGATAAAGGTAACTCATTACTGAGAGTATCACAGGAACTGTCTGCAGCTTATTCTGAAGTAGTTGTTCGCTTATTTTTTCCTCAGAATCACGTGTTACATTGACCAGATGAATACCTGGTATGATACCAAAACTCACCAAGAAGTAACCAATAGTCGTCTCTTCTCAGAGATCCAAGATACTTTGGGTATCTTTGGTCTCAATGGCTTAGACAGGCTGCTGTGTTTCATGATTGTGAAGGAGCTGCAGGTAATTTTTAAACTTAAGTTTCTCTAGGCTACAATGCTTTTCTTGTTTAATAATTTTTAATAAAATAAAAAAAATGTTAATTACTGAAATGGTAAACTGAAATCAAAACTATTTGAAAACTGGGTGTTCAGCCCCAAAAGTAAAAATTTCAGTTACAAATAAAATCAGGAAAGCTGGTGCCCATAAGTAAATGGTGCTGTGTAATTCCAGGTTGTGTGTTATGGGATGCTTTCTGAAGGTGTACACAGTGTGTGTACTTAAAAGTTGATCTCAGGTCAACTTCTATTTTTCTGACTAGACATCAACAAAGACTAGATTGAGTCTACCATGGTATAAGTAAGGTGTCAATTCTATGTAATGGCTGGTTCCCTAATGCCTCTATGTGAAACCAAGTTGTTTTGTTTCCTGAGAAGAACCTAGTTCTAGCCTGGTGAAAGATTTTAAGGAAAATAAGTACCAATGAAGACAGTTCTTCCTGAAAAATTGAATTAATAGTTGTCCATAGTAGGTATTAGATACTGACAAGGGGGATCTTTTAATTGTCCTAACATCGATTAGCATAACTCCAAAAAATGAAACTACAGAATTCCTCAACTCTTCATCTATGGAAATAGTCTTTTCCTGCTGTTAAAAAATGTGACTCCTGTGCCATCAAAATTAATCAGAGTGCATGTGTGATAATTTTACTTATTATTTCTTTCTTTTATTAGAATTTCCTCAGTATGTTTCAGAAAAATATATTGCGTGACAGGGCAGTACAGGATACCTTAAAAGCACTTATGAATGCTGTCAGTCCCCTCAAAGGAATCATAGGTACGTGCTTACTGGTTAAGATGGAAGAAAGCAATTGTCTTTGTACACTTGCATTTATTTCTCTTCTTACTTGTTCTTTTTTTAATGCCTCACCCTTCTTCTTTTCTCAGCAAATTCAAACAAGGTTTATTCCACAGCAATTGCAAAAACACAGAAGATCTGGACAGCTTATTTGGACTCCATAATGAAGGTGGGTTCATGTGATTTACTGTTACTCAGAATTCACTCGAGGCTCTTTGGTTATACTGGCCCCTCAGTTCAGGAGGGACAGGGACGTGCTGGAGCATGTCCAGAGAAGGGCAGCAGAGCTGGTGCAGGGTCTAGAGGGTTAAGTCCTGTGAGGAGCAGCTGAGGGGGCTGGGGGTGTTTAGTCTGGAGTAGAGGAGGCTCAGGGGGGACCTTACAACTCTCTACAACTCCCTGGAGGGAGACTGTAGCCAGGTGGGGGTTGGCCTCTTCTCCCAGGCAGCCAGTGACAGGACAAGAGGACGTGGCCTCAAACTGTGCCAGGGGAGGTTCAGGTTGGACATCAGGAGGAATTTCTTTATAGAAAAGTTTGTTAAGCATTGAAACAGGCTGCCCAGGGAGGGGTGGAGTCACTGTCCCTGGAGGTGTTTAAGGACAGACTGGACATGGCACTCAGTGCCAAGGTGGTGGTCAGTCATTGGTTGGACTCAGTGATCTCAGAGGTCTTTTCTTAATGATTATGTGATTCTGTGATACTTTATTCTGTTTATTTTACAGTGTTGTATTATACTGACTTGGAATTGTGTAGCATCACAAGTGAAGCAGGCCTCGGTTTGCAAGAGCTCCTGAGCCTCATTTGTGTGAGCACCTCACACTCCACAAAGTGCTTAGCACTGACTTTCATAAGAAATAGCTCACCAAAACCAGAGTCTGGCACTAGAGATCTGATCTGGGCAGGCTAAGTTAGTGTTCAGTATCAGGAACTATTGAGACTCCTCACAGTGCCTTGTGACCATGATATCCCCAAGGATAAAGTTTGGAGCAGTAGCATTTCCCGGACTTGCCTTGTTCCCACAGAAGGCGTTGTACTGTGCTGAAGATTTAAACAATTTGTCCCATTAACTTGGCTCTTTATCTTGTCTCTGTAATGATATATTGGGACCAGCATTTTTCAGAGTGCTGTGAATGTTGGTTTGTTACTGGAGTGAAGAGTAACGACCAGGGAAGGGGAAGGTTGATTACAATGAGCCTCTGATGTTTTTCCCTCCTGCCATGCTGACCCTAAGATTTACAGAGAGGTGGGAACCAGAGTACAGGCATTGTCACCAGTGTAAAAAAAGTAACAGGGATTTTATACCTGTTAACCCTTTTTGTGCCCTTTTCACATGGCCTGTACCTGCTACCGGGAACTGTGTGTAAACCTCAAGCACTGTGACTTACATCTCTGCTCTGAGTGCACTGTGCAGCTGGGGTCAGTCTTTGACTTCACTCGTCCTTCATTGCATTCAGTTTAACACACCACCCTTTTTGTATTTGTTTCAACAGGTTGGTCAGATGCAGATTTTAAGACGACAGATTACCAATGAATTAAATTATTCCTGCAGGTTTGACTCCAAGCATTTGGCTGCTGCTTTGGAAAATCTCAATAAGTAAGAAGCAAAATGTGCTGAAGAGCTGCGTGTATGACTGTGATGTAATTGTTATCAGCTCAGCAATCCTTAAAATCTAAATTACAGCAAAATGTGGAGTCTGATTGCATGGAGGTTTTTGTTGATCGGTATTTGACTTTTAACCCAAGAAAAACATTAAAAATAAATACTTGGCAAGTAATTAGTTTAAACATGCAGTTTCTAATAGCATTTGGTTATATCTGGTTTTGAAGTCATATTTAGATGAGAAGAAGAAACAGAATATGTGTCGTTCTGATTTTGAATCAAATACAATGTTTGTAAAAACATACTCCAGAAAAGGTGTTTTACTCTTGATTGTAACCATTTACAGGTTTTGTATCCCTGAAATTTTTACATTAATAAGACATGTGGCATCATGTAAGGCTTATTTGGGGATAATTAAAAAAAATATTTAATATAATAAATGTATTTTCCTTTTAGAGCAATACTGGCTGACATTGAAGCACATTATCAGAACCCATCATTACCTTATCCTAAAGAAGACAACACTCTTCTGTATGAAATCACAGCTTATCTGGAAGCTGCTGGCATTCACAATCCATTAAATAAGGTCAGGCATACATTCTGGTGCTTGGTGCAGTTTGCTTTTTTCTATTTTTTTATTAACTGAGGGAAAAAAATGTAGAAGTCCTGTACTACTCTTTTTTTTTATTTTCCTTCAGATCTACATAACAACAAAACGTCTGCCATATTTTCCCACCGTCAACTTCCTATTCCTCATTTCCCAGTTTCCCAAACTTCAGTACAACAGAAATTTAGGTAATGTGTAAGTTGCTGTTTGTCTGCATCTAATTAAAACCTATGTGAAGTTATGTGTAGAGAAGATAGTAAAATTACCTGCATAGAAAATACAGAGTTCCTAACTTTAGTCCATCACGTTCAGAGAGTTTTGTTACACTATTTAGGCCAAATGCAATGGGGTAGGAAACAGAATCCAAACCCCTGTGTTTCTCATTCTATCCTGTGCCTCAGTTAGTATCATTAAGCCATTTGCCATGAAAGACATGTAGTTGTTACATGAGGTTTGAATTTTCTTTTGTGGGCAAGCAGAAGGAGAGACAGAGCAAAAAAATCATGAAAAGTATATTACATAAGTTAGTCTGTGCTATAAGAATATGTTCTGTTTTATAAACCTGTGTTGTTTTGGGGTTTTTTCTGTGCAGGAGTGCTGTGCAAGCGGCCAGCTGATCAAATTGACTGGCTTCCTTTGGTTCTGGGGCTCCTTACTCTGTTGAAACAGTTTCACTCAAGATACACAGAACAGTTTCTGGCTCTGATTGGTCAGTTTATTCGTTCAACGATGGAGCAGTGCACAAGGTATCCATGTTTTACTTTTTACCCAAGTATCACCTGTAGTAGTATTATCACTGCTTTGTCAGGTTTTTTTTTCTAGCTGAGTATCAGTGACATTGGCAGTCTTTCAGTACTTGAAGGGACCTTATAAAAAAGATGGAGAGAGTCTCTTTATGTGGGCTGACAGGGACAGGAAAAGGGAAAATGATTTTAAGCTAAAAGAGGGGAGATTGAGATTAATGTTAGGAGGAAATTCTTTCCTGTGAGGGTGGTGAGGCACTGGAACAGGTTTCACAGAGAAATTGTGGATGCTCCATGCCTGGAGGTGTTCAAGGCCAAGTTGGATGGGGCCATGAACACCCTGATCCAGTGGAAATTGTCCCTGCCCATGGCAGGGGCATTGGAACTAGATGATCTTTAAGGTCCCAAACTATTCTATGATTGCATTACACAATAACAACGATATATTTTACTAAGTACAAGATTAAAACACTATTTCTATTTGTAATGGAATCACATGGCACCTAGTAGAAATGGTGTTATTTGAAGGCTGGCATTTTCAGGTAATTTAATCCAAGTAACTAGTCAATTAGTAAGAGTGTGATCTCCATGGTGATTTAATTTTAGCCAGAAGATCCCAGAAATGCCTGCTGATGTAGTGGGTGCCCTCATGTTCCTGGAAGATTACATTCGCTACACCAAGTTACCAAGAAAGGTAAGAAAGAATTCCATGTCTCTAAATATGCCCCTAAACATCCCAACCATTTTCTCTGGAAAAAAGAACAGGGAATGTGTGGTCCCATTCTACTACAGCCAATGAAGGGATCTGGCCAGGGAGACACTGGCCGCACCTTCCATTTGTACTACACTGGAGCCAACATAATAAATAACAGGTCAGGGCCCTGCTGATGCAGAAGCAGCCCTGATTCATAGAGATCAGTCCCATTACCACAGGAATAAATAGATGAATACTAATAAAGGATTTCAGCTTTGTGCCAATTTCAAACAAGTCTGTTAAATTTAATCTTCAGTGTACATTGCTGGGGGCTGTTGGGAAGGAAAGAAATAAAACAGAAGTTCCAAGATGTTTCCAAGTAATACTAAACTTAACAGTATTTAAAACACAGGGAAAAAAGCTAATTAACAAGTCTAAATTTTGGTGAAACATTGTATCCAGTCTTCCCTTCACTTCTGCCAAAGCCTGATTTCCCAGGCAGCTTCCTTGTCTCACATGCAAGGGAAGTGCTAAAAGTCTGTGCTTGTAGAGAGACTTTATTTCAGGTTTAAACACAACTACATTTGAAGATGATCTATTATTTATACATAGTATTAAAAATAAGTCATAATCCTGTTTGCTATATATAGGCTGTACCTCAGTGGTCCTTGAAGAAGCCATTTCCCAACTAATACTGACAAGAGAGTGAGATTCTTCCAGTCTCCTCTTCCCAGCCCACAGTACAGTGTGGTAGGAGGTCCCTGTGTCAGTCCTGCCCCTGTAGCTGCTGCCTGTCCAGCTCCCACTCCAGCCTGGTGCTGTGTGGAGACACAGCAGAGAGGGCAGCAGCATTCCTCCAGTCCTACACAGTCCTGTGCTCCTGGCACCTCATCACAGCCCAGGCTGTGCTGTTCCTTCCTTGCTCTGTGCACATCCAGGAACACATCCAGGAGCACATCCTCATGCCAGGGTGCCTCAGGTCAATAGTGTGTGTGCTTGAGTCATAGATCAGATATGCTTGTTAATGGATGAATGGACAATAAATGGATAATGCAAATGCCTAACTGTGCCTTCCTGTGTCCCTCAGGTTGTTGAAGCACACGTGCCAAGCTTCATTTTTGATGAATTCAGAACTGTTCTATGAATATGGAGAAGGATCAAGGCTTTTCTCCAAACCTGAAATGAGGAGTTGGGGCCTGAGGATGAGGCAACTACAGCTGTTCAGAACTGTGTCTTTTCTGTGCTTCAAGGCAGTGCCTACAGCTGTCTGTGAAATGTAACCATCAGCACTAGTCTATATAACCCTTGTTTAAATCTTGGCATGATACGCAGCATCTCCTCTAAACAGCATACATTTTGTACTGAACATTATAAATGCTGCATGTAATTGTTTATGTATAAATCATTTAGTTTTTTTGTTCTGAAGAACTATTTGTGGAAGTTTGACTTTTGTATCAGAAATGAATAATGAAACTGGAAATAAAGGTGTTGGATAGTTTGCGAGGACTGTTGATTCCAAATACAATTTTCTTTTGAAAAGGACCATGAGTGAGAATGCATACACAGTGTAAAGAGGTTTGATGTCTCCCTATGTACTACAAACAGTTAGTTTAATTCTATAGAGGACATAATTAAATATTCACAGCTGAAAAGTCCTGTTAGGCTACTTAAAGGCACAAATATTAGTGCAATTGTAACATGACTAATGTTGGGAACAAGCTGTTTAGTCACATAATTTTCACTCATGGTACGTGTAATGTCCCAACTTTAAGGGGAAGGGAGCACCCAAGATTTGTAGGTGCTCGTGGTCAAAAGGAATGACAAAAGTCAGAAGGTCCACAAAACCTCACAAAGTTTTATTAGTAAATTATACATTTGGCTTGGAAATTGATATGTTAGTCCCTGACCTCCTACCTAAGCACACAGCAGTGGGGTTTGGATAAAGGGGTGGGGTGAAACAGGAGGGGTGGGGGGGTGGACACAGAGATAGAGCTGGATTAAAGAGGGGGAGAGAGAAAGAAAGGAAGACGGAGAGAAAAAGAGATCACCAGTCCTGGCTCTAGCATGGGCCCAGCTGATGGGGTGTCCTTGGGAGCATGCCCAGGCCTTGTGGGGGTATTTTTTTATAGATGAGTTTTTCCCGCCCTAAAGATAAGTTTCTTGACTGTGTTGTGCTTATCTCCAGGAGCCAGAACAAGGACATTTTTCTCAGACATGGCTTCCCTGCCTCCTGCAGCCCCATTTCCAGCCACAACAATCCTTTGCTGTTTTTACCAACAATCCTTGGCTGGCTCCACTACTGAGTTTGCTACCTACACATGAGCCCCCTTATCTTCCAAGCTTCCACAGTATGGAACATTGGTTGGTACACCTGGCTTAATTATCTTGCATGGAGTTGCTGTGGAATTGTCAGCAGGGGATATTACCCTATCACAGGGACAGCCTGGACAGGTGATTATCAGACTGAAAAAGACGAGGCAGATGCCACAGCTAAAGGGATAGTCCCATGTTGGGACTGTCCAGCCCACACTCCTGCATAGAGCAGGGTAGCTGGCACAGGACCACAGGCAGCTGAGTTTTGAATATCCCTGGGATGGAGACTCCCCAGTCTCTCTGGGTGATCTGCCCATGTGTTTGACCAACTAAACAGTGAAAGAAGTTCTGTCTTATGTTAAAATGGAATTTCCCATGTCTCAGTTCTTCCCAGCTGGCTCTTGTCTTGTCACTGGGCTCTTTCTTCTTTACTCCCTCCATCCATTGAATATTTATCCACATGAATTAGATTCCCCTTAGCCTTCTCTTCTCCAGGCTGAGCAGTCCCAGCTCTCAGCCTCTCCTCATATGGCAGGTGCTCCAAGCTATTAATCATCTCCATGGCCCTTCGGTGTGTCCATGTCAGTCATGGTGGGGAGTCCAGCACTGGACTCAGCACCCAGATGTGTCTCTGCAGGAGTGAATTCGATTTTCCCAGGATTCCAGGGAAATCCAGGGGAAAACAGCTTTTCCCCAGGAACAACTTTTCTGCCAAGTTGTTTTCCGGCAGTTGCTGGTCTTCCTGAACTTTGTGTTGGACCATTTCTCCAGCCTGTCCAGGTCCCCCTGAATGGCAGCACAACCCTCTGCTCTGTCAGCTGCTCCTCGTGGGTTTGTATCACCTACAAACTGGTGAGGGTCCATTGCCCTGGTCATTAGCAAAGCCATTAAACAGTACTGGCTCCAGTATCAACCCCTGGAGTGCAGCACTAGGAACTAGCCTCCAGCTGGACATCATAGTGCTGATCATGATCCCCTGGGCCCCACTGCTGAGCCAGTGCGTTAAGTTTGGTTTTCCCTTAGTAAACCCATGCCGAGCACCTTCTTGTTCTTTGTATGCTTGGGAATGGTTTCCAGGTCTATTTGTCTCATCACTTTCCCAAGGTTTATGGTGAGGCTGGCAGTCCCACAGCTTTCCTCATCCTTCTTCTTGCTTTTCCTGAAGACAGGAATGATGTTCAGGACCCAGGATCACCACTACCATCCACAGGGCATCAGGAGCAGCCTCTCTCTGACACCTGCCAGCTCTCCCCCCATCCAGGAATACACCCCAGAAGCTCCCATGGAGTCCTTTATGTGCACATTGTTTAAATATGTTCCCCAAACTGGTCCTCCTCTGCTGAAGGACTGATTTCTGATCTGTGGGGTTCAGTGTCGCCACTGTGTTGTTGTTTTACCTGTTACCAAATCAGCCTTTGCAAAAGCTGAACCCACGCCACAGTAACCTGGTTTTCAGGGTGGGGAAGGATTTTACCTCCTGCATTCTGTGCCAGCAGCTGCTGTGTTGAGAGCACAGCCCTTCCCTTTCCAGCAGGCGGGGGCTTGCCCAGCACCTGGCTCCCTACCCATCCATGCAAGAGCTTTGATGCCAGCTGAGACACAGCAGCTTCCCCAGGCAGCCAGTGCCATCCTGGCCTCCACATCTCCCTCCAGGTGTGCTCTAGGTGGGAGAACAGCACAGTGGTTCAGGCAACACTGACAAGAGCCCTGACCGAGGTCAGCCCTGCTGTGCAGATCTGGAGAGTTGTGCTGGGTTACACATTTCCAGGAACGGAGGAGCCTGGGCCACATCTTTACCAGGAGTAAAGAATATCGGCTGAGCTGAGAATGGACATGATTAACACAGCAATGGCTGTACTCCTGCACGTACAGCAGAGGTAAGGCAGGCTATGAGTCAATCACTTTACCCAATAAAAATCTGTACAGCCCATTGCATTCCAGGCACAGCAGTGATCACCCTAAAGCACAAAATGACAGGATCAATTAGGTTGGAAAAGACCTCCAAGATTACCGAGTCCAACCTTTGACTGAACTCTACCATGTCAATTAGACCATGGCACTGAGTTCCACACCCAGTCTTTTCTTAAACACCTCCAAGAATGGTGACTCCATCACCTCCGTTGTCAGCCCATTTCAATGTTTAATCACCCTTTCTGAGAAGAAATTCCTGAAATTGATGTCCAAGACCCGAACCTCCCCGGCACAGTTTGAGACTTGGCGCAGCTTCAGCAGGGACATCCCTCAAGGTTATTCCTCAAGACTCAGACCCCTTACCCAGCATCTGATATCCCCAGCAAGGTAAGTGACAGCTTTCCTTAGACCCAAAGTTATACTGTATTCTAATGGCATTATCCAGCCATTGTTAGAAGTGTAGGAAGTAGCAGTGTTCTACCTCTGTCTTACCACCATGTGAATCATCATTTAAGTCATCATCAAGTCACAAATTCAGTTATTGCCTGTGGTGGAGTTGACTTTGGCTGGAGGCCAGGTGCCCGTCCAGCTTCTCTATCACTCCCCTCTGCAGCTGGAAAGGGAGAGAAAATAAGACGGAAAATGACTTATAGCTTGAGATAAGGCAGTTTACCAAACCAAAAGCAAAAGTTAGTGCATGCACAAGCAAAGAGGAAAAAAAAATTATTATTCTCTACTTGCCATCAGCCACTTCCCAGGAAGCAGGGCCTCAGCACATAAAGCAGTCGCTAGGCCAGCCCTGTAAATAACAAATTCCCCCTCCTCCACCTTATTTTTGCAGCTTTTCTGTCTGAGCTGATGTCATATGGTATGGAATACCCCTCTGGTCAATTTGAGTCAGCTGTCCTAGCTTTGTGCCCTCCCAGGACCTTCGCTGCCTCCAGCCCCTTGATGGGCAGGGAATGTTGGAGAGATAGCGCTGGTGCTGTGCCAGCACTGCTCAGCTGTAGCCAAAACTCTGGGGTGTTATCAACACCTTTCAGCTACCAATGCAGAGCACAGCGCTGTGAGGGCTGCTGTGGGGAAAATGAACTCCATCTCAGCCAGACCCAATACATACCCAATCACCCTTTGATTACCATTTGATTTTCATTCGGATGTCAATTAATCACCATTTGTTCATTGTTTGATCGCTAACAAATGCCTTTTAGTTAACTCCATAATGATGATTGCTCTTATTGATTCACCTTTGAAGCCAGATAAGCAAACAGAGCTGTAAAGCAGAAGAAAGGGAGCACCACAGTAAGACTGCACAAAAAAAAATTACAGAAAGGAGAAGGTGAAACGGGTGAAGTGGGAAGTCAGGTATCACCCAGCATTAACAACCTGAAGTCTTAAATGTTTAACCCACAAAAGAAATATGTATTTCCACTTTAACAGGTAAGAAAGCAAAGACCAACAGTGGCAGAATACAAATTGGGTTACACTATTTTTTCTCTATTTCAGTTCATTTTTAAGCTTTTCCTTTAGAAAGCTCTAAACTTTCCCCAAACAACTGCAAATATCCTGTCCCCACAGTAGCACAGTTTCCTAAAGATGGTTAAATTAAAACACACAGAAAACTCTTAATGCATTAAGACTTATGTTATTAAGGCAATTATTTACAATGAAGCTTCAAATTTTAGGTCCTCTTTATGAGTTACACTGAGCCCTGGCAGGAACAGCTACAAGGGGCATTCACTGGCAATGTACATTACTGCTGGGACTCAGCAAGCAGAAAAATCAATTATGATATTATTAAGGAAAACTAGGGTTCACAGGCAGACCAGAAAAAACTGGAAAAATAAATGTAATTCGTTTCTGCATCTGAAGTAGCCCATAAACATTGGCGGGAATCTTTCCTGTGCACTAGATCATCACAGTATTCCTCAGCAGGGATTATATCCCTGCATTTCTTCTTCTATATTACACCCACAGTCTTAATAATGATTGATGAAGATCTGACTGAGCTAATCCACTTTAGGGTGTGTCCACAATGCCTGAGTTAACTGGCTTTCCACATTGTAAATTATCATATCTCATGCCTTATCTGGGTAAAAACCACCAGTTCAGGGAATCCTTTTCACTGCAAGCAGGTACAAACAGACCAATACATAGTGTGCCACAGAAGTCAAAATGTAATTAATGCAAATTTTAATTATGATGCTTAATTTTAACTCCTGTGGCTCTTCAGACAAAACTAGAAAAATTATTATTTAGAATAATTATAGAGGTGTGATTCTAGCAGACAGCAATTAGTTGTACTCATGATTAATGTCTCATCTGTCCATAATTAAAATAAGTAGAAATCCATGAAAACAAGGCTTCCAGCCTTCAAAATCTGTACTTTTAAAAAAATAACAGCAAATAAGGCAGTGAAAAGAGTGTTAGACAAATTAAGTAACATTGTGGTGGCCGGTTAACCCTCTGATTCTGTATGTTCCCCTTCTTCCCTCCCTTAGCCTTGGCCACTCCCTCGGTTTCTCCCTATTTGCTCCTGTACCCCAACCCCGCCCAGGGACCGCCCCTGGGCCCTGACAAAACCGCCCCGCACCCAGACCTCGTTGTCTCTCTACGTGTGAACATTGCAGGGACAAGATGTGATTAAAGCCATCTCAAGCCCTCATGAGAGACCCTTCTCTGCCTTCTTTACCATTCACTGCATTGTAACGCTGCTGGCTGCCGGAGCCAGATGGCAGGGCTGTCCGAAATGGACTCCGGGATGCGATTAATGGCATGGCCCTAGGAAACCCCCACTGTGCTCACAGGGAGCAGCAGCCTGCTAGGCAGAGTCCAGTGGTTACAAAATAACATAAAACAACATTCTCCATCTTCAAATTCTCCATCTGTAAATATTTGTAATCAATTAAAAACACAGTTCTTGTGTCCCACTGAAGCAGGGATGGGGGAATGATTTGACTATTTTGTGCCCCTGCAGTCACTGCTGTGCCTGTCAGTGGTGGCAGGAGCCTTCCTGAGAGGGGTCATGTCCTGTTGCTGCCCCAAAACCAGAGCTGCCATGGCTGTACCTCACCCTACAGTCAGCTCCAGCCTGAGCTACCTGGTTCAATTAGCAGTGACGGGAATTAAGACCAAGTTACCAGTAGTATGTTTAAAATGTAACTCTCAGTTCACTCAGCATGTAACACAAGGCCCAGTCTATTGCATTTACTGGTAAGTTCAGCAGTGGCAGACAGTGGTATCCAAGCACCATTATCCATTGCTTAACTGGTTAACCAGGCCCAGGAAAGCTCTTAGCTGGCTTGAGGCAATCTTGAAAGCCTCACACCCAGATCTGCCCAGGGGAAGCCTGTTTTATTTAGTCTGCATGTTAACTGGGAATTTGAAATGCCATCCTAGGAAAAGGAGGAGTCTCGGGAAAACTTGAGTCTCCATTGTGCTGGATTTGGCTGGTGTAGGGTTAATTTTAATACAAAAATCTCTATCAACACCCTCCCAGATGTCAAAATCAAAGTGCCCCAGGGGTCCCCAGTGCTGAGCTGTCTGCACAGGATTAAAGATTGTGATGCCTCACGCTTCTCACTGGCTGAATCACACAGCTAATACAGATAAAATCTCATTTCTGCATGCTTGTGTCTTTTAAATCTTGTCATACTTTGAATACCGTGTCCATCTCTAACGCAGCGTTTGGTGCTGAAGGCACCAACTCTGGCGTGCCCCAGGTCAGAGAGAGTCCAGCTGCGCTACTTCTGCGGATCACTGAAGCGACTTCAGCATCAGGAAAAGGACTGCTGGCTGAGCTAGCTAGCTGGCTTCTCAGCAGAGGAAACACGGCAGGAACAAATGGGATCAGCTCACCTTAGCTCGGAGGCAAAGGAAGAGAGAGGCTGTCCGGGTCTGGCTTCTAACAGGTTTATTGTTAGAAGTTTCACAACCTGAACAAGCTCGGAAGGCTGGAATCCGATGTGATGGGAATGATGGGATGGGATGGGATGGGATGGGATCCTCCCTTGAGGCTTGTCCTCAGTTTTATAGGGAATTTGAAAACCCCGGTGAAAGGGGAAAACAACGAATGAGTTACAAGCCGGCGGGGGGAACCGAGAGGCGGGAGTTATAACAGAGAACCAGTGAACAACGGAGTAACCGAGAATTTTCCCGAACCGGGGGAGGTGGCTTGTACCCGGGCACAGCCCAGGGGGTGCGGCTTAGGCTTCTGAGCTGCCCCTCGACCCACCCTCTGAGTCTGCCTCTTCAGGAAACTCGATCCAGGGGATGGGCTGGGATTGATTGGCATCTCGCTGCCTGAGCCCTGCAGTAGGCTGGGTCACCCCAACACATCTCTATTTTGCATTTAGAAAATAAGCACCTTCACCAAATATTGAGCTAATGAATAATCAAGATTATTTACTTCTACAGGTATGCCATTCCTTAAAAGCAGATTATAGGGATATTTTGAAGCTGTGCAGCTCCCCACGGTATTGTTCTGGGGCATCAGACGAGTCTTCTTAGCAGCACTGAGCAGTGATGACTGGTAATTCAGAAGTTTGAGAGGAGAAACGCCTCCCTGTTACAGGCTTTAATTTATCTGGTTATAAAGATGGTATGTGTCAAATACAGCCGCTGGCAGGTAGTGTGTGTAGGCACTGTATGGAGTGAATGATGCTGGGTGATGCTGATGTGATCTGACACAGGAAAACAAAGAGCTCTGATTCAATTGTCCCAAGCTGGGCTTGCAAATAACATCTATATGCACTGTTTCCAGATGTCATTTTCTGGAGAAACTAGCCTGTACAGAATAAAAAATGTGACCACCAAATACACTACAGAGAGATGGAGCAGCTCCATGTATGCTCTACAGCAACCAGCAAGTGCCCTTTGTATACAAAGGTGTGCTGGTCATCTTTTTTCCCAGTGGCTGCTCTGGGGCTGTGTTTTGGATTTGTGCTGAACACAGAGTTGAAAATAAGGAGATGTTTTTGTTATTGCTGAGCAGGGGCTTACACAGAGCTAAGGCAGTTTCTGATTTTCGTATGGCCATACTGGTGAGGAAGTTGGGGGCGCATGGGAGATTGGGAGGAGACACAGCCAGGGCAGGTGACCCAAACTGACCAAAGGGATATTCCAGACCATGTAACATCATGCTCAGCATATAAAGGTGGAGGAAGAAGGAGGGAGGAGGGGACGTTTGGAGTTATGGTGTTTGTCTTCCCAAGTCACCGTTGCATGTGATGGGCCCCTGCTCTCCTGGACATGGCTGAACACCCGCCTGCCCATGGGAAGCAGTGAATTAAATCTTGGTTTTGCTTTGCTTGTGTGCACAGCTTTTGCTTTCCCTATTAAGCTGTCTCTTTCTCAACCCACAAGTTTTCTGGCTTTTACTCTTCCAATCGTCTCCCTCATCTCAGTGGTGGGGGAGTGAGTGAGCAGCTGCCTGGGGCTTGGCTGGGGTTAAACCATGGCAACAGGAAACCACAGTAAGCTAACACTCAGTTTCCACCCCCCTGTAATTACCTGTGAATGCTGAGTTACCACATGGCCAAACCTGAGCCACAGTGGTGCCGCTTTACAGCTCATCTTTGGCACAGAAAAACTCAGGTACTGGATCTGATTCCTTGCCTGGAGACCTTGGAGCAGAATGCTATATAGGCAGCAAGCATTAGTCAGGAAAGCTTTCTAGCATCAGAAAAGACACCAGGGAGCACAAGTGACCCCCAGCATCCCAAGACAGACTTTTGCAAAAGTTTCTCTTACTTCCTGTTGATTCCAAGTTGAAGGAGAAAACTTGTCTAGAAAAAGCAGCGTAAGGCTCAAGGTTAACAGAATCCCTTCCACCCACTGAAGGTGTTATTAAGGGCTCAAGAGCAGATGGAGGCAGGGGGTCTGGAGAAGGTTTCCAGCAGGTGACCCCATCTCATCGCAATTCTTGATTGGTTTATGTGTCTGCAACAGGTTGCGCATCAAGATGGTGTTATAAAGTATGTAATTCGTGCTATTATGTATAAAACTAAAATGTAATAAGACCATGCAGAGACAGAGTTTCAAAATCCCTCCACCAGCCTAGCTGAGAGAAAAATTTCACAACACTAAAAGAAGTTCTCTCACAGATGTAAACAAAAAGTGAGGATTCCACCCAGGTGGGGTTGGATCTTATCACCATGACGACTTGATCACCACCGTCTGATATTTACATCTCATCTGATAAGGAATTGGACATTCCGGGAACTAAAAATAACTGTTCCAGGAACCAGAGATGGCCCATTCATCACCCAGGATGGACAATTCATCAGACCCAGGAAAGGCTTTGTGCAGCCCAACTTCGGGACAAGAAAACATCATGAATATGTTAAATTGTGAGAAAAATAGAATTAATTCGGACTCTGCCCAAAAACTGTATAAGAAGGGACCAGCCGAAGCAGCATTCGTGAACTTGGGAGGTCTGGTGCGATAGAGATCAGATCTATGCCTGTTCACCCAGCTCCGACCCCGGGCTCGGGGCTGCTTTTCTCAATCATGGCTTTTGAGACCGATATTTCGGTCGCATAATAAATGTTATTTCTTTATAAATTTTGATTGGGCAATTCTGTTTATCATAATGGGATCCTCACCACCAAAATACATTTCAATCCACATCTTAAACAGCAAAGCAAAAATTAGCCAAGGTCAGTGCACATCCACCACATTCCCAAAATAGCAACCTATTTCTTGTTACTAATGTCCTCTTCTGCAAGAGTTTCCTCCAGCAGACACAAGAGCAAAGCACTTGATAAAATGACCACTGTTCTGGCATAGGAAATGCAGAGGCAGCAAATAAATCCAGTCACGAGGAAGATGGTAAAGCTTTGTAACCTAAAACCTTAATAGCAGAGTTTTATTTATGTTGAAATATAGGCGAGAGGTGCATTTATGTCAAAATATACATGAGAGGTGCATTTATGTCATACATAAAAAGTATATGATCCAGTGCTCAGCATTGTGCCCAGGAGGCCCACATCAACCTTTGGATTCAGGATGTTGATTCACAACTGCACAAAACATGTCAGGACCCATCCTGTGGTACAGCAGGGCCCACACCCAAAACAGGGCAGCCTGGTTCACCCAGTGTTGGCAATGATCCCTACTCCACACTAATCCCCTTTCCCTGAAATCATACCCAGGAGGAGCCTGTGCTGAGGCCATCACAGGCAGAGCACCACCAGTGGAGGGGGGCAGTTTTTGGCCTTGGGCATCTCCCAGTGTAGTAAAGCCTTCATGCTAACAAGCCACAGCTACAACCATGGACTCTTATCCCTCTGCAAGCTTCCTCTGCCTGTCCTGCCCTTAAAGAATCCAGTCTCATAGCCTAGAAGCATCCATAAAGTCTAACTCACACCACCAGTACTGCCATGAGTGTACTGACACCAGTTAGAAGTCAATGCTTGTACGTACAATTCTGTATACTTTACTAGGGAAGACAAATTTTTGGGACCATATATGTATCAGCCCCTATATCAGGGCTATCAGAAACCACACCTTGGAAGAGAGTGTTAAGATGCCCTCGCCTAAATGAAGGACATGATTTTGCATCCAAAGGAAACCAGCCTGCATCACAGAAACCTGAAAAATCTATAGTTATGTAAGAATGGCTCCCAGATAAACAAGGCATCGAGCCAGAGCCAAAGAAAACTCGTGTGCTCCCATGAAAAGACAAATTAGCCCCTGTAATAGCATAGGTGGAACCATCTACAATTGTATGGGTATGCGACACACCCCACTGGGTGTTTCTCAGGAAATGCTGACTACTCATGTGCCTATTGCCTTAACATTAATGAGTATTTCAGCATTTGACCCTGCTTTTTGCCATTGGCTGGATTGGTTACCTGTGCTTGAAAATGGTTGTAAGCTCTAAAACCTGGATGCAGTACCAGAAGCCCCTTCTTCATGGCCCTTCACCATCTCTGCCTTCTGAAAGTGATGCCAGCAAAGGCCAAACGCTTCACTCTGCAGCTTCTCTTGACTCTGCCTGAAGCTCCTGCTCTGCCATACACCAATCAGTGCAAAGGCCCATTTCAAGCAGAATTGTCATTTGTTTGCTTTAGCCCTTCGCTAACGATTTCCAACATCCTGTTTACCTTTTTAACTGGTTCTGCCAACTGAGTGGAAGCATGGAGAGGACCAGTCATGGTGATTCCAGGACACTCTCAGTTGAGTTCCACCATTGTCACTGGTATTGGACAGCAGAACAAACAACAGCTGTGTGACCAGGTAGACGATCTGCTCAGCCTGGTGGCAGCTAAAGAGAGGAAGCAGGACGGTTAAGGAGCATCAGGGAGACTGCGAAGGAGACAGACTGGTGGAACCTGCCTCCCTAAGACAGGAACCACCACCAGAAAAAAACACACGATCAAGGGTCTCCTGTATCCTCCCCCCAGCAGGCAGAAAGCAGTAGCTCCACAGAAAGGAGAAAACAGATAAAAAGTGAAATCCTTGCTCAGGCAGCAGATGAAATCCCTCCCTGCCCACCTCCCTCTCCCAGTGAGGAGAGGCTCTGAGGGTGGAATGCCAGTCAACACATGATGAGGATGAAGGTCCAGCTACACCAGAGGTGTTGACAGGGTCAGAAAGGCCTAAACCAGACATCACAACCACCTCCGTGAGGAAGAAAAGACGGGTTGTAGTTGTAGGTGATTCCTTTCTAAGGGGAACAGAGGGTCTAACATGCTGGATAAATGCTCCTCTTAGGGAAGTCTGATGCCTCCCTGGGGCCCAGGTTCAGGAGATCTCCAGGAAACTTCTAGCCTGGCATAGCTCTATTACCCGTTACTGTGTCGTGGCGACGGAGCCGCAATATCACAATCCAAGGGTCATCCAAAGAGACTTCAGCACCTTGGCTTGGTTGGTAAGGCAATGTGAAGCGCATAACTTTTTCCTTTATCCTTCCAGTTGCTGGCAACAACAAGAAACAGATGGACCCAGTCTAATTCATGGCTCTGTGGCTGGTGTCACTGCCAGAATTTTGGTTTCTTTAACAATGGGATGGCCTGCAAGGCACCAGTCTTGCTGCCGTCAGATGGGATTCACCTTTCTCAAAAGGAGAAGAGGTTCTTTGCTCAGGAGCCAGCAGGGCTCATTGATAGAGCTTTAAACTAGACATGCCAGGGAAGAGGGATAGTATCAGGTTTGCCTCTGACAAGCTGTGGGAGGGCACACCAAGGTTAAAGGGACAGAGTGCTAATGAGAGCCCTCAGACAAGTGGCTCTAGAGGTGTTGACCACATTGGAGAACATTGCAAATCTTATGGACATGAGCCAGGGACACCTGGGATAATAGAAACAATCAGGGAAACACCAGTGAAATACCTCAAAGGAATTAAGGGATGCCCCTCTAAGAAGGTGACAGTCCAGCTGAAGGGCCTCTATACCAATGCACACAACGAACATGAGCTGGAAGCCACCGTGCTGCTGGAAAGCTGTGACCTACTTGTCATTGCTGAAACTTGGTGGGACAGATCCCATGACTGGAATGTGGCTACTGAGATGGGAACCTTGCGGTTGGTGTCACTAAAGGCCACTTGATCAAGGGGAGCCAACTGACAAAGCCTTCCTGCTCCAGCTGCAGGAGGCATCACACTCACAGGCTCTTGTCCTGCTGGGGACTTCAACCACCCCAACATCTACTGGGAAAGTAGCACAGTGAGCTGTAAGCAATGCAGGAGAATCCTGGAATGCATAGAGGGCAACTTCTTGAGCCAGGTAATGGACAGCCCTGCCAGAGAGGATATGATATGGACCTGATGGTCATGAATGCAGTGAGATAATCAGGGACATCAAGATTGGAGGCAGCCTGGGCCGCAGCGATCAAGCAGTGGTGGAGTTCACACTCCTGAGGGATATGGGTCAGGCAAAGAGTAAAATCAAGACCCCGAATTTTAAGGACAATAGGACACCCTGGAAACTGCACTCTGGAACAAGGCAGCAGAACAAAGTAATTCCCACTTAAGAGAATATTAGGTTTGTGAGGAACCTGAGGAACCTGAACATACCTGAACAAGTTGGGTCTGTGGGACCCAACAAGACACATCCCAGAGTCCTGAGGGAATTAGCTGATGTAGTTGCCAAGCCACTCTCCATGATATCCAAGAAGTCATGGCAGCCAGGTGAAGTCCCATATGACTGGAAAAGGGGCAACACTGCACCATTTAAAAAGGGTAGAAAGGAGGACCCTGGGACCTATTGATCTGTTAGCCTGGGAAGATCGTGGAGCAGGTCCTCCTAGCAGCTGTGCTAAAGCACATGGAGAACAGGATGGTGATTCAGGACAGCCAGTACACCTTCACCAAGGACAAGTCCTGACTAACCAACCCAGTGGCCCTCTGTGATGGGGTGAGTTCATCTGTGGACAAGGGAAGGGCTACAGATGTCAGCTCTCTGGACTTCTGTAAGGCCTTTGACAAGGTACTCCACTACATCCTTTCTAAATTGGAGAGATATGGATTTGGTGGGTGGACTGTTCTGTGAATAAGGAATTAGTTCAATGGTCACATCCAGAGGGAAGTGGTCAATGGCTCAATGTCCAGATGTAGATCAGTGATGAGTGGCATCTCTCAGGGGTCTGTATTGGTACCAATACTGTTTAATATCTTTATCAATGACACAGACACTCGGATCAAGTGCACCCTCAGCAAGTTTGCGGATGAGACCAAGCTGAGTGGTGCAGTTGACATGCCTGAGGGACAGGATGCCATCCACAGGGACCTTGACAGGCTTGAAGACTGGGCCCATGGAAACCTCATGAGGTTCAACAAGGCCAAATGCAAGGTCCTGCATATGTACTGAGGGAACTCCCAGTATTTATAAAGGCTGGGGAACAAATGGCTTGAGAGCAGTCCTGCCAAGGACTTGGGGGTGCTGGTGGATGGGAGTCTGGCCATGACCCAGCAATGTGCACTCACAGCCAGAAAGCCAATTGTATCCTGTGCTGCATCAAAAGCAGCAGGGCCAGCAGGGTAAGGGAGGTGATTGTCCCCCTTTGCTTTGCTCTTGTGAGACCCCACCTGGAGACCTGCATCCACCTCTGGGGTGCCCAGCACAGGAAGGACAACACAGACCTATTAAAGCAGGACCAGAGGAGGGCCTTGAAGATGACTAGAGGATGAAGCAAGTCTCCTATGAAAACAGGCTAAGGGAGTTGTTCAGCCTGGAAAAGAGAAGGCTCCAGGGAGACCTTATTGAGGCCTTCCAGTAGTTTAAGAGGTTCTATAAGAAGGATGGGGACAAACCTTTTAGCAAGACCTGTTGCAATAGGACAATGGTTTTAAACCGAAAAAGGGTTGATTTGTACTAGGAATGAGAAGAAGTTTTTACAATGAGGGTGTTGAAACACTGGAACAGGTTGTCCACAGAGACAGATGGTAGATACCCAACCCTGCAAACTTTCAGGATCAGGCTGGACAGGGCTCTGGGCAACCTCATCTAGCTGAAAATGTCCTTGCTCACTGCAGTGGTGTTGGAGTAGATGAGATTTAAACATCCCTTCCAAAACAAATTATTCTATGATCAGGATTGTTTTTCCAATTTATGTTACTTTGCTTATATTAACAGTGGATTTCAGTTACCATTTAAAATACCCTGTCAGCTTTTATTGTCAGTACCTTGAATAATTTTGCCTCAGCAAACTGTGTCATGCCTCTGTTCACTCTGCACAGCACAGGAGCTTGTGCAGCTCTTTGAAGCTTCACAGGGAACAATTTAGGAACTGCTGACACTATTTTCCATGTAGTACTGTCATGCTGAGCAAGCCAGAATTTCAGGATGAATAATTTATCAACTGCCCATATTTATTCTGGATTGAACGGATGTCACTTTTGTCCAGAATACACAAGCTGGTTTCAGAGAGCAGTATGTACAAGGACTACAAGCCAACAGTAAATTAAGGCTGTACTGACACAAAACAACCCATGAGCCCAACAGTATTACAGCAAACACCAACACATAGGTTTTAGGGGATGTGAGCAGCCTTTGAAGTAGCACAGGTCACAGCTTACACATGGGAGGCCAGGACAGGCAGCATGCTCCACACACCTTTCCTATCTAATCCTTCTGCAGTGCAGCAGCTGAATCCTGAGTCCAGTTCTGGGCCCCTCATCACAAGAAAGACACTGAGGTGCTGAAGCAAGTACAGAGAAGAGCAACGGAACTGGCGAAGGGTCTAGAGCACAGACCTTGTGAGGAGCTGCTGAGGGTACAGGAGTTGTTTAGCCTGGAGAACAGGAGGCTCAGGAGGGACCTTATTGCTCTCTAAAACTGCCTGAAAGGAGGTTGTAGCCAGGTTGGGATCCATTTCCTCTGCCAGGCAATCAGAAACAGAACAAGAGGAAATGGCCTCAGGCTATGCCAGGGGAAGTTCATGTTGTACATCAGGAAGTTTCTTCACTGAAAGGATGGTTAAGCAGTGGAACAGGCTGCTCAGGCAAGTGTGGACTCACCAGCCCTGGAAGTGTTCAAGAAACAACTGGACGTGGCATTTAGCGCTATGGTTTAGTTGACATGGTGGCGTTCAGTCAAAGGTTGGACTTGATGATCCTGGCAGTCTTTTCCAACCTTAATGATTCATGATTCCATGATACTGTTTCCCTTTCCTCTTCACTACAAACAAGTTTTCATACTCCTACACCATGTGAACATCTACAAACTGGTCCCTCTACTCTCTTCAGCAGCTGCACCAGTCCTGAAATGGCAGGATAACCACATATGCACGCATGTCTCCTTGTGCCCACACCACTTATCTAAGGGCCCATTAATGCTATTAAATGTTGCAGTGTAGAAATCCTTTGAATTAACCTCTTCAGATTTAGAAGATACACAGACAACTCAAAAGCTGCATTAAATATGCGTGCATTCTGCTCCTCTCAGATTCTGAACCACGCCTGTGACAAAACCTTCCTGGCATGCTGCTTTATCTTGCTGCATATAGGTGTAGAAAATGAAAATCAGGACTCTTACAGACCATCTGCTGCATGCTGTGGCTTAGCACTGGCTGCTGTTGGATTCCAGTTTTGGCCATTTTACCTATGGGCATTACTCACTCACTGACAGCTTTACTCTTCTTAGGCTCAGCTGACTCAAGAACTGTTTTTTTCATTACTTCTTCTCCACTCCCCAAAATCCCTCTGCATCCATGAGAAAATAACTGCAGTCAGGGACTGCAGAACACAGCTTGAAATTCTGCCCTGCAACTCTTCTTCTCTGGGGCAGAGCTGGTGGACCACCAACCAGCCAACACTGCTAAAGGCCAACTCATCAGTGATCTCCGCCAGAAGCCCACATCCTGTGTTGCCCTGTGTCCCAACGATCCCACTCTGTTTGATACTTCAAAGTGAGCCCTTCCTCTTGTCCTGGGGACAAGGCATATAGCCATTTCATGGTCATATTTTGAGGTTGACCCTTCTTACATGCACACACACACGAGATTTCTCTCCCCCAGCAATTTCCAGTAAGTGAGTTCTACCCCGATCATCAAGACACTTAACCAGGCACTGAATTCAGGAAAAGAAAAGAAAAACTCCTTATGTGTATGTGTAAATTTAAGCAGATAAATCAGAATTTAACAAAACTCTTTAACCAGAGACACACAACAAAAATAATCTACAGATATAATAACTTTTTATTTATGTAAGCTGAGGATGTGTATTTGGCTCAGGACTTTTTATCCATGACTTTAAAGAGACTGACTGCAAATAATATTAAAAAAAAAAGTAAAATTAATCAATATTTTCAAAATTGTCACAAATTTTCAATATTTTCAAAATTGTCACAAATTTTGAAAACACTTGTATAAATTCAGAAAACTTTGTGTACCCTTAGAGGGGCATAATTTAGTTACCATTTATAGTGATATTTGAAAACATTAGTTCTTTACCCCAAAGTTTCAACATAGACATATTCATGATGAGTGTAATTTCAAGAGGGTATCAAAAATGATCATGGTTAGAAAAATATACATATTTTGCTTCTGGAAAAGAAAAGATAATTTGAAATATCCATCAAACAAAATACTAAATAAAGTCTCTCCACAGATTTTTTTCACAGTCCAAGATAAAATGTATGTTTATACACAGCTTATGCAGTCTGTCATTTTCAAGGTAGAGTCACAGTTTCACCAGTACAGAAGAACAAAATCTGTTGTTGCTCTCCAGACTGTTGGCTGCACCCACGTGTGATTGTTTAGGCAAGCCAAAAGAGTAGAGCCATACAGCGAAACCCAAACCAATCATAAGAAAGGTAGAGAAAACGCAGATGCACAAGAGCAAAGGAAATCACACTGATAACAAGAACATTGATAGGAATAGTGACCAATAGGAATAGACATGAACTCTTTAGTAGCATGCAGTAATTCCTACAGGAAAAATAATCCCACCACACTCCAAGTATTAAAAGGACACTTTCATGGTGCTTTTCATTAATTTTAGAAGTAATATTAAAGATTACTGTCTACTGGAAATAGCCTGGACTGAATTTGTTTCAGTGGATACAGTTTGTTGCTGTGCTTCAGTTCATGGCAGTGTTAAACTTCAGTTGCACACACACCAAGCAAAACAACCCTAAACTTTCAAGGTTTTAAAAGGAAGTGAGATAGGAAGAAATTTTCAAAAACATGCTTTCACTACCTGAGTGCACTGCAGTAGCCAACAAAGCAAAGGTTTAGTTATTACTTGTTAAAATGAAATCTGGTGAAAAGAAGGAATTCAGAAGAGCGACATGGCACTTGCAACAGAAACTGAAATTAGTCACACATCAAGATCTGACATCCTTTATAGTATCTTTTGAAGTGTCAATAGAGCAGTATCCTAGCTGCAACTGAAACAGAACAGAGGCAAATCCTAATGAAATAACCAAATCAAGAATGTTACAATATTTCACAGTAATGAAGTCTATGAAACTACAGAATAGAAAAAAGCATGAAGGATAATAGCAGCATATGGTTTACAGTTTTTACTTCTCAGTTTATTAATATTAGTGGTGCACTCAGCAATGCATAAAGCAAGGAAAGAAATTCTGTCAAAACTGGCAATTATCTACCATGTCAACACTTAATTAGGGTCCTTGTAAACAGCTAACTCCTTTTTGAACTTAAATTGCAAAGAAAAGAATATTTACATATAATATATATGTATATAACCACAAAACCAAAATTAAGTTAAAACCTTATCAAGGAAATTGCATTTTGAGGAGAACATAATACAATATTAAATAGTACATGTCCAAAGATTTTGAAGGCATTGTGATCTTCATGCTTTCTCCCTCCAGTCATTTCCCCCTGGATTTTAATAGACTAAATACTTCATTTCAGAGTAAATAAGTGGAAATATTATAGAGCAGCTCCGGTAAAGAACAGCTCCACTACTGAAAATTGCTCGAGGCGTGGTGATCCAGGACTCTGACTTAAAGCAAAAATAAACAGCATATAAGGCCACAGCAAAGAAGTGGCCAATCAATACCATTGGTTTAGGAGATAACCTGCATTAAAAATAAACAGATAAAACTAGTAAATAAACAGACAGAATCAGAAAGGACTTACAAATTTCCATTTTACCAATACAGATCTCCACTCAAGATCACACACCCCCTTCTGATTTCGGCAGATCTGGTCCTGCCAACTCAACTGAAAAATACAAACTTGATTCTCTTGGGCTGCTCCACACTCTACATTTACTTCTACAGCACAGCCAACATACACTGCTGCTTTCCCCTCATTTCTAGGACTCTTTGTCTACCTTATCTTCCATCAGAAGAACATTTTAAACAGGCTTTTCAGTTTTAGCTCTCATTCCAAAGAGAGAGAAATATAAAACCACTCATTCTCATATGTTCAGAGTAGTAGGATTTACTGTGCATTCACAAGTTTCAGAGGGGTCATTCAAACACCTTCATAGCTAGAGATTTCCCAGCTCCTTACAGCTTTTTATGGGAGGCCTCAACTTCACTACTCTCAGTTTGTCAAGTAGGAAACATCTCCATCAGCTGCTCTGCTGGTCTGGACCCCTCTACCTCATTCACACTCCTGTGCCAACTACACTAGGTGCCACTAGCTTTTAGTGGCCATTTTTACACGGAAAATAATAATAAAAAAAATTAAAACCAAAAACAAACAAACAATCTCAGCACTTAAAGACAGTTTCTAATAAAGCTCCAACCTTTAGTATAATCTTAATCTAGACTCATGTGGGCCATCCTCCCTGTGTTGAGCTGTCTGATGGGGAGCAAAGCAGATCTCACAGGGGCTCACAATAACCACTGCCAGCACAGTGAACTTACACTGAGAGCAATCCAACAGGACCTGAGACACATTCTCCTCCAAGTCTGAAGTAATGGAAACAGGCTTTCTTTAGCTGATGCAAGGAATCTACAAAATGAATTAAAATGAATAAAACAAATATAATCAACACATACTGAAACATTTTTCTGCATACACAATACTGATATTAAGTCCAGGATTTTGGTAGCTGTTGTTCTGTTCTATTGAGCTGGACTTTAAGCTGCTTTTATTTATACAAAGGATAGTCTTACAGAATATCTACATATTTTTGTATTAACTGACTATTGTTTTCTTCATTTTGGAGTTTTTCTTTGGTTTGTTATTTAATACTAACTCCAGACTTGCCTTCACATTGCTAAAATTCTGTCTAAAAAACTAGGCAGAGAACACAAGAAAACTTATTAAAATTCCTTTATTTATATATTTTTAATATATAACTATATATATATATATATACACACATATGCATACACACACACACAGAGACATGCACATGCCCTTCCCAGTCATATTTATTTACCAAGTTGAAATTAGTCAGAGGTTATCTTTAAGATATATTTACCATCTGTGGCAGCAAATAGTTCATAAAGTGCCTGGGCAAGAACATTCACTACAAAAGAATGAGATTTTTTTCTCGACCAGTAAAATGTTCTTTTTGCCTGAGGAAAAAAAATAAAAAAAGTAGTATTTCTGTCAGTAAATACAAAGGAACATTCAAAAGATTCCCAAAGAGGTGGCAAGAGTCATGAACATGTAGAAGGAATTTAGTGATATGCTAGATCGATTCCGAGCTAGGTCATTAAGGAAATTTGGAAACTCGTTGAACCAGTTATCCAGGTTCCTCTTGCAATAATATAGGGGAAAAAAGGTAGCTTCAGAGCATGCTTCATCTCATCCTAGGTGGGATACAGCTGAAACTTGAAGGATAATGCTCAGCTAGTTCCCTCAATTGACTGATAATAAGTAGGAAATAACTGGGAGTCCGAGGTGACTAGCTGAGATGGAGGTATCTGCATGTGGTCAGGGAAGTCCCAAACTGTCCTGACATTCAGGGCTCCTCAAAGTGCTTCTCAATTTTCAAATACACTTTTTGAATCATCTACTTGTAGTCTACAATTATACTATCTGTAATTTAGGCAATATGTCTAATCCCATTAAAAGCAGTAAGCAAATAAAGAAGAAATCTTATTATCTATTCATCAGAATTTTGGGACTAAGTCTCACTGAAAAAATAAACCTTGCATGAATACTGATTGTGTAGATCCTGGGAGAGAAGGATGCTTTCTAACTTACTACTCAGAATAATGCAGCAGGAAAGAGGCCAGCGGAGCACTGAGATGTCTCTTGAAAGACTGGGTACACAAGCTCATTATTGTCCAAGTTCCAGTCACACAAGTGTAATGGTCCAAACCCACCATGTTTAGGATCAATCTGGTTACAAATACATTATTAAAATGGGAGCATCAGGTTATCCTAGCAAAGCATCCTGACTAGACACAGCACACCAGTCTCCTTAAGTAAAACACAGCAGGTCAGTGTGCAAAGTTTTGAAACTGCCTCTTGCCACACAGCAGTCACAGCCCACAGCTCAACTGGCAAATGCCTGATGTCTGATTTCAAAGCCAAAGCTTTGAAAACTGCATAAAACTTAGAAGTGTGTCACTAAATTGCAGCAAAAGCTGTCTAAAATAAATCCAAAACAAAGAATCACCTTAAGAACGTCAGCATCTTCATAAAGGTCTGGGATATCCTGAAGCAAACTTCTCCATATTTTAACATCATTTAAAATAACACTCATTCCTCCACCAGTTAGAGGGTGTCTTATATTATATGCATCTCCTAAAAGAAGAACACCTAGGTAGAAGAGAAAAAAACAATAGGAGGCTGCACAACCATTACATAATCTTAAAATTCAAATCCTCTATAAAAAACATCAAACTTACTAAAAATTCATTCCCACTAGAAAATAAGATGAATAACAACTAGAAATTAAAAAACAAAACCAAAAAACCACGAAGTATGTCTTTAAATTAAAAGGCTTAAAATGGCTTTAAGATGATCAAGGTCAAACTATTTTTTTCCCTATACATATGGATGTGTCAAAGAACACGCTTTTTAAGTTAATTTCTTTACTTTTTTAATCATGTTTCTTAAAAAGACCACATTTGTTGAACAACTGAGTAAATTAAATTTACAGATAAAGCAGGCATTGATTTAATATCTGATGTCAATATAAACATTCCAGTTAAATTATGCCCAAGGTACACATTTTCAAAATATTGTAGTTCATAGAAGATTTATGAGACAGTTGTATTGAACAACAAATACCCATCTACGACAACAAAGTCCTATGCCCCAGAGGATGTTTGTAATACCTTTTTCATTCCTTTTATTTCATAATACACACCTTTCTTGTTTACAGCTGAAGGAGGCAAGAAGCTGGCTGGCATAGTCCTTAAACGATCATTCTGAACTGCTATTAAGAATGGTTCCTTTAAGTGATCTGCAATAACCAAGTATTTTAGTTACAGTAGTTAGACAAAGTCACAAATAATTTGTACACAATCCATTTTAATCTCTTTTTAGAGTTATCACAGAATGGTCTGGGTTGGAATTGGACCTTGAAGATCATGTAGTGGCAACCCCCCTGCCATGGGCAGAGACACTTCCACAAGACCAGGCTGCTCAGAGCCCCATCCAAACTGGCCTTGGACATCTCCAGGGATGGAGCAGCCACAACTTCCCAGAGCAACTTGTTTTAATGCCTCACCACCCTCACAGTAAAGAATTTGTTCCTAATATCTAATCTAAACCTACTGTCTTTCCATTTGAACCCATTCCCCCTTGTCCTGTCACTGGATGCCCTTGTCAATAGTCCTGTCCCATCCTTCTTGTAGACACCCTTCAGATACTGGAAGACCAAAATTAGGTCCCTCCACAGTCTTCTCTTTTCCAGACTGAGCAAAACCAACTCTTGCAACCTCTCCTCATAGGAGGGGTGCTCCACCCCTTGGGTCTACTTAGTGGCCTCCTCTGGACTCATTCCAACAAGTCAATGTCTTTCCTGTGCCAGGGGTCCCAGAGCTTTATATAATCCTTCTGAATTGCTAATCTCACAGATGTGATCTGAACAAACTTGTATGTGTTGTTGTGTAGTGTGGAACCAAAGAAGGGGAAATGGTTACTGAAACAGTGACCACACACATGGAAAAAGCCACACAGTTCTATGAATTCAATGAAATGTGTCTTTTTTTTTGACATATTTAAATGTGACAATTCTCGAGAAGTCTTTCTAGGCTTACCAGGTAGTTGTGGATAAATGTTCTCAATCATGTATTCCTTTAAATTTTTTGGCATTTCTCCTCGAATATCAACAAGAATCCGAGTTTCAGTTGAAGAAATCTTATAGATTAGCACTGGACTCGTTTTAGCTAAAACAAGTTCAGCATAATTAGCTTTAAACTGTGATGCATCCTTAAAAAGGAAAGAAGGGGAAGAAAGATTGATTAATGAAAGGATATTAAACATCAGACATACAAAATAATTTTCTAAAACACTTTTAAATAAAATCCTATATCACATTAAGTTCGTGTTATTATTCTCTTAAATGAAGAAATGTTTTCAAGAAGAAAGTTCTGAATTTTAGTGTAGCAACAATTCTTTTGCCAATACATTTTAGTATTTACTAGAATCACTAACTTATCCATTTCATTTGAATACCTCATCAATATTTAGTATATGCCATTGAAAACCTGCAATGTAATAAATGTAGGGGTTTTCAGTAAGATCATTTTGTTCTCTTTTCATAAAGAAAGTGGTGGGAGGGAAAGAAAAACACCAGTCTAAATATAACTACTTGGAGATACCAACTGAAGAAAAATCACAGTGAGGTCTTAAAGGAGATTCCAAAAGTAGAGAAACTTAGGTAATACTAACTAGGTTAGAGACCCAGAAAGTGCTGAAGGTCCTACAAGTCAGTGTTCCCACTCCAGTGAAAATTCTGTTAGCTTCGTTTCATTCTCCCTTAACTACTTTTGCTGTTAATGCATCAATTAATGCAGCAAACACAAAGATCCAGACAGGATTTCTACCTGGATTCTCCAACCACCCAGCTACCAACTCAGATTCCAGTCCAAAACCAGGATACCACCTTCTCTCTTGAAGTTTATAGGTCCTGAAGGCAAATGTGTACCTGTTTACAAGGTATCCCACCTTCAGATATTTGGAGTATTCCACCTTCTGGAGTAGAAAACATAGGTGGTTTGACTCATAGTTGCTAGGATGATCTAAAATTCAAGATTTTTACTCCCTGAACAAATACTGTTATAAAATAAAAATAACTATTGTAAAAAAAAAAAAAAGAAAAAAAAAAAAAAAAGAAAAAAAGGAGTGTCACCACCTTAGGCACCAGTATCTTAACACAAGCCTGTCAAGACACCTACGTCCAGGGAAACAATTTTACCAGCTGGGTTGCAGGTTTACAATGGTGCCTACTTTTGATCCAGAGCTTAGTGCTAACTAAGACACAGCACTAATATAAAGTAGTGGCTATGTGTGGTCTAAGATGCTGAAATGTTTTTTCTTAAAAAAAAATTCTATGAACTAGTCTAGTGAGTCCAGCGCTCAGTTTAAAGTAGTTATGCTGAATCACAGTCCATTATCTTAAACACTCACTTGTTCAACGATATATATGCTTAAGGTTAACCCTATCCTCCACTCCTAAAATCAGAAATCTAACTTTTAACAACCATATCCACTTTAAAAAACAAAGCCGAAGCAGGCTCAGAGATACTTAAAGTGTTCTAAGAGTTGAAAATCTGATCTGTAAGTGGAACTTACATGTTAAGTCTGACACAGTAAGTTCAACTATCTCCTAAAGCTGGGACAGAATATACATCAACACTTCAAGAGTTAAAAACATAGAACAAAATTTCCAAGCACTTCTCAAAGGGACACAGAAACTGACAGAACAGCTGGATAAATACCTAAAAGCACAGCTCTAATTGATTCTGTTGGAAAAGGAAATGAATAGCAACATACTCAGTGAAATTCAGACCCCCACATTAAGAAGCAGCAGCATAGTGGTTTATACAGTATTATACATAAAAGTTACCTTCAAAATGCAACCAACAAAATGGGATGAAACAGTAACTTTGTTGGATACCAAGTTTTTCCTGAACTTGGAGAACAGTCCATCAGCTACAACTGTAAGTGGAGCATGAAGTTCCTGCAGCATAAATTAAAAATAAAGGTATGACACTGACAATTTTGCTTCAGAACAATGAGAAGCAATTCTCAAGCTCTCCTTTACAATTGTAAATGAGATGTTTTAAAAAACAGTAAGCATCTAAGAGGATCACAGGCCATATTAACAACATATGTATCAAGAAATACTGTGGGTTTTGCCTTCCTTATATTCATACTTATCTGTTTGCTACACAAGCTGATCTAACAATATACTACCGCTTTTTTAGACATATTCAGAAAACACAGCTATGGGAACTGTGCAGAAAGTTGGCTTAAAAAAAGACAATAAAAAGGAGTATTTGCTCCCTTCAGGCTGTAATGCTCTTCATAAGAAAAAAGAAAACAAAGAAGAATTTCAAATTAAAGAACTATGCATAAGCAACTAAAGAAAACCAAACCAAAGTGTAACAAACTGACAAGCAGTAAGCATATGGACTCTTCTTTAAAAGACCAAGCAGGGAACTCTGAGCAGTTCCTAGTCTACTTTGGAACATAGGGCATAGGCTGGAGATTCCCATCTTCCCCATCAGAGCACATCTCCACAACTTTAGGCAGCAAAGGAACTTCAAAGTCCACAAAGAAGATTACAGAATTGCTTTTCCTGAAGAATAGGCAGCATATCCAGAACTTCAGTACAGAGGTTCTACCCAAACTGGTCTTTTCTAAACTTATTAAGTTCACACAGTTTCATAGCATATAGCCAGCAGTTTAGCTTTAAAATATGCCAGAATTCTCTTTCTGTCATCCAAGGAATGACCAGACAGAGCTGTCTCTATGAATAGGCAACTTTTTCATTTTCAGTCGCTCACTAGATGGTGGCAGTATATGTGGAAATGCAGACCACTATACACAGGCAAAGAACAAATCTTAATATTGTTTTTTTTCACCAGGAACCCTCAAAAGATTTTAAATTCCAGACATATGACTAATGAAACAAATAATGAACTGAATTCTCCAGAGACACTGAAAGCAGAAGCCACATAAAAAGTTATAACAAGAATTCCCATATTCTAGTATACGCTGGAAAATAATCTCCCTTTATTAAATCTTTCACTTCCTTAATAACTGCATTATTCCTGTACCAATGCTCTGAAATACAAGGGGTTTTTTAATTATATATATATATTAAGCAACCCTCAATTTTCTCAATAGTTTAACAAAGATTATAACAGAAAACTCTTACCTTAGTGTCTCCAGTTTCTTTGTCCTTGTACTGAACGCCCACGACACAGTCATCTTCCTCAAGTAACTGTAACACAGTCCCTTCAATGAATTTTGCACTGAAATGGAGGGATTAAAACAGAAGAGGATTCATGATGACAACATTTCAAGGCACTAGATACAGAAAGAAAACCAAATTTTTGACGATCTTGTCTCTGCCAACATGGTTTAAATTTTGCAAAAAAAGTAATCGTGAGCACTTTCTGAAGTCACATTAAATGTCAAAATGTGTTGGTCTTAAATTTCACTTTGACATTACCTTTGGTTTTATACCTGAATATTCTAAAAACCATACTGTTTATCATAAACACCATGCCACTTAGCAGAGTCCCCAGCTGTGCCCCATGGCCCAGTGAGAGATGCTGAGAGGAGTTTCACAGCTAATAATGGTCAGAAATCAGGCAGCTGACTGAGTCATCCCTGCTAAATGCTGGGAAGTGGCTGACAGTGCAGGTGAGACCTAACTCCAAGGAGAATTAAAGAGCAGGATCAGCAGCACTTAAACCCTTAACATGTACACCAGATAAAAGTCTAATTCTCAGAGCAGTCCAAACTAACCTAACCTGTTTAGGACACAGATATCTAGCTAGTCGCCTCAGGAATTCAGGATAGGGTTTTGTTTTGGTTTGGTTTTTTTTCTGTTTATGCTTTTAAAGTTCTGCTAATGCTTATGCTCATATGGAGCATCCCTTGCTTCTATTGCCCAACCAGAGCTATTTTGGGTTCAGAAATTAAATCTCTGTAAACTTATATCCCTTGTTGGGTCTGAGCTGTTAGACCTCATCACAGCACTTCAGACTTAGCAGCTCGAAATGGGACACTCTTTTCCTCGCAAATATTCCCCATCTTGAAGAACTGAGCTAAAGGTGCACATGAGAATACAACAGCTGCTATTTTAGGCTCTTAGAAGGAATATGAGCAGTTCAATTAATGTTTCTTTACATGTCATCCAGCACGGACATTTCAGAGCAGATCGTGACTGGCTTAATTTGCCAGGCAACAGGCATGTTGGCTGTATCAAAATACGAATGTTATGAGTGAGCACACAACAGAAACCTCAACAGCAAAGGAGTGCAGCAGCATGCCAAGGAATCAGATTCCTGCAGATCCTGTTGGCTTTAAGATTCTTTTATAGTTGTCAGTTCAGTTACCTATGTAAGTGCTTACTTCTTCTGGTTGTCATGCTCTATAAATCAGTTTATAATTATATATAATTAGTTTATTATTATAAACCAATGATGCCCTACTTCTTTCTGTTGCAAAAAGAACTTTACTCATCTGAAATACATTCATATTGCCTAGTACTTATAAAGAGGATATACCAATCAGTAAAAATTATCCCCTATATCTTCAAAAACTTTGTAATAAAAACCAAAATCTCCTGGCACTATTAAGAGTTCTTGATCTTTTACTGCACATAAACATGCAGTCTTCTATGCCACAAACTAAATGTCAAGCAAGCATAAGCATACACAAAACAAACATTAAAGAGTGTGTAGAAAATGGGAAAAAACTAATTTAAGTCACAAACAATTTTGCTTCAAAGACTGTGTACGGCTACTTGGGAGTTTTTCCCACAAGTTGAGAATCAGATGCCCAAATTTCATTGAACTTAGAGACTCAACAAGGCTTTAGCTTTCAGAGCTAGTGAATACAGTTGCCATTAATTTTAACTGTACTACAGAGCTGCTATCTTTAGTACCACTTTTAGTAATTCATATGATATAATAAAAATGAAAGGAGAAAGCAGTTTTACAGTTCAGAATAAAGATGTTCAGAAAAATATGATAATGCCATATTTCCCTTGTAAGGGGACATATGGTGTTATGATATTCTTAGGGGAAAAAATTATTTTGGGGGGAAGAAAAGACAACACAAAAAAAAATACCACACAGAAAACAGCACCTAGAATCTATTTTGTTTCAAAAAAAGTTTACTTCTCATCTCTTGTATAAAAGAAAGAAAACAGCTAGGAGGAAATACCAAATACTATTTTTTCTCTTAATTATGAAAAGAAGCTGTCTTCAAGATTCTGAAACATACAAGTTAGTAACTGGAAAAAGCTACTTCCATTTAGTGCTTCTTATTAGTTATTTTGTCTCACTTCTTGTTGTCAAAAAAGAAAGCAAAACAACATGCAAATGTAAACACTTGATTTCTACCATCACTAATAACATCAGTGGAAAAGCTACATGCTACTGCCCAGTGCAGGAGGGTTGGACTACATGATCTTTAAAGGTCATCCCTTCTAATCCAAACCATTCTGTAATCTAAGAAATTGTGCCAGATTTGCCACTCATGTCTTGTCCAAAGTTCTGTGCACTGCTCACCAAGAAGAGGTCACTACTTCTGGTAAAATGCCAAACCCAAGAATCAGCAGAAGAGAATCAACCCTTCACCTGTGAACTGTTCTCTCACACAGATGGCCAAATACGTTGCCTAATATTTAAAGCACATACTCCTGCAGTTTAAAGATTAAGTTGTCCCAAAGGGTGATATATATGTGATATATATGATGTGTATGTAACTTATGAACTTGTCTACAGAGAGCAGAATGAATAACTATAGCTGCTACTTTCTCTCACTCTTGTTGATCACAGCCCTCCGTGGTGGCACAGAGGGAAATGGTTTAGGAATCTCATGCAAATGATGGGAACAATGCTTCTGAATCTCTGGACCCCAACTGCTCTGTCCACAACATGACTCACTTGGGCTCTGCCATAGCTGCCCTTCGGAGACCCATGATAAACTGGCCGTGATGAAAAGATCTTCCACTGGCCACATGTCCGTCTTCAGATGTTGGATAAGGAATCTCAACTTCCAACTTGCTCTCCAGGTCATGAATTATGTAACCATTTACTATTTGTGAATCAATACCTTCTACCGTATCTGCAAGATACAAGCCAACAGATGGGTTAAAACAAGTCTTTAAGAAAGCTTAATTATTTATGAAAGGCATTTCTTTACATAGGATCCAATCTTCTTAAGCACAATACACATTTTGAAAGAAGAGTATTTTCAAAACAGCAAGCTGGAAATAAGCAAGCAATTTTAATTCAAATGTAAAGCGCAGATAATGTTTTTCTTAATTTTTCCTGTAGGCATGCTTTTACTAAAGACATCGTTGAGTGTAGTAACTCTTGTGTTACAGATCTATATACATTTTCAAATGTACTCACCTTCAAGACCCAAGTCTCGAAGAGCATTAAATCCTCCAGGTTGCAGCAATTCTCCAACTATCCTGTCAGGTTCTTTCAGGTCCCGTTCTATCACAGTCACCTTCCTTCCATCCCTTGAAAGCACCGTGGCCAAGGAAGAACCAAGGACGCCTGACCCCACAATGATAATTTCTGGATCATACCGGGGTGACAATGCTGCATTTGGAGCAGTCTCTGTCAGATACACATCTGAGAAGTTCACTTCTCTTTTACCCTTTAGAAAACAAAGCCAACAAAGTTACGTGTGCCTATGGATCTGTACCATAACCCTGTCAAGAGCTGACTTTGGAGCACTCTGAGCCAGTGGATTGAGGGTGCATTGGTAGTTGGAAGGGATCTTCCAGTTTAGTTTTGTCCAAAATTGAATCAGTCATACTCTACAAAGCAACAAAAGCACAACAAGCAGAGGAAAGAAAAACCAACACCCCTGCAAACAAAATCAAGACCCTGGTTAAACCTGCCCTCTTGATCAAAGACAAACCAAAACAAAGCTGTCAGAGAGACTGAGAGCTGCTATAAAAGGCAGTAAGAAAAGGCTGTCCCATATTCTTGTCCTGTGAAGTAAGACTGATACCTTCATGCCAGTGAACCACCGCAGCATGAAGGCCTTAGCACTTTACAATGAAAAAGGTACTAGATTTACTGGAAAACGTATTTTTCTAGAAAACATATTCCTTTTTAATTACACTCTAAGTGAACCTACCTAACTAACAAAATAGCAACTTATGGTAATATTCAACATGGAAAAGTGTCAGCAAAAGCAGGTGCCTGGGAAATATTATTAAGAAGTGGTCCTGAAATGAAAACTCATCTAACAATTAAAAGTATTACCAAAATCACCATTCATCTACATTTAAAGCTGTTAAGAATTGACATACATTGGATTGGGCATCATTTAATAAAGAAACTGGTATCTTAAACCAGCTATATTATAGAACCTTCCAAACACCACCTAATACACTTCAAAGTAAAAAATAGTTTTAAGGACAACTCCAGTGCAAAGCTGCAAGTCATTTGTCCAGCCGGCAGATGAGAGTTCAGTTCAGTCTTTCACAAATGCCTCAGCACTGCAGTGCTGACATTGGTAAAAATACGATTGCATCAGTGAAACAACACTGACATCAGAATTTCTAGTGGCACAGTGTCATGTTTATATCTACAATACAGCAAGGGAGTGCAAAACTATCTGAATTCAGGTAGCACAAGAAACTGGCAAAGGCAGGCTTTAACAGAAAAACAAAATAAAAATCAAAAACCTTTGACTTGCAGTCAAAACCAGTCTCATGTTCTTCTGTGCTCATGTGAAAATGCCCAGAAGTACATAGGAAAGTAGCCAAATACTGCTGACCACAGATGTACTGGATATCTATGTCCAGTTCATAGCCTTGGATGGCAGGACTCCCGCTAAGCTCCAGGCACCACCTACAGCTCTCCACTGCCCCAAAGCAAGGCTAATGCTGGGCTCAAGGGAACAGACTGACTATCTGAGCAGGTTCTGTACCAATTGTACAAGCAATAGGTCAGCAATAATTTCCCAGTAACTCTTATCTGCAGTTGTCTAAACAAATGTATTTTATCCATAAATATTAGTAAGCTCATTAGAGAGTTACAGAAAGGCAGAGGTTGGAAAAGGTCTTTGGATGTCTTTGGACATCATCTGGTCCCCTGTTCAGGCAGGGTCAGAGCAGACTGGCCTGGACCATGTTTTGGATACCTTCAAGGATGGAGACTCTACCACCAAACGTTGCATTGCTCAGTCACCCTGACAGTAAATAGGGCTTCCTGATGCTCAGAGCAAACATCCTGTGTTTTGGTCTGTGCTCATCACCTCTCATCCTGTCACCTTGGCCCAGTCCTCTTAGCACCCTCCCTTCAGGTACTTACATACATTGATGAAATGATGAACCCCCTTAGCCTTCTCTTCTCCTGGCCGGACAGTCGCTCAGCAACTTTCCTCATAAGAGAGATGCTCCAGTCCTTTATCACAGACTAGCAACTGAACATATTTTTCTGCTCCTATAATAATCCTTCACTCCGAATCTTTCTTCAAACATATTTGATTTGACACTAGAAAATCCCTGGTCTACCACTTAAGTAAGTTTCACTCTTTCTTTTGTCATCCAAAACTAACACAAAATATGACAAATCAAACATCCAGCATCTAAAGACAAACCCTCTCCACCCCTTTCTTAGCTCTTTTCCCACACCAGGGCAGAGGGTCAGTGACCAGAGGGAAGAGCAGCAGGACCTTGCAGCCCATGTGCCGTGTCTGAATCGAACTTACCTTTCTGGATTTGGGTTGTTCAACTTGTTGAGATCCCGGGGTGGGTTTGGCCCAGAAGAAGCCAACCAGCGGCAAAGTTGAGAGCACATCAGAGAGCACCCCCAGGTGCGACTTCTGCTTCTGCTGCTGCCGCTGCCTGGGCCCCCTGAAGTGGTACCTGTACGACAGCACCAAGCCGAGCGAGAAAAACACCAGCACGGAGAGCAGTACCTCCTTATTAGCGTAAGTCATGAGGTCTCCACACTTCTTATACACGTATATGAAGGAGGCGATACCCAGAAAGGTCCACATCATGAGGGTCACTGTTCTCGATTGTTGCTCCAAAGCTTCACCGTCGATAGATGCTGCCCAAAGTAGGGTTTCGTGCAAGGGATGGAAAAATGTATGTATTGAAAAGCGACGATTTCCTTTCCAGTGGATGGTGGGGAGATCTCAATGGAAAAACAAGGAGGCCCGCAAGAGGAACAAGCCCCACCT
>NW_008246058.1:3112318-3114240 GCF_000691975.1 Corvus brachyrhynchos
GGAGGCCGAGAGCACCGGGTTGCTGCCGTGTCCCCTGCTTGTTTGGGCCCGGAAAGCAACACCCATCGGAGAAATCATAGAATCATGGAGGAGTTGGGTTGGAAGGGACATTAAAGGTCATCTAGTTCCAGCTCCCTGCCGTGGGCAGGGACACCTTCCACTAGACCGGGTTGCTCAAAGCCCCATCCAGCCCACCCTTGAACACTACCAGGAACTGGGCATCCACAGCTTCTCTGGGCAGCCTGTTCCAGTGCCTCACCACCCTCATAGTAAAAAATTTCTTATTAATACCTAATCTAAACCTACTCTCCTTCAGTTTGAAGCCATTCCCCCTTGTCCTGTCACTCCCTGCCCTTGTGAAAAGTCGCTCTCTGTCTCTGTTGTAGCCCCTTTACATACTGAGAGGTGCTGTGAGGTCTCCACAGAGTCTTCTCCAGGCTAAATAACCCCATCACTCTTAGCCTGTCTTCATAAGAGAGGTGCTGCATCTCCTTGGATAAACTTTGTGGCCCTCGTCTGGACTCATTCCAATGGATCCATGTCTGTCTTGTCTTGTGCTCCCCACCTCAACAATGAGGTCTCACCAGAGCAGAGTAGAGGAGCAGAATCACTTCCTTCAGCCTGCTGGTCACACTTCTTTTGATGCTGCCCAGGATGCAGTGAGCTTCCTTTTTTAGCATTGAACTCCTCAAGGGCACTAAACTGTGGTCCTCTCATTTCTCCAAGAGAGACTTGGGCTGTGTACTTGTTGCAATGCAACAATATCTAACATGTCTGTCTCTCACAGTATAACAATACTTCAAAGTGAGGAAGCTGTGAAACATGACAGGACTCCAGGAAGAACTGGTGAAAGAATAATCAAACCAATCACATGCACATGGAACTAAAGGAGATGAGATTTTTGCAGTGGTAAAATGGAATAGATTTTGAAGAAGGGAGAAACATCTGGTAGCTTCTCAGTAAAACAAGATGAAACCAGTTTGACCATTTTTTAATAAATATAGGTGAAATTGGAAGCCATTAAGAGACATGGCTTCGGTTCATACATCACATCAGTTAGTTCAGGCTAAAAGTAAAGATCCTGTGAGCTAAAGAGATCAAACACAGGTTTTTCTGCTTGATAATAACACAGGTCTCATCCAACAATGATGGTTATTCCCTCAACAATGAAATGAATTCTGGTGCAGCAGTAGGATCCAGAATCGTAGACATCTATCTGTAAAAACATGTTCACAGCAAGAGCTGCTTTTTCCCAGTTTGAACAAGGGTTATTACAGCTGTCAACAAGTTTTATAGTTAAACCACTGGAGACAGAACTTCTTAAATACATCTGCACTTGATTTCCTATGTTCAGTTTATAAATATTCCTTGAGCCTGCTAAAAATGTCTTTTTCTTATGGTTCAGTCTCCACAGATTGAATTAAACTGTGTAACCCTCTGGGCATTTCATGCTAGAGACCAAACACAAGAAGAGCCATAGCCTTCAAGTTACTGGAAACAACACAAACCTTCTAAACACTAAGAAATGTAAATTGATATACATGAACCAACAATTGCTGAAAATTAATACCAGACTAATGCAAGTGCATAGTCAGAACTGAACCAAGGAGCAGAACAAGCTGAAGCGGCTAAGAGAAAGAAGAATGGTAGTTAAGGAAACAGACCAAAGCCGAATTCTGTGAATGAAGATACTGGTATGATGATTTTAAGACTAGAGTAAAATTTCTTCTTCCCCTTTACTACCAACTACCAGAAACCCTTCACCCCCTGACGATCCTGCTTGATGAAGCTGTAAGGTTATTTTGGTCACAACAGGTATGTGTAATCCACTGCAGAACATGAACTTTCTGTCTTGTCCAAGTCACCCTGTAGCCACTGTGCCTGAGCCAGAGCAGAGGGCAGCAGCTCAGGGAAGGGATGGG
>NW_008246058.1:3114255-3121581 GCF_000691975.1 Corvus brachyrhynchos
TGGGTGTCTTTCTGGCTGCAGGCTATAATTAGATCTTATTAGGTGATCAACAAAACTGCATGCTTGTTCTCCTTTCACCCCAAGAAATTGCCTTCCCTTTATGAAATACTCATGCAAAATTTCTTTAAAGATTATGTAATTTGTGAGTCATTTGTATTGATACTTCTGTTCGGAGTGGTTAGTGCTGAGAACTGAAGCAATTACAGAATTCTGACAGATGCATCTGTTCGAGGCTCGGATGCTATCAGAACATTTCTGTATTTCCAGCCAAGACATTGAAAGTGGTGGCTCCCTGCTACTTCTTCATTTAGTCTCACTCTCCTGCCCGTGGTGAAGAGCTTAGCATATTTACATTTCTTCAAATCTAAGTTCACAGTAAGAGCTACCTTTTTTTGCTTACATTATTGTAAATAAGGTGGATAGCTAGATAGAGCTACTGATTTTATTGCCATTAAATGCCATGACCTTATTTTCCAACTTTCCATTTACAAGCATTCCTTTAATTTTGTTCCTGAAATGAGAAACTTCTGGTTTCATTTTCATTGTCTTGTCGAAATGACTACTGTGAAACATCTTTCAATGATTTAAATCTCACAGAAGCAAATACGAAAAGGCTGAAGCAGGAATTTCTAAAATTTTATAACAACTTCACAACCAGGAAATAAAGGATCCTGAGAAGAGGTTGAAGTTGAACAGACTTTTCTTTTAACCTTCCTCCAGATGCAGCTTCACTCAGCAAAATGCTGTTTTCAGACCTGGACAATCAGCAATTGGCAGGGCAGTGGTGTGATGTTGGAATAACCAGAAATGGTTGGCTGAACTCCAGGGTATAAAAAATAAATCACTTGATGAAGCCTGCCTCTTGTGCAGAAGCAGGTATCATTCTGTGCCATCTTAAGCTGCAGAGCCATAAAACATGAGTCATGTTCTTGGTTCCTGGTCACAACTACCCCAGGAGCACAGGCATCAGGACCAATGTCTGCAGTGTCAGTGACAGCATGTGCAGCATGAGACTGACACTTGCTGTCCATGGACAGGCTACATGTGACAAAGAGCCTGGTCTCACTATGCATCCTTGTCATTAATTAATTAGTAATGGTCTTCTACCTGCACTGGTAGAGAGATGGAGAAAGTCTGGTGTGTAGACTGAAAGACAAAAGAAAAATATCTGTTCTTGTGTTTCACTCATCATCATGAGAAGCAGCAGAGCCTGGTAAATGTTTGGACGAGGGGTGGCAGGGGTCCCAAAGAATGAGAAGGATGATTATATGAAACTGCAATTACTCAGAATCAGAGATGCTCCAAGCTTTGAAGGAAGAGACCACTTGCGTAAAAAGCGGTAATCATTGTGTTTATATCAGTTGGTGTGTGAAGGAAGAAAAAACTGCTGTCCTTTATGTGGGCATTTTATTGACAAGCTGGGTGGTTAAATTAATTTTTTTAACAAAGTAGTGCAGTGCAGCTGGATATTTTCAAGACTGATCACAATTAAGAACTCTGCAAATGTTTTCAGAATGATTTTAATGAATGTGAAAAGAACAGCTTAGTGTCTGAACAACAGCAAAAACATTATCAAATACATATGTAATGCATGAACTGGAATTATACTAAGAAGTTTAAAATATTATGCAGCACATCATGAAAGTCCATCCTGACGACATATTGTATTTTTAAAATGTGCCAAGGGATGTTTAGCAATATTTTCTTTTTATTTATGCAGGAACATTGTGAAATAGTTTGTCTCTTATTAATGTGTAATTAAGGAATTAAAGCCACTAGCTATTATGTTCTTTGCAGTTAGATAGTACAGAATATTTAAAAGGGTACCTCTCTGGGGGCAAAGCTGTAATTCCTGGGAAATCCAGGCAGTAATTTAAAGTTATTTGGGTTTGAGGGACACAGGCAACATGCAGGGTGTGTGTAGCCAGTGGCAGCACCAACAGCTAAATCTATAAGCATTTGTCCCTTTCCTGGTTCTGTTTTCTGTGTAAGGCTGGGATTATGCTGTCCAGTTTTCTACCAGTTTATCTCAGATTTCACATGGTGTTTTTTTAATATACTATCAACATGTTTACCTGTTTTTCTTACTCTATAGAGTCAGGGGGTGTTCAGCCAATGATATCCATAATTGCAAGTCATATGACTGGGATGGAAGGATGGAAAGGGAGAGGCTAAGTCATTATTTTAAAAATTACAATCCTCACACCAGTTGTGACAGTGTTTTGTGTTTTTCTCTGATTTTGATGTATCAACAACTAGACATTTCCTAGTTGTTCCTTGCTGAAGACAGCAAAATGTTTTCACAAGGCACTACAGTCTTCAGGCTTATGCTGAGAAGATGGTGTTGTAGGAGTAGGGTTAATAGATAGCAAACAGACTACAGATCATGAGAAAGGAAAAAGAGGTTGAAGAACCAGAAGACAGATGTAGGGTGTGAAAACATATCAGCATTGCAGCATAATTTTTAAAAAATGTTTTCCTTTTGAGCAGTAATGCAGCACTGAACAGAAATGCAGCCTCTGTACTGTTTGTCTCCGCATGCAATCCAAATACATTCTCTTTATGGACCCCAGAGGCTGCTTTTCTCCATTGTTTGCTTGGTAAATAGTTTGTTTCTACATAGCTGGAGCTCAAGTTCACCCAGAAGACAATCACATCTTCAAGTTCAATATGCAGCAATGCTGAAGCAAGAGGTGCACTAGCTCTGTGAACAGAAGACCTGGGCGTATTTGTGCATTCCTATGAGGTAGAATTGCAAATTACGCATCGACTGTAATCCATCCATGCTCTATAAATTCAGAACAGGTGAGCTCTGGAGGGCAGATAGGAAGGACAAGCCAGACAACTTGAAGGGAACAGCAGAAAAAGCTTAGAAAATACTACAAAAAAAAAATTTACATGAATTAATCCTCATTGACTCTGCTTTGAGTGACTTTATCTGCTGAGCAAAGTTACGAGAGCACAAGTCTTGTGAGGGAGCTGGGGGTGTTTAGCCTAAAAAAAAGGAGGCTCAGGGGAGACCTTATCCCTCTCTACAACTCCCTGAAAGGAGGTTTTAACTAGATGGGGGTCGGTCTCTTCTCCCAAGTAACAAGTGACAGGAGGAGAGGAAATGGTCTCAAGTTGTACTAGGGGAGGTTTGGATTGATTATTAGGAAAGAATTTCTTCACAGAAGGGGTTGTCAGGCTGGAACAGGCTGCCCAGGGAAGTGGTGGAGTCACCAAACGTGGAAGTATTTAAAAGAAAAGTAGATGGGGTGCTTAGAGACATGGCTTTGTGGTGGACTTGGCAGTGCTGTTTTAATGGTTGGACTTCATGAACTTAAAGGTATTTTCCAATCTCAATGATTCTATTCTATGAATCCCAAGAGGGCTAATTGCCACATACTAAATTCCACATGACTTCATAACAAATAATACTGCTTGCCAATAAAAAAATAAATTATTTGGCATCTAAGAGAGGTGAAGTTTATGACTTGAATATTATGGGTTGGAAACGTCAGTAAGAATGAGGACAGCCTGTAATTATAGACTCTAGAAGGGCACATTACAGCAAGATGTCTGACCTCCAAAACAAGGAGAGAATCCACACAGCTAGCAAATTCCATTTAGCAGGGTTTTTGGTTGTTGGTTGGTTGCTTTGTAAACTAAACATTGTCTCTTTAGACTGTAGGAGCATGTGATAAAGCCTTCTGAAAGTACATCATTTTGAGGTGCAGATAAGTTCTTCCACTCAGTTATGTGTATTTTCTCTGTCATCCAGCTTCCTTGTTTCTTTTCAGTCTGTTCTGCATCTACTCTGATTTTTCATTAGGGGGTGCAATTGCTTCTTAATCTTCAAAAACTGGAAGAAGTACTCCTAAACAAAATACACTTTTCAATTTACCTCTAAAGTCCAAGCCTAATTTAATTAAACTTAACATCCCTTCTTTCATGTCCTTGAAGATACTCATCTCTACAGTGATTCACCCTGACCAGATGAGGAGGTGGAACAAAGAAGCCACTTCATTCAGGTGACTTTTATTTTCTAAACAAAAACTCTTCGGGCAGGATAAACACTATTGAAGAGCCAACCACCAAACCCAAACATATTTTGATGAAAATACATAACAAATACAGAGCTAGAACTAATAAGCTACTGGGCTCATTGGCCATGGTAAGATGCCCTAAGGCTCTTTGCTTGTCAGAAGAGAACCTCAGTCAGATGGGAAAGTGTGGGGTATGCCCAGCCCCTGCCCTGGAGGGAAAGCCTGCTGAGATAAGATTGCATAACCTCCCAGCAGGACTCCCTCGAAAGGCAACCACTTTGCAGCTGCGGTGAGAAGAAGACAGACCCAGAATCCTCTGGGAGACCCTATGCAGATCCTTTGTAACCCATTGGCCTTTACCCTCTGACACCCACCCCCTGTATCCCTATAAAGCCAGCCCTCTACCTCTGTGAGGGAGAGAGAAGCCCATCAATGGCCTCCCCTTCGCCGGCTATGGACTAATAAAGCTGCCTTGTGCAGAACTGCTATATGGGTCTCTTGTCTCTCTCTCCCTGGTCCGCCCTGGAGACTGCCCAGCAGAGGAAGAGCTGGAATCAAGAGCTGAAAATCACTGACACCTTCTCTGCATGGGCCCTCCTGCCAGCAGCTGAGGGAAGACACCGGGACCTGGGAAGATGATCCTCCACGGGACCATCTCTCCGGACCGGTCACAGCTTCCTGGGTCAGAGCTACTGACCCCACACCAGCTGCCTTAGGAAAGGGCTGACTTCCATTGCCCTGTGGAGCAGAGACATCCTCAGTACTACTGAGTTGCTGTCTTCTGATCTCCTGATTTGCTTTTTGTCTTTCATATCAGAATTCTCCTATAATCTTTATGCTCCTAAGTGTTACAATCTCAGCTGCTTCATTTATGCTACTTATTTGTCTTACCTGGTGAGGCTTTCATGTATTTTTTCACACCTGAATAATTTTCTCAATAAAAGTGACCGAAATTCACTCACCTGTGCTATATCAAACTTGGCTTTGAATGAGAGACAGTGGAACCCCTGGATGAAAGGCTGCAATGCCATCTCACATGCTGTTCCTTCACCAGAGGAATGTAACCTGTACTTCAGATGAAGCTCACTTAGTCTCTCTGTGATGACTACTCAGGTTGCCAGAACCATGGCCGAAGCCCACTTCACTGCTACTGTTATAGACAGCTGCCCAAACTGCTGCCTGTCTCCACCCTTCATCTCTAGATAGTGACTGCTGAATGTCTTTCTCTAGTTCTGCCTCTGCTCAAGCATTTTCCACATGTTTTTGCCAATGCCAAGTCCATGTCCCATGCATTCTGCTTTCCCTAGCTTAGGGCAGGTCCCTGGCTCCCAATTTTGTCCTTCTGCATGTAAGACTGGGCTGGTTTTCAAGAATGCTGATCAGCAGAATCAGGCTTGCTGATGGCTCTTCCTGGCTTTCTTTCTTCCTCTAGGGCATGGCTGGGTGTCTCTCAAGTGATGTCCAGGACAGGTGATGGACATCCTCCATATAGCCATTGAAGAAGCTGGGCTTTGTAGACCTGCTGCATACTACAACCAGCCATAAGCACTCATCCTGGTGGAAGGCCAAGAGGACTCACACTCAAGCTGGATAATTTCCCTTCCCTGACTTAGTCACTAAGAGTGAGGGAAAAACCTGGAGGTTGGCAGGTACACAGCAAGGACTGGTGGGATAAGCATTGTCTCCAAGATTCCTCTACCCATGGTAGAGCGTGGTCACTCTCTAGATGCTCCAGAGCCCTGCTGTCAAAATGTAGATGAATATTCCTACATGAAACCCTTGTAGGAAGTGCTTTAACAGCATTTATGGCCTCCTACAGTACTCTCTCTTTATGTCTAATGAGCCAATAGTCACCGCTAGAGGGAGAAGAGCCCATGTCCCTTTCCTCCAGGCCAGGAGGTTCAGCTACAATTGCTGCATTTCCATTGCACACCCTTGTAATAGATCTAAGTTACAACAGGTGCCAGGTGCCCGAATCTCCAGGATGACAGCAGAAGTAAGCAGCAATCATCTACAGTTCAAAAGGAGAAAGGAGTGCATAATGAGTGCAAAGGCATTTCAGGGGAAATGTAAACATCAAGAAACATAAACATTGGATTTACCTGAAATTACACACATTTACCTAAAGTTACAAACTCAAGTTTGTTTTTCTTAGCTAAAACTGGGATGATTTTCAAGAACACTGGTTGCTTTCAGCTTTCATAAAGGCTGGAGAAATGCGTGCTGTATTGTTTGGAAATGTCAGGATCCTGGGGTTGACCTTTTAATTCTTCAGGCAAACAGCTATCGCAGTGTCCTGGTCACAAACATACTTCTCTCCATAGCATTCAGCATTGGGAAAAAGAGAATGTAGACGCATTGAAAATCAACATCTAAAACAAATTTTATAAGACTTGAGCTTTAGACTTTCTTGTTTCAAGCTCTCAAGTTTGGAAGAAAACCCACACAAAGTATCTACAGCCAAAATGTAAGGAAAAGGGTTAAATGTGGATTTAAGTACTGCTTTGTATGGTGCAATCATAGATGAGCAGTGCTGGCTTAAGTGAGATCTGCAGTTTTGATTCAGTAACCTCCCCTGTAAAAAAGGGATATCTGGGGGTTTTACCCTTCCTATAAAGGCATGGGAACAAATTCTATTGTTAGGCGCTGCTTTATTTTTTTCTAGAACCAGACTTTGTTTCCTATTATCTCAAAAGCTGAAGTGACTGATTGGATATTTTCAATTGTTTACTTCAATACATGTTATTATCAACTATTTTATGTAGAAACAATTTCAGTTACTTTAGAATCCTAAAAACAACTGAGGTCGGGCTGTCTAAGTAAAAACTACTCTGGGGCTGGGTGTCCAACTCCCAAGGGTCCCCGGAAGCTGTAAGTAAGTACCATGCCATGAAAGTGAAACATCACTGCAAAACCTCCTGCGGACCTGCCTAGGCAGATCCCATTTCCAGAGCAGGCTTTGCTTGTGGCTGGTACCCCCCTCTTGTGGATTTTTGCTAAATTACACACCAGGATGTTACAGCGGGGATTCTGTAACACAATTGCACCAAACCAGGAGTCCCGTGGAAAGGAAATATATATGGACGGATTCTTGGTAGATGCTTCAGAGATGTTTATTTCTCCAGCTGCATGGCCGGGGTTCTGCCGAGGAACTGTTCCAGTCACGGGACCCGAGGGTCCTTGCCCGCGCAGGGGAACACAAAACAACCGATGGGGAACGAGGCTGACCAGGGGCAGGGAAACCCCATCTCTGTCCCAGGGCCCGTCTCCCAGGACCACATGGTGGGGGGGGGAGACC
>NW_008246058.1:3122252-3135889 GCF_000691975.1 Corvus brachyrhynchos
ATGCTGTGTGGTGAGTGTCCCGGTTACGGCTCGGTGCTGCGCTGCACGGCTTCTCGTGTCGCTGTGGAAACGGCCACTTCTTGCTCTACAGACCTCTCCGAGCCGTGTACTCGGAGCGGGCTTCCACGCCGACCCCTGGTTCCTGGCTGCTCGTGGCCCATGACCCCCGCAGCGCCTGCGGCATCGCTCCCTCACTCACAGTCACGTGGCAGGGGACCCCAAGACAGTGATGGGGTCTGCGATAAGGTGCGCACTCCCGAGGGTGCCGGGCGCATCCAGCACAGGCACCTCCGCTGGCACAGCTGCAGTCACGTACTCCTGGGATGGCGGCCGCACGGTCTCGGGCTGATTACAAGGGATCCACGGAGAGGTTCTATCACTAGTGCATGTTCTGTTCGATCCTTTATCTCACACAAGATCTCAGACCAAAAACACCCGTGACTAGTTCCAGGAGGATCAATATCAAAAAGTAAGTCTCGAGAAATATAAAAGAAATTTTTGAAAAGCCAGTTAAAAAATGTTTTAGATCTCCCGGAACAAATACTTTCTTGTTTTGTTGTTCAAGGATTCCTTTAACTTCTAGATATATTTCTTTCTGTGGCTCAGAGAGCCGCATTTCCCATGATTCTTCCATAGTCCAGAGAGAATATCCAAACCAAGGTGAGAAGAGAGAGATCTAGAGTGGTTTTTACTCACGAATTTTCTGTCCTTAGGGATCAGTGTTCACTCTGCTCGCAATAGCCACCATTTGTTACAGCGGGGATTCTGTAACACAATTGCACCAAACCAGGAGTCCCGTGGAAAGGAAATATATATGGACGGATTCTTGGTAGATGCTTCAGAGATGTTTATTTCTCCAGCTGCATGGCCGGGGTTCTGCCGAGGAACTGTTCCAGTCACGGGACTCAAGGGTCCTTGCCCGTGCAGGGGAACACAAACCAACCAACGGGAACGAGGCTGACCAGGGGCAGGGAAGCCCCATCTCTGTCCCAGGGCCCGTCTCCCAGGACCACATGGCAGGGGGGGAGACCCCAACACCAGAACTCCTATATTTTGTCTCCGAAATTTGCACTGCTGCTGTGTCTGCTAGGTTGCAACAGAAACGGGCCAAAGCTAAATGGGAGGATTTCAGTAGAGAAATTTAACTTATTTTAAACTTAATCACTCATTTCAGTTTATTTGGAGTTCTCAATCTCTGCCTTCAGCTTTTTCTGCTTTTTTAGTTTTATTTTAAGTGGTTGATGCAGCATTTTTTGAAAAACTTACAGGTGCTTGAGGCTCAGCTCATGCTTTATACATTTTTAGCGTCACAGGTCTTCAAAGCTCTCTTGACACTTCAGTCAATACAAAATGAGGGACTGGTATGGAAAGAGGCAACTGTAAAATTCACTAAATATGCATATCCATGACATTACTGTAGCAAGAGGTATTAAAGTAGTAATTTTTGGATGTATAAATGAACAGAGCGAGTAGGAAAAGCAAAATTATTTCACTGTGGTATATGGTATTGCTGATGATGATGCCAGAATGGCCTGTGGGAATTTGTGTTCTCAAGGGCAAAAAGCAACCTTAAAAATTGAAAAAAAAGTATAAGAAAAAGAGCTCCACGCCTGATTTCTTAGGCTTGAGAAAATGCATTTCACTACAATATTTAAGATATTGATTGTGTTGGATTTGTCAAATAAATGACTAAGAAGTGACTGGATTATAAATAAATGACGGAGAAGTTAACAGAGAAACACCTTTGAATGAAAAAAATCCTGTGTGCCAATGGGTTTCTTACTCAAGCAGCAGTGGCTCAAAAGTAGTGGCTGCCAACTGATCCAGAGTCATTTAAATGAGGAATAAGGCCCAAATATTTAGTAGTGAGTGTGATTAATGCCTGGAACTGATCTCTGGTGAGACGATAGACATGGCCTTATGTCTGTAAATCAGGTGTCATGTACATATATTAGTCAACCACAAGGTATGCTTTTGTTCAACACAAGTAATTGTCTTAAATACAGAGGTAACTGGTTGACACAAGATGGTTTGTATTACATGTGACAGTTTAAATTACTGTGTCCCCTCCTGGAACTCAGTTCTATGAATTTGTATTCTCTTGTGGTTTCAAAACCAGATGTTTATCACCTGGAAAAGTGTGAGAGGAAACTAGAGCTAATGAATGAAGTAGTTCTCCTTGCACTCCTGAGATACCCTGTGAACATCTGTAATTAGCCACGGGTAGCTAATTAAATGAAATATTAGGAAAAGTACAAAATACAAAACCTAAGTATGGGACTGTAGCAGAGACACCTGTAGATGTCAGATTTGATGGTAAAAACAGACTAGCATGTGAGTATTACAACATCCTATTTGAAAATGCTAGCTGAAAACCTTAAAGCAATATTCAGCTTTGCCTCACAGAGGGAAAAATTCATTTCCTACTTCTTGAAAGCTGACATAATGAACTGAAGATTAATATGACTCTACCAGTGGAATGATTGGGAAAGGAGAGGGACTGCTTCCTCCATGAGCAAGTACCTGAACTGAGCTTGTAAAGAGAATTTCCAAAAATACAGAAACTGCAAGAAGAATTAAAAAAAAATGCAAGTCTGAAGCAAATGCATCAGAATGTGGTGGTGCATCCCACTTTCCCTGTCACAGTCTCACTATGATCCGAGAAATGTTCCTTAGGCCTTGACCTTGATGAGCAGAACCTGGGCTCAGCTCCTCTTGAGCTTGTCAGAAACACTGTCTGCTCCCAGGAACTAGTGCTGTCTAATGAGCTCCTGCTTTTTTAACAAACAGCATTGGAAATTTATTTTTCTTTCCTGAATAACAACCCAAGGGGAATAATATTTTCATTATCAAACTTTCAAAGAAAGTTGCTGACCTGAATTGCAGCCAGTATGGAAAATTACTATGACTAAAGCCAACTCTCTTGCAACCCTATACACAGTGGTTCAAAGTGAGACCCTTTGAGCTTTCCTGAATGGCAGCAGCTGCAACCAGAAAAATCCTTCTGAGTGGGGCCTCTAAGAGCCAGCGAACTCTCAAGTTTGCTCAAACCTGAAGTTTGCTAAACGTGGAGGACAGCTGAACCACATGGTTGATATCCCCGCACCTTAAGGCTCAACCCTTCACCTGTCGAGAAGATGCAAAGGCAAACACGAGTACTTCACTGGATTCAAGGGGAATTTTTCGCAGGTATGCCTTTTACAGACTCCTTTATGTCTGTGTGCATTCGAGTGTGAATATGCTCTAGCAAATGTACTAGGAATATTGCTCCCCTAGATTCTTGAGTACTTCGGATTTTAAGTAAGTGAGGTCTGTAAGTACATTACTGTTGTTGTATAGTAAATTTTATATGAATACTTTGTCAAATTATTTAACTTATTGATTAAGTGATGTTAAGTGCTGTTACGTGCTAAGTGCTGTCAAGGTTAGCTGATGTTAAGGTTAAATGTTTTTAAGATTAAATGCTGTTGGACCTTTAGGCATTACCTGTTGGTCAAGCCCGGGCTCAGTTTTGTGCAGGGACAGGAAGGTCTTCTGTATTCCTTTTTATCCTTACCCTTCCCTATGCTTTTCTCACCACCCCCACCCCTCCCTCAGCCTTCACATAGATAGCTTTGGGTTTATTTTGCTTTGGATTAATTGATTTCAGATTTTTGTTTGCTATTTCTCTGTGTGCTTTAACCATCTAGTAAATAATAGAGTGAAACTTGCAAATGAACATTGTCATGCTTTTGCTTTTATATTAAACCTGTTTTTGCCAATATTTCACCTTTGAAGGTGATTCTTTCACTAACCTTAAAACAGTCATTTGCAACACTGAGGGACAAAGAAGAGCCTAGAAAAGGGGGCTTCTTCTGTTTTATCATCTACAGCATCTTTTCCATCTGCTCTCTATTTCCATAGTCTGGGTTTTGATTTGAAGACTCATAAAATCATAAAATGGTGTGAGTTGTAAGGGACTTTGAAAGATCATCTAGTCAACATCCTATCTTGCACTGGGTCAGGTTGGTCAAAGCTCCATCCAACCTGACTTTAAGCACTTCCAGTGATAGAGCATCCACAACTCTCTGGATAACTTCTTTTTCCAGCATTTCACCACCATTGTAAAAGAATTTCTTCCTTATGTCTAATCTAAATTAACCCTTTTTTAGTTTAAAACCCTTGCCTTTCGTCCTGTCACTACACTCCCAGTGAAAAGCACATCTCCCTTTTTCTTATAAGCCCCCTTAAAGTACAGAAATGCTGCAGTGAGGTCTCCTCAGAGTCTTCTTTAGGCTGAACAATCTCAACTCTCTCAGCCTTTCTTCATAGGAGGGGTGCTCCAGCCCCCTGAGTACCCTTGTGGCCCTCGTCTTGACCTGTTCCAACAGTTTTGTGTCTTTCTTGTACTAAGGACTCCAGAGCTGGATGCAGCTGGAGGTGGGACCTCACCAGAGTGGAGGTCGAAAAACCCCCTCTCTCACAACCTGCTGGACACACTTTTGATACAGACCAGGGTGCTGTTGGCTTTATGGGCTGCAAGTGCATAGTGCCAATTCATTCAGAATTTTTTGTCTACCAGTATCCACAAGTGCTTCTCCACAGGGCTGCTCTCAATCCCTTCACCTCCAGCCTGTGTTGATTTTGCGGATTGCCCCAACCCAGGTGTGGGACCTTGCTCCTGGCCTTGTTGAACTTCATGAGGTTCACATGGGCCCACACCTCAAGGCTGCCAAAGTCAAGAAGATCTTCAGACTCAGTTGGACTAGATGATGATTGTAAATCCCTGTCAACTGAAATATTCTATTTTTGTTTCTAATGTTTTGTTATGCATGCCACCTCTATTCCTATTGGCTGGTGGCTGGGATGGTTCAAGAGTGAAAGCAAGTGATGTGTTGCTGGAGAACAGTTTCTGTGCCAAAGCTGAAATGCTTTTACTAAAAGTGATTATCAGTGACATGAGCCTCAATCTTCACTATTTACCAAAGAGCCAGATGCAGGCATCAGGAGGGACTGAAAGATGAGCTCAGGGTGCTCTGACAGAAGAGCCAGTGGTAGCAGATACTCTGCTCCTCAGGGAGCTGGACACAGAATGCTCCCTGCTGGCCAAGAAGCCCTCCCTTTTCAGCCTACTGTACGGCTGGCTGAACTTTCCCCATGGTCTTGGTTGTTCCTTGGTCTTGCCAGACCTTGATAAGCTGAGTTACTGCCAGCCTGAACACAGACCATGTTCTGGCATTTGAGGAATCCTGGTCTTAATTACCTAATGGGCTGTAGCAATTCAAATATTCCTGGGAGATCTGGTCTGAGAAAACAGTGCTGGGACTTTGCTGAGAGTAACAAAGACAAAACATGGTCATTAGAATCATGTCAAGTGAGGTCTGTCCATTAACTTTCTCTGTGTGGGATGCTAGCAGGCATTCTTGTTATTTGGAGCCAGATCCCAAGAAAAGATCCCGGAGAAGTCCTGATTTCACATTCAAAACCATGCAAGGATTGTTATGACAAGTAGACCGTGCAAGGACGAGCATTTGAATGAGTGGGCCGTTCTGCTGTGAAAGAAGCCATTAGCTAAGGTTGAAACAGTTTGGGGCATATTCATGCTACTGTGCTATAAAGGGATTGCTACATGAATAAGGGTATTTTTTGTCTCCTCTAGATCCTGTTCCCAAATACAGTTGATGAGCTAAATAGTTAAAGATCAACTAATACCTTTAATAGAACTGATCTCACCCATGAAACTTCAGTTACTCTGGCTCCCGCTTTCAGTACGTTTTTTTTCTCCCAGATCAGACTGAACATTTTTGCTCAAGTTTGTCTTGTCCAATGACATTTCTTGGCTAAAGCTTCCTCTTCTCTGGCAGCAGCAGAACTGTACTTAATGCTTAAACACAATGTGATGGCAGATTAAAATTGATGGCAGATTCAGCCCACTCCATATATGTGCCTCACCCTTCCATGGAATAAGTACTGTGATAAGGCAAGTTGTATTTAAGGTTAGTCCATTTCTGGATTTTAGATTTAAAACACTTTAGCATTAGCTGTGCCTTAAAGGTTTGGTGGATAGCCAGAGTCAGAACAATTTCAGCCAACCAGATTTAATCTGTCACTGCATATGTGTCAAGGACCTAAAGGTGAATCTGCAGCTTCAGGAAAATTCTGTTTTAATCTGATTTATTGTCATCTATGAAAACTTGGTACCATTCCTTTTTTTCTAAAGTAAATTGATGTTTTATTTTGTTAGCTTCTCACAGATTGAAATTTTCCATCTGAAATAAACCATACAAATATATTTTTCCTCAAAAAAACCAAAAAACCTCTCATTATCTCACAAGTGTCAAGTATTCCTATTTGTCAAGAATTCTGAAAATTTTTTTCTAACATTTATTCTGCATTTCCAGCTAGCTCTGTAGAAGTTCCTATTATGTGAAGTCCTGCCTTTGCTGTAGCAGTACCAAATGTATTTGAGATTTCTGGTCCATTTCAGACTTTCTGCTGATTTGCATTTATTTCTTTCCCAAACCTTTTCAGTTCCCTTACTTGACTGCTGTGTCCAGATTTGCCTGCTCTGAAGATCTGAATTGATCAAAGGAGCAATTCTCCTTTCAGTCTTGTATTATACAGCAGAATCATACACACTGCTCTTCAGTACTGGAGAAAAAGCAGAAATGTAATGTGATGTTTTCGTTTACTTTGTGACCTACTCCAGAGAAAAATGCTAATGAAAAGTCAAGTCTTCAAAGCCTTTCAAGGTTTATTGAAGAGTTTTGCATTTGAAATGCTATTGGCTTGTGTTACCCTTTTCACTCAAGTAGGTCATCAAATTGCAAGGCCTTGCAAGCATTTTTTTTTACTGGAATAAAAATTGTTGATACAAATTGGATATGCTGTTAGTATGAAATCGTTTATTTGCAAACAATATGCATGAATCCCATTTCTACATTGGCAGAAGCAGCAAACTCTGGTGGGATGTTTCATTACCTGTAAAAGAAGGTGTATGTGACGCCAGGGCCTGGTCCCAGAAAGACCAGCTCTCAGCTTCTCCTCAAGGTCACACCCACAAGTCTTTCCTCTGCCTTTCTGCTGTTCATATTCACAGTTTCCAGGCCATATCCCAGCCTCTCTTTTTTCAACCACTTAAACCTTTCTGAATTGATCTTCCTTAGCTCTGGGCGTGTGCATTCCTGTGCATTCAAAAATAGGTCTGAACTGAGAGTCTATTGCACTGATCTTGATGCCTTTTCCTGGTCTTAAAATCAAGAGTCAAATGCAGTTAGAAGGGAAAAAGGGATTTTACCTTGGTATTTATTTTAAGGATCCTTCGGTGCACTACGTCCAGGTCGAATGCACCGAAATGCACACTGCAATGCCTCCCAAAAGATTTGGTATAACATTATAGGTCTTACTAATTAGCATATCTATCAAAAATTCCCCAATGAGAGGCTTGAATGAGCCTCTCCACTCCCCAAGGAGCCTTCCCCTGGATGGTTCTATCTTAGTTTACAGAATGTGTTCTGGAGAGGACCTTGGGGTCTGGGGCACACTGATCCCTACCTACAAAGCTTCTAAAATGTTTAGTCTCTTAGCTGAACAAAGAAGTCCAAGAATGTAGGCAAAAAGCACTAAGAATACAGAAGCTGTAAAAAGGTATAACAGGGGTATAAAAGAAAAGGCAAAAAATCATCATGGCATCAATCTTCTCAGGGAGGTAGTCTGGAATTTCTGATGCTTTAAATTCAAAACAGCATGGCAAAGACACTATTTGAGCTTAGCTTAGGAATTTTATAACCATGAATTAATATTATTTAGAATCTTTCCTTTGTACCCACTGTCTTTTGATGAAACTTATGTTGGTAATGTGATAATAAATTTATGAAATTTATTATCACGTTACCAAAATAATCATTGTACATTTTGGTAAACATTTCAGAAAGGTCAAAAAATTCAGTCTCTGGCTCTTACATAAATCCAAAAGCTGCCACTGGAAAAGCAACCTTCTAATCAGATTTTTACATGCTTTTATGACTGGCAGTCTTTCTAACCCTTAGATGAAAAATTAAAGCAAGTGTTACAATACTTCATGAGACAATAGAATAGCTGGCAGATCCTAAAAATTTCATCACCAATACATCAGACCCAAATAATGAAACATGCACAGTCAGTAAGGCTGTGCTGGCATGGGTGGTTCAAAACAGCAAGAAAACATTAGGGAGAGAAATAAGAAGAAAATGTAAGCAGAAATCAAGCATCCACCAAGTTTCACATGAGTTAGTAAGCTTCCTGATTTTATAATTTTTGGGGCTTTTTGTACAGATTATAGGGAAATATACAGGTTGTTCCATAAGAATCATTATTTTTTTTCCCCAGCTGTAAAACTATCTCAGTCTCAGCTGAAAAAATGGCAAGGTTCTCAATGTGGAAATAGTAGAAACCAAAATCCAATTTTAAAAGTTCCTTGGAAGTATTGAGTACATTTTTTCCCTTCATAACAGCTGTGGTAGCCTTTTCTTACTGTATAGAGGCAACCTGAAAGTTTTCTGAAGATGGCAGAGCCCTGGTGAACAAGGTCAGCTCCCACATGAACTTCACTTGCCTTTGATTCTCACCCTCAACATGAGTCACATAAACAGCAGTGAGCAGAATTGTAACAAGGCTGAATGCTCCCTGGATAAAATCCCAAGGTGATGACCCTTCCCAGGAGTGGGAAAAAAATAATAAAGTAATGCTGCCTGGCTTTAATAAATGTGATGGAGAGCAGTGTAAGTATGGGCCAGGAGGTGCTGCACTTCATTACACAGGGGTGTTTGTGCCAGTAGTGCTGCTGCTCATCCCAGCCGCCTCTCAGGAAGACATTGGTGCAGCTTGGCTGCTCTTCCTACACATTTGTGCCTTATCCCCAGCAACCTGAGGCAGGTGTCTCATGTGAGCCACTTCTGCAGTGGTCCATAAGTGAGCCAGAAGAGAGAAGATACATCATAAATAATTAAATTGTTAGATAAGGCCTAGCTACTACTTGGTACATTCATGGGTGTCCTGAATCACTGTCTTTTTTTTTTTTTTTTTAGGAACTGTGAGGTTTGTTTTAGCAAAACATGGGAGACTTCCCCTTGATGATCAGAATGAAACCACTCATTTTAAATAAGGTTTCAGCATTTTATCTTGCTTATTTTAACACTGCCTGGCCAAACAGGACAGCTTGATGACTTCAAAAACTACTTTTTCCTGGATAAAACTGAAAAAAACCACTCTTAACTTTGTCTTTTATACCTAATTACATCTACCTCAAGCATTTCCTGTTTGGTGTTTTGTAAACACTGCAGTGTCCCCTCCAGGCACTGGGGAAGGTAACTTTGAATTTGGCCCAGGTTTGATGGGGGAGTTGGACCAACCTACCTCCAGAGGTCCTTCCAAACTAAATTATCATATGACTTTAGATTTCTTATGTGCTGAAAAATCACTGTTGCATTTCTATCACTTTTACTTCAGCAGTTATTACCTCACGAGGATCATTATCCTCTTGTTCTTAACCTTGCTCATTGACACAAATTTTAGTCAACAAGGTGAACTTAGGAAAAATATGTCAGTGTTTTCTCTGCTAATCAGCAAATAAGATCACTATGACTTTCCCAGATAATTAGGTCCCTTATGAATATTAATATGTATTCAGTAACTAATGTCAAGCAGTTTTCTCACACTGAAACTTTCCTGCTTGTAGTTTTGCAGAGCTTTTAAAGCACCATGAGAAAAACTCTCCAGCTGAGTGACAGAGGCAACAACACAATTGCCACTCAATTTAATAGGCTTTGTATTATATTGTGAACAAAAACTGTGTAAGAAAAAGATGCAATACAGAACAAGCTATGGGTAACTTCACAGATAAATACTACACTCAAGCTGCTGGAAGAACCAATGAATTATATTTCTGCCAAATTTACTACTAAAATCAGTATAACTTGCATGTTTAACTATCCCCCCACCAAAGTCCTTGCTGGATAGTTCTAAGGAGCTAAAAGCAGCAGGTCCTCTCTGCAGCTTAATGGTAATGGTTTCATGAACAAAAAAGGGCTAAGGGGCAAGACTAAAGGGGGAGGTTCTTACAGTTGTCCATGAAAGATTATTACCTATTTACAAGATTTTATCAACGGCAGCTTTACTCTACCTCCTGCTTTCTAACCCTTTGCATTTGGGGTTCTGATTCTGCAGATACTGAGCTGTAATTGTCCTCTTAGGAAGAAAAGTAAGATGAAGGTCAACAGCCCTTTCAAAAGATAGCCAGGGCTTGACAATTTACCTAAAAGCTCAGGGCAATTATCTGGCTGCCCATGTAAGGCACTCAGGATGTGGGACAACAAAGTCCAAGTGCCATTACTCTGGAGAAGGTTTTAATCCATAGCTCCTTCCTCTTTGCTGTCACTCTACCCATCTGCTGCAGGATATTCTGAGAAGTTCTACTGAATATTCAGGTGTGTCATACAAAGCAGGACAAGGAAAGCAAATAAGTATACTACACTATGGTCGTTAAAGCATTCAAGAAGTGGGTGTTTTACCCAACTCTTCCTGGTATTTAATCATTTTATGGAATACACAATTTAGAACTTCTCACCTGAACAGCTGGGTGACTATAGCAATTACCTAGCCAGTTCCAATGCCCCAGGATAAAAACTGGAGGTGATTTAGGTCTAGGTAAATGCTTAACTTCTGAGCTATTATGGATAAAAAGCAGATGCCTCCAGCCATGGCTGTATAGAATTATATGTCAGCATATATATCATATAAAATCCTGCAGATGAAATAGGTGGGGCAAAAAAATTGCCCCCTGAATCTCAGTGGGATTTCTGTCTAAATTCAAAGTATCCAGGTCCTGTAAGGACATAGGTATTGGTACCATCAGGTTATGGCAACATCTAAGTAACTGTCACTAATTTTCCCTTTTTAAAAAAATGTATTTACTGATTTATTACAACTAATAGCACCTATACTTTGGTCAAAACCATCCAAAATGACATAGAATCACTTGAATCCTACTTTTGTAACTTCATCCTGTAATGTTTTAAAAATTTACAGATTTGAATACTAATAAACCCAGAGTACTCAACAGTCCCTCTCTGCGGGGATCTGCTAATCCATTGCTTTTCCTATTTCACATGTTCCCCCTCTTCCTTGCCCCAGCCCTGGCCACTCCCTCGGTTTCTCCCTATTTGCTCCTGTACCCCAACCCTGCCCAGGGACCGCCCCATGGCCCCTGACAAAACCACCCCGCACCCAGACCACGTTGTCACTCTACCTCTGAACATTGTGGTCACAAGATGTGATTAAAGCCATCTCAAGCCCTCATGAGAGACTCTTCTCTGCCTTCTTTCCCATTCACTGCATTGTAACGCTGCTGGCTGCCGGAGCCAGATGGCAGGGCTGTCCGAAATGGACTCCGGGATGCGATTAATGGCATGGCCCTAGGAAACCCCCGCTGTGCTCACAGGGAGCAGCAGCCTGCTAGGCAGAGTCCAGTGGTTACACCACCTCTCAAAAGAGAAACTAGGAACCTCAATGAAAAAGAATTAATAAGTTAAGAAATATATGAAGGTAATACTTGCACAACTCTGAAGTGTTGAAGTTTTCTGAAAAAAAGCCATAAACTAACCTAGTTGAAGGATCCTACTGAGTCTAGCTGCCAGGCAACTTATTTCCTTCCTCTTGTTAAACCAAGACATTCAATGTGTGAAAAGCTCTAGTTTGATCTGCACTATGTCAAATCTGGGACCTAGAAGTACAACATTTTCAATCAGATAATATATCTGCCTCTGATCCCACATATCAGCATTGCAGATCTATAGACATACTGTACTGTTAATAAACCACTTTTTTACTTCCCTGCAATTCTATTTAAAAAAAGCCATTAAAAACACATATTAATTTTCCAAGAAACCTTAAGATATGTCATGAACAATTAAAGACATTCCTTGACTAGAAGATTTGGTACAGCATAAAAACATACAGAGAGCAGAAAGAAGAGAGTGAAAACAAGAAAATCATCCCTTTAGCCAATTAGGGTAGCATTGATAGTTTACTCATTCCTACATTTTTGTTATTCAAAAATGTGAATTCCTGGGAAGTTTTGAGTGTAGCCCAGAGATGTCTGGTGAATAGCTTTGGGAATAATATTGTAAGCACACCTTCTGCCAAATGGCATCAGCAGCAAGAGGGAGCTAAATTTAAATATCAAAGGCGTTTAAATTGACACACACACTGGCTGCTGGCCAGAGAGCTAAGGAAGGCTGTGTTGTTGGGTTTGTTTTTTAATGAGTTCCTTTTTTGGATTTCAGGGAGCTTGGTAGCAAGCTGTCTGTCAGGATGTAGCACTAGGGAGGCAGTGACATGTGAAACCAATAGATAAGTATTTTAAAGGTAATTAGATAGAGGTAATAATTACATACACATCAGCAGGAGAGGTCACCCAAGGACAGAGGACTGAGGGTGGAGTACCTTTTGAGGAGGCTACACCTTGAGGTGGGAGGAAATGTTTTGGGGAAAGACACTTGAGGGAGTCTAGACTAAAAGAAAAAGAGCATAGAAAAGTCCTCACACCCAATGCTACAAGGTATCAAAGGACAGGCATTTAATAGTGGTGTCACAGGCAACAAATACATCAGAGAGGATGATGTGCAGGCTTGAACCTTGGTTAGGAAATACACTTTCAGTGATGGTACAAAGAGGATGTCCGCGAAGAGGAGCCATCAGGAACAAACTGAAACTGGCCTAGGACTCAGATCACAACTGTTTATTTCCTTATTGCCCCACAGTCACTTCCTTCATCCACTTTGTTTTTTGTAACAGTTGTAAACATCAAGAGCTCTAGAACCAAGTGTTCTGTCTCTATTAATTTGGATAGCACCAAAGGTCAGAGATGTGAAGGGATGCACAATGGGCCAGGAAGATTTTATTTCCTAGGAAAAAATAAGTCAACAGGGTAACTGAAGGATTAATGCACTGAACAAGGGATTAAGGAAGAAATGGCACAGTCAGCAACACAGGAATGGAAAGAACAAAAGCTGTTGATTATCATATTAAATTGCGGTTAGTGGGTCAAATTAACATTTGTTACCTTTACTGGGTTTGTTTATGAAACCTGCAACTATTACAGAAAGTTGCATGTTAATTTAAAAGAAATCAAGAAAGACAGATAATATTGTTTATTGCTAAAATCAAAGTAGTCACTTAGTAGCTTATCTCAATAAGGCCTCACTGAAGTGGGGTGGCATCTTCTCCACAGACATCAAGCTGAAGAAACCTCTCAGGAACCACTTCCTTAAGCACACCTTCCACTGCCTTATTTTATTTAGTTTGCATATCATTTTCTAAGCACTTCTTAATTGATTAACATATTTTTAAGTACATTAGGATATAGCTAATACTGGCTATGCAAATTTGGTAAATCAAAGTACAACCCACAGCTCATCTGCAATACATTGAATTTGCATTGTGTTTTTCAGGCCTGTCTTTCCCTCCTTGCATTCTGCAAAGCTAAACTCAGCAGTAGGGAAGGACAGAGGGTGAAAAGATTTCCAGGGACTCCTCACATATCTTCTAACAAGGTGCAGCAGATCTTATCTCCCAGTCTCTCCTTCCTTGGGGCCAGCATCTCAAGAAACACCAGCAAGTAA
>NW_008246058.1:3135902-3149524 GCF_000691975.1 Corvus brachyrhynchos
AGGAATGGTCAGACAAGGGCCCCTACCAATGATGGTTCTGAGAGACCTTGGAGCTTCACCTGGCTTAATTCTCAGTACTCTCTGCTGCAAGATGGTCATAATTATACTCATCTGCTATGCAAACCGACAATGTTTTCATTAGCTAAGATGTCCTAAGTGTCTGGAAGAAACTGGGCTCATGTACAATGAGGGAATGTATAGAAAAAGAGAAAGAGCACAAAGGCAGTAAAAGTCTCAAAAGGTCTCTCCAGAATGAGAAGCCGTGCTCAGATTAAATAGGTGACATTTGTTTAAAAATACATTGGTGGTATGAAATACAGACACCCTGTCTTCTTATGCCTTGCAGGACCTTGTGCAGAACCTTCAGGATGCAGGGACGAGCCAGCAGGTGGCTGTAGATGGCAGCGGCTGCCTGGAATGGGGCAGGTTCCAAGGTGCCAGAGGAAACCCGGAGAAGGCTCACTGGAGTGGTTAATACAAGTAGTCTTTTGGCAGAGTCCGGTCTTTAGTTACCCAAAGCTCAGCCAAAATCAATTTCTCCTGTTCCCAGTGTTTTGAAGTCAAACCACTCACACCAGGGAATTTCTACTTCAGAAGTGCCTACTACTGAATGAATGGTTGCTTTGCACTAAGTAAAAGGTAGTGGCAAATCATAAATGCATTTATCAAAGTGTTTCCCAACTCAACAAGCCAGTATACATCAATTCTGAACTCACCTGAACTCGTTCACTTACAACACTCCTTGATACCCTAATTTTGTCAGGCTCTTTATCAGAAGTTTGGATCCTGCAATCTATCAGCCACACTCATCTTGTTATGGCAAGTGGAACTTTAAGGAGAAGGAAAGTGGCTTGCAAAATATTCTCTCTAGTCTCACCAAATGGGTATCAAAAAGCACTAATCTTACAGATTTTCCTTAGAAAGAGATTGGGAAAGATTTTGTAGTGGTCTGAATGCTGGACTCCCATGTACTGGGATTTCAAAACACAGTAGCACTTTTGGGGGGGTCTGTCTGTCAGAACATTCCCATGTCAAAGAATGACGAAATCACCAGGGCCAGTGGAGGCATTAGAGAAGGGAACAGTCTGAAGCCCGTCGTAGCTGCACAAACCAGCACTAAACCAAGAGAATTACACAAGCATTGCACAAGGGAGGCTTCACTGGAAGTGTTGCCTCTGGCTCACATTCCTTTTAAGCTGTTATAAAACTTTAAATATAATTAATAAATAACCAGGCCTCTCAAGGAGAGATGAGTCCAAAGCTCTGCCCCCTGCATGAACCGAGTTTGTTATTTCAGCTCTTGATATGAAAGTCCAGCGTATCACCGCGAGCCGCAGCGCTCCTCCCAGCTGCGGGGCTGCCTGCTGAGGTCAGCCGGACTGGCCCGGCTGCATTGCTGCTGCCAAGGAAACAAACCTCGGCGGCTCCACAAGGTGGGGTAGGCTAAATCAGAGCCCTCATTCCAGGGCAGGATGGAGGCACCTCCTTCAAACTGCCGCTCGGATGAAGGGCGAGGAAGGTTATTTCTTCCCTGACATCAGGGCGCTTTCCTGCTCCCCCTCCCTTCCCTTCTCTTTCAGTATCAGCAGTGGCCTGAGCCACTCTGTGCTCACAGGGCTGGGAGCTCAGGGCTGTATCTGCAGCCTTCATTTCGGTGTCCCTGCAGGAAGGAGGGGCAAGGTGGCAGGAAAGGCCAAGGAGTCACTGGATTGACGGAAGAAACCTCTGCCTTTTAGTTGCCTGACGGGAAGGAATCTTCACCTCTCCCACCATGTCCTCCAGGCAATTCTCTAAGGGAAAACCCTTCGACAACAGTCCTCCCCCTCTTTCTTTTGTTTATCAGCCTTTGCAAAACTATTGATTAGCTCTGGAATTAAAACATTCTCAAATTCTTTAAGTATGTAAAGACAAGTTTTTAGATTCATGTTACACTTTGTTATTTTTATCCACTCACAGTAATTTCCAAACTATTAGAAATCTGTTCGCTGAGACACTTTTTGCAATCAGCATATTGGTATCCCCTGTGTTATGGGGTCCCTTTGTGCCATAGTCATTTCTGTGAAACATTAATATCAAATTCAGGAACTACTTTTCTAATATAACAGGCTGTTTAATGGGACTACCTGGGTTAAAGAGGTGGCCCTGGTAAAAGAGATATAACTAGACACAAACACATGACAGTCAATATAGAATACTGCTAATTAGACATACTAATAATTACACTTCATTGATTTCAGCTAGGATTTTATTGGTCTTTTTATGTTTCTAAAAATCTGATCACTTTTATCTGAGGGTATAAAAAAGAATGCAGCTTCTGACAGCTTTGAAAACATTAGCTGTGGTTGCTGGTCTGAGACAACATTGACTCGATTTCTAGAGCTGAGAAAATCTCTGTGGGTGTCAAATACCGCACAGAAGGTTAAAAAATGAATGCCATAATCTCATGCTTTATATTGTAGTGTTTTTCCTAGTAAGTGCAAATCCAACCCATGAAACAAAATAAGCACCAAGTACTAAATACTCAGTAGCCAGAAGCCTGTAGGTAGAGATTAAGAACAGGAATATTACTACAGCTTTATAAAATGTTTGGCTAATACAAAGCAATAATTAATATCAGGTTTTGTTTAGATTTTTAAATTAATGATACATGACAAATTGCAGCTCAACATTGACCTAAGGAAGCATTAAAATTCACCATAAAATATTTTCCAGGGTTGTCACAGAAGATAAAGCCCACAGAGTACATTAGATGGTTAATTTGTGACCCCTGGTTGATGATCCATGATTTCAAGACTAACTCTTGTAGTAATATATTCTTACAATAAATCAATTCAATATTTTACCATGTGTAAAATGGTGACAGGCACTTTATAATCTGCTAAGAACCTACTCACAAACTCTGGCTTTGAATTTGGACACATGAGTATACCAGAAGAACCCATGAATTTTCAGATTTTATCTAAGAATAAGACACAGTAAAAGTAAGGAAGATTAGATAAAGAAGAGTCAGGATCAACAAGCAGGATTTATGCCAAGGCTGATGATATACTCACCTAATGCATTTACATATCATGAGACAATAGGCTTGTTGGTTGCTGCAGATTTCCCTTGTCTTCAAGCGTCATTCTTGACTCATATCCTGGGACATCCAAGAAGAACTGAGACAGAGGCTGGAATAGGGACAAAGAGAGGATGCTGGTTTAGGAGCTTCATGTAGTTCTTACAGACAGATTTTAAACGTATTGTTTTATCTGATATAGAGCACTTTAAAAAAAAAAAATCTGCTCTGTAGCTATGTCCTGTGGATGATATGCTATTGCCTTCTCTGCTATTCTCTCTAATAAGCAGCTCTGTGAAGTTTGGAGGACCCCAGGTTTTGTAACATGGTTGCTAATCCCTATTGTGTTATTGTGCCCAGGAAATGTGAAAAAATTCACATAGAAATATTGTTCTTTTCTTCTTATAAAGAAACAAGGAAATTACTAATTCTGCAACCAAGCTTAAAAAAAAAAATGAAAGAAAGAAAAAAAATAGAGCAATGTACTTTAGGGGAGACAGGAAATGGTTCAAGTCCTTGCTGTCCTACCCTGAGAGCACCTAAACTACAGGACAAACTGTATGATGGCTGGGAGACTTGTCCTAGCCATGTTTCCAAAAGTGGCAGTTGTCGTAGGAGGAAAAGGATGTTATAGGTGTTCACTGAGCACAACAACGAGATCAGGACCTTCAGGTGATGTGGGTAGCAGATGACCTGACTGTGAAGCTTGATTGGTGCTTCTGAGCAGGCCCAAAAGCAGAATTGTAGGTTGCTGGAAAAATTTATGAGGGAAAGTTTAGATCTCTACAGACATCATGCAGTGCTAAGTGAAAATTTTGAGATTTGTGTATTTTAAAGTGAGTACCTAAACACAACCAAAGCCTAACCTCAATCATTCACAGCCCTTCACAGATCCAACAGTGGGCTCAGAGAGATGTAGAGGAAAGATCATAAACCAAGTAAACATCAACATCTGTAATAAACAGATATTTGGTATACCAAAGTATTCAAGAAATTCAATCTTTCCAGTTCTGGAGTAGTGCCCTCACATCATCACCACTGATTTTATTGTTGCTTACGAAAGACAGGAGACTGACTGTGGACTTTTATACATTTTCATCCACTAAACTATCAGCTTCAGTCTAAAGGCTCAATTATAGAGAAAGAAGGGAGTTTCACAGAGAGATAGAAAATAAATGAAAACAGTTCTTCCAATATTTCTTAAAAATTACTTGTATAGAAGAAGATTTATTTTATAATTCCCAAAAACAGCAGAACATAATCCAGATAATTCTTTTTAAGGGGTTATATGCTGAAAAATGACTGTAAAAATATTAAAAGTATACTTTTTTTTCACATATTATTTGAACATTATAAAACACTGTTCTCCCATGTGTTCTGGGAGTCCGAACTGGTGATACGGAGGGTGTTGGGTTTCAGTGGACAAACTCCCATTATAATACTGTGATAACTTGGAAGGACTATTAAAGTGGTTTTGGCTGGGGTAGAGTTAATCTTCTTCATAGTATCTGTATGGGGCTGTGTTTTGGATTTGTGCTGGAAACAGTGTGGTAATACAGGGATTTTCATTACTGAGGAGCAGTGCTGACATAGTTCCAAGGCCTTTTCTGCTCCTCACCCCACCAGTGAGGAGGCCAAGGGTACACAATGAGTTGGGAAGGGACACAGCCAGGATGGCTGACCCCAACTGACCCAAGGGACATCCCACACCATATGGCATCATGCTCAGCTCATAAAGCTGGGAAAGAAGGAGGAAGGGAGAACATTCCAAGTGATGGTATTTGTTTTCCAAAGTCACTGTTATGTGTGATGGAGCCCTACTTTCCTGGGGGTGGCTGAACACCTGCTTGCCCATGGGAAGTGGTGAATGAATTCCTTGTTTGGCTTTGCTTGTGTACACAGCTTTTGCTTTGCCTATTAAACTGTCTATCTCAGCCCACAAATTTTCTCACTTTTACTCTTTCAATTCTCTCCCCCGTTCCACCACAGGGGAGCGAGTGAGTGGCTGTGTGGGGCTGAGTTGCCAACTGGGGTTAAATTACAGTAGTGGTCCACAAAGACCATTTTTCTCTTGGTCTTTTTACACATCTTTATAATGCGTATCTTAAAATAACACAACAGCAGTCTGCAGGGAAATGAGCCTGATCATGGAATTGAGAGACAAGGATTTTCTTCCCACTGCCCTCTTGGCTAGCAGAATATGTCCCTCATTCACTCTCCCAATATGTTTTCCCGTTGTATTGATTTTCCCTTAATTATGCTTTACAACCTGAATATACCAGCTAAAAGCACTTCATAAGAGCAAGATCTTATCACTTGATGACTCTTGATATCATTCATGTGTTTTAACTTTGGTGCCTATCCAAGCAGGTGTTTTATCTTTCTTATGAACAGCCTTCATGATTAGAATTCATTCCCTATTTGCATGTCAGTAATAACAAAAGAAAGCCCCTTCTTCTACTTAATAGCTGGATACTGTTCACTGGAGAACGAATATTATAGATACCATTACCAAATCAAAGAAGTAATTTTTTTTCCTTTTAAATAGTCACAGACATCAAAACTGAGTTGTACCACAAGTATTCTATCTGCTCAGACATGGAAATGTATTGAACGACAAAATCTTCACCACAACCATAAAAAAATAAAAATAATTAAACAGGACATGAAGCAATTTGCCCACCTTATGTTATACCTGGTGTCAGAAAAGCAGATGATGTAACCTCAGGCATTTTCACTCACATCTCAGCTGTTGATCACTACCAAACACAGAGGACTGGCTTTAATACACCAAGAAGCTGATCCAACACTGCAGCACCTAATCTCACTGGCTAATTAGAAACACTTGAAATTGATTCTTTCTGAGGGCCAGCAACAGCTGGTGCTTTCCAATCGGCAGAAGCAGCTCTGATGTACTAACTGCTGCAACTGAGAACTGTCAACACCCCCTCCCCCCCCAGAAAAATGAGTCTTCAGGTGTTAGTTCTTTCTGACCTGGTGCAGTATTGTGCCGCTTTTGGGGAGCCTTTGAGTGTTACTGGAAATAGTGAAAAAAGAGTAATAGCAATTTATGCAGAAAATAACCATAGCTACTCTGATGAGACTTCACTGCTTAGAAGGGCATGTTTTGCTCGGTAGCTACTCAGCAAATCTATTTCTTTTCTGCCTTGCACTTAGGTTGGGGCAAATTGTCAGCCTGCCCTTCATACGAGTGTGGCTTCAAGAAAAACAAAGAAAGAATGGGGTTTTTTATTCCTTCCACCCTCTTTCAGTGTTCTGCCTGTGCTGTGTTACTGTGTAATCTTACCTACTGCTGGTTATTTGGGTAACGTAGACATTTACAGTTTGTCATTACAGAGGTGTAAGATTAGATATTGTAAAGACTTAACTTTTCTTATATTATCAAATACTGATTTGTAGCAGTCTCATTGCTTTCCATTGCTGATTAGCCTTTGATGAGGTCTGATAGCAGTGGTGGCTTACACATAAACTACTTGAACCCTCTTGCCTTTGCTTTGCAATTTGCCTGTTTGTTGACAGCAGAATTAGGACTTCTCTTGTCTTAGAACTGAAAGAAACAGCAGAAGATGTGAGATTTCTAAATTGTTAGAATTTGCCTAAAGGCAAAATTTAATTTAATTTTGGTTTGAGTTTGCCTTGGGTTACTACTTCTGTTGTTTGTATCCGCCCAAAACACTGACTACTCCTGGGATACCCTACCTCTGTAAATGAAAAGGCAAAAAATTCACTAGCATAACTGTTCTTGTCGTGAAGGTCATGTATTAAATTTACCTCAAACCATCTTTTTTTTTATTAGTTATATCTATCTTAAAATGCAGCTGTTTTAACTATTAAGATATATTTGAGTTCACAGTGAAAAACTGTGTGAAGAGTATAATTATGTGTTCATCCTTAACCCAGATCTTAACTCTAAGGGAAAAAAGATTCTTATATAAGAAATAGAGGAATAAAAAAAACTATTGGGTCTATTCTATTAAAGCTCACTCCATTCAGAAAACATTTCCCTGCGGTCAGAATCTAATTGCTTTCTGAATAACCATTATGTATTCGCCTTTGCCCACTGGGCCATTCCAAACGTGACATTCCTTAGAGGGGAAAAAATGACATCCAGCTGTTGTGTTTGAATTTCTTTTTTGCTAGCAAATACCAATATTTCATCCAAGAAGCTGTATTAGGAAAAAAATTGGTTACAAATGCAGTAACTCTGATGATGTGCTAAAATTAACATTTACCACATTCCTTAGTTTATTACCTGTCTGTGTGTTATGATACAGGTTTTCATTGCATCACTGTGTGCCATGTATTCCATATGATGCTTGCTTTGCTTAGTGTTAAGGAGGGGTGATTTCTGCTGAATGATCAGCTTCAACAATTTCACTGTGCATCTTCAGACCATGTTCAAATGTGTTCTGTTTAATACTACACCAAAGTCACAAATGTTAATTTCCTCACAGCCTCCTCTGTGGTTCTTGGAACTATCACCAATATTGAATTCATTTTCATGCCTTTCTAGAGATGAATATAATTCCTTGTTTTACTAAGGCAGAGCTGAAGCCCAGTTAAGGAAATACCAAAGATATCCAGTTGTTTTGGATTTCCATTTTGGGGTCATGAGAATTTCAAGTTTCTTTGGAATACTTTACATGTGCTGTATATAAGAACATATCACCATGGAGAGAAAACAGATGAGCTGAAAAGTAGTAAATTGTCCATCCAGTACAGCCCCATCACAACTGCTTTTTCTTTATGTAGTCCCATTTTGTTGGAACCTTTCCATCCATTCTTCTAGTCACCTGAATACTATTTTCTTTGACTGTCAAGGTCAAGTCATACCACTGGCATTCTGATCTTCCTTCTGCTCAGTGTCCTCTAATTCAACATCCCAGGATATGTCCAAAGTAATTACCAGGAAGAACTATGCTGCTAACAGTGTGGGAAAGGGAAGTATCCCAGTATCAAGGCTGCAGTTGTGGCAGTCTTTGAACATGCTGATGTTTTCATGGTTGCTGGTGTCATTTGTATGGGAGGCATGAGAGGGACATGCAGTGGCAGCAGAAATAGCAAATATAAAGTGAGGAGGTGACTGGTGGATGAGTCGGACCAAGAGTGGTGCTGGAAAAAAGCAAGAACTGCAATGTTTGGTTTTATACTAATGAAATAGCAGCAATGGAAGGGCACAGACAGGCAGGTGATAGCAGCAATCCCAAAAGTAAGCAAATATGGCTAAGCCAGCAGTAACCGTGCTCAGACCCAGGAGCCACACATGGATTTCCACCAGTTCCAATGTAACTCCTGTTCCACAGCATCTCAGGCCTTGCTGTGGTCATAGACCTCACCTGTGGGATCAAGCAAGTCTTCAGCTGCCAAGGTTTGTGTCATCAGAGGCCAGCTGGGTACCTAAGACAGGTTTTACTGGCAAGGAAGAAGTGATGTCTTTGGAACCACTGATTTCTTTTCCTGGCAAAATCTGTTGGAGTTCAGCATCTGTCATCTCTCTGTAGCATCTTCATACTCCTGCTGGAGACAATTTCCAAAGAGATACCTCAAGTGGAAGAGAGGCTGTGGTGGAGATAGCTGGAGTTTTCTTAAAGGAGCGATGATCTGTGTGTCAAGCTCAATTGATGTGTTCCAATGAATCCTGTGGTCTGGGACCTGTGAGATGAGGGCCCGTCTCAGTATTTCTATTCCTGAATAGCTGACCATTGTATATACTCTGGCAGCTGCTGAGATCAGTTGGTTTGCATCTCCATGTTCCTCCTAAGGCTGTGGTTCCCCACTTGCAAGCAGAACCTGTGTCCTGTTGGATGAAATTAATGTGTGGGCTGTGAATGTGCTTTTGTTACCTCACAAAGACACCTGAGAGGAGGTTTATGCTGGTTTTGGCCAGCTACAGGAGAACAGGCAGCATAAAACACAGCAACACGATACTGGGTACTCTGCCTAATCTACAAAAATGATTTTGGTAAAAAAGAGCTAGCAAATGTAGAAGATATTAATTGAACCAGTCCTTATCATGATGTTTGAGACGCAGTACAAGGGCCTTGAATACAGACTTCAGCATCTCATCAAATCGTTGTCTGGGTTGTACTAGAGCAGACAACTGAGCTAATCTGAGAAGTAAAGGTAAATAAATAAAAATCTGCATTTTATGACAGAATTTAGTGAGCTCTTTTTCTTTCTCTTGAAACATATGTTTCTTTATAATGTACAGGTTTTTTCATCTGAAATATAGGCAGTTACAAAAATAAGGTATGTAAAAATGTCAGCAGGAGATTGACCTTTTTGAAACTTCTAAATAGCCATTTTAACTTTTAATCTATTTTTTTCTGAAAATACAGGTCTAAGTTTAAATGCTGGCTCCAGGCAAACTGTTTGAATTGTTCAACTGTCTAAAAATATACTTAAAAGCTGCATATGAGGAGACAAGACGCTGATGTAGAAGCAAAGGAAAAGACAGAAAGTCAGAGCCTTCGGGAAGCTCTAGCACAAAGACTTCACAGAAGTTCCTTTCAAATTATCCCTCATCTGCCTGCTCTGAGTGCAGATATGCTGAATTCTTCCATGGAAGCATGCTGAATTCTTCCATGGAAGTTACATAAAGAGAAGTAATCTAAAAATAACATTTTTTGACCAGGAGACCTAGAGGCAATGGAGAACAGAAAGATACAAAACATTAGAATTAAAGAAGGTAATTTGCTTCAGACAATCTTTCTAGTAAGCAACTAGGGACAAAAAAAGTAATGCTGTTTGACATAGCCCCTAAACACAGAAGACCTTGCAAACTCCTTAGATTTTTCCTCACTAACATGACATAGCAAGACTTTTCTTGGGTGCTGGGTCTGCCAGGTCAGGAACTGAGGAATATAAAAGCAGAAGATTGTAACAGTGACCAAAGGGGCAAGGCTGATGAAATGGGTTCTTGGATTTTGTTCTCTGAAGCAAAGAAAATTTTGCAAGGCAGATCACCTGATTCCCTGCTCCATGCAATCTCTTTTCATTCAGTCACAGGAGGTTGGAGATAGTATGTTTCTTTATAAACAGCTTTGAAAGATTACTGATCTGCCTTTAATTGGGTTACCATCCTGTCTTTCCCTGCTGTTCTGCATGAAATGTTGCTTTGTGACATACATTTCCTCTTCCTTTCTGTACAAAAGCAAAAGATGAAGATCAAGTTATTTCTGAATAACAATGTCTAGACACTATTGCTGGACTCCATCCAAAAATGTTAAAACAGGTCATAGCTTAAGCTGGTGCAAACTGGCACAGCTGCACTGGCTTTGTTCTAGTTATCCTGACTAAGGCAGGTGGGGATGGAGCACATGTTAACCAGGCCCTTCTTGTTCCCGGTGCTCTGACAAAGACTTTTCTGAGCTTTACTCAGGCTTATTCATTTTGGAGTATTCTGAGTGATGGTTTAATGGGAGAAATTAGGAATGGGATTTAAGTGCATGACCCAGTGTCTAGACTATTGCTGGCACTTAATCTTCTACCTTCCATGTAGGCATTGCTTTTGTGCACTGTTTGACATTTTACTCCTGTTCCTGCCTGTGTGTTGGACTGTGTGCTCATTTGTGTGTGCTTAAGGAATGCACATAGGGGTGGCTGAGGATTGCAGAGAGATTGCTGTAAGTGCACTGTATTACTTCTTTGTGTCTTCTTTCTTCCTTCTCTCACCATCCTCAGCCTTTGGTTGACAACAGCTTCGACAAGTAATTATGAATCATCTAATCTGGGAAGAAATACTTCAATTGCTTTTCATAATCACTGGTTCTGTCATCACTAACTACAGAAAAAACAAAATACTATCAAGGTTGACCTCCACACTCTTGTAAACAATCTTGCTGTTTGCCTGCTGTTGAAACGATGAGGTAGACACTGGGCTGTAGAGAGATGGGCCCAACCCCTTTGCCCAGAGTTTGACAATGACTCCTCTCATCTCAATGTGTGCTCATTGCCGGCATCGTACAGGTCTCAGCACGCTGTGCTTCATGACAGTCTTACTAACTCAACTTCAATCAGAGGAAGAAATCCTTTCCTTGTTAGCTTTGGAAAGATTTGGGTTCTGTTTCAATGCATTTCATATTAAAACAAAAAAAATATAGAGAAGTGAGACAAAATTGTTGCTGACACAGAGCTGGAAATGAGTGTGTTATCTCACCTAGAGGCACTTTGTTCAGAAAGACTCAAAATGCAAATTTAGTAATCTTGATCGTGTTCCAGGTGATGGCCCTGGTTAAGCAAATGAGTATGTTTCAACTTTGCAAACTGCTGAAAATGCAGGAAATAAAGAGAGAAAAGAGCATGAGCCAGCAGTTGCCTTGTTGCATGGGGTATGAAGTAGGAAAGGCCCCCCCCGTGGCCTCACTGCTTGGGAGCTGGAAGCAGAATGCTGTGCAGGTGCAGACTGCAGGGGTCACAGAAGTGGCCCTGCTGTCTGGGTGGCAGGGGGTTGCTGCTGCTGGTCAGCACAGGTGTGAGGCAGAGAAGGAGACAGCCATGTTACCATTGTCTGGGCAGTTTTAGTTTTGCATCTCTCTTATATTAATGACTAATTTAGTAAAACAGCTGAGACCCAAGGCACCCTCTGAAAAGCTTGCTTCTATATTAATGGATTTCAGGGGTTTGCCATTTGACTACCTAACTCTTTTAAGGGAGGGAGAAATATTCTTTGGAGACTCAGGGATCATTTAGACAGATTGAGTTAATACTTCTGTTCACGGGCAAGCCTTGTGTAGGCAGGGAAATGATGGAACCCTCTCTGTGCTTCCTTATAGCCCAATAGATAATGTGATGGAACCTGAGGGTATTTTTCTCAAATGTCTATAAAGGATAATGCCTGGGAAGTGGCGTCTGAGACATGGTCTGTAGTTTAACTGTTGATACTTTCATAGCAAGGTATAAAAAGAGATTTCTAGTCTACTTTGCTCCCCATCAACCACCACAGCTGCCAGATCACCCTCCTCTTGTCAAAGCACAAACCTTTAGAATGTATTTGCTCTCATTTGATTTGGCCTTCCTCTCTCTGCTGTATCTCAGGAGGCCTCGCTCTTCCCTGGTGCCACCATGCAGTGGGTATAGGAGACCAGGACCTACATCTCTCTGTTCATCACTCTGTTCGAACTTCACATCCCTGCTGCAGCAGGGCCTGTCCTGTCTTGCTGCTGCCAGCCTCCTCATCTGGCCTTTGTTCCAGTCCTCACCTCCCCTGTCTCCGAGCTGTCTTCTCCTGTCACACATACACCCACTCAGGTGTGCCAGATGTCTTGGTCCCTGTTTTATAGTCGGAGGTTGAGGCTTGGGTTTCTTCAGGGCTTTCCTGCCTCACAAAAGGGACAGGAAAAAAAGATTTCATGGGACTTCCTGGTGACATGGGAGAAGGAGGGAGAAGTGCCTGGACCTTCCCCAGCAGGCAGAAGCCCTCTGCACCCTGGCTTTCAGGGGAGGGCAACTCATGGGGCTCCAGTTCAGTGGCTGCTGCATGTCCCTTTGAGCCCAGCAGCTTGCAGATGGACAGGGAGGAAAAGAATCAAAACTTTGCATTCTCTGCTTCCCTTGCAGTCTCTAATTTTTCTTGATGGTACAGCTCACTTCTACATACAGAGCACCCCCATGTCCCTTTGCATTAAAGGATCAGGGAAGGCTTTGCTGTAGCTGGGGAAAAAAATCAAGCATTTGAAGGCATGTTTGGCATAATTTAAGCTATAGCTCCTGCTAACGTTTTTACACAGTAACTTCACTTCTTGTAAGTTGTTCATGAGTAGACTACATTTTTATGCACTTGGTTTATTGGTTGTTTTTTGGGGGGTTGGGGTTGTTTTGTTGGGGTTTTTTTTACACTTTGGTTTGTGTATTCTCTGCCAATTCTCTCCTTTATGTTTGTGAAAGATTGACTACAAACATGTAGTAGTTAACATTTGAGCTGCTACTATTGAGTATATAGAGATACATAAGATTTAAATTTCACCTAGTCATGACTTGAGACACTTAATTTGACTCTTTATTCAGGCTGATCATGTGGTCTAAGAAGTTTAAGCAAACCTTAAAATCAACTGATGGTTGAAAATAGAGGCATTAAGTTGCCTGGGAGCCTAGGTCAGTGCTCCTGTTCATTCCCAGAGGTATTGGTAGGAATCCAAATACATTGAAATCTATGTCTCATGAACCTGGGCAGCAGTGAAATCTAGAGGAGAGGAGAAAGATTCTCCCCTTCAGCCTAATGGCAACTGACAGGGTATGATCCCATTGCTTCCACTTCCTCCAAAAGTGTCTTAACTATCCCCATGTATATACAGAGAATGACGTTTTCTGGTGTCTGCTTTGGCAGGATGCTGGCTTTTGGTTTTGTAATGCTCTGCAATAAATGCGGAAAACTTTTTGTGCATATTCCTGACAAACAAATCCATGGGCAAGAATATCCTTAGCAAGTAAGTTGCAGTTCTTTCTACCCTTTGTGCAGGTCCTGGCATGATGGGATGAGTGGCTGTAACCAGTACTCCAAGTCAATATAACACTAGGTATGATCTTCTCATCATCCTGCAGCAGG
>NW_008246058.1:3149871-3152809 GCF_000691975.1 Corvus brachyrhynchos
AGGAATTGCACTGCACACAATGTGTGTGTTGAAGAAAGAGAGAGCTGGGTCTGGGAAGCATTTCTGTTGGATGTTAAATGCAATTGTACTAGAGTTTTATAGCAAGGTCTTTAAAGTATAGCAAAAAAAAAAAAAAAGCTAATAATTTGAACTATGTTTGCAGTATTTTCATATGTTTTATATAGAATTTTATATGGTAGGTTCAAAGTGTAATTGTTTTTGCTTCAGTTTCTTAAGCTTCATTTCTCCCTGTACTGTCTCAGCAAATTAATTGCGTCAACACACTCCCTCCACTGACAGGAAACGTGGTTTTTTAGGCACTGTCCTTCAGTAAGTAAGAGCCAGGGTATGAAGCAGTGGTGGTTAGTAGGATTTTTGAAAGGTGACTAACACCGCATTGCCATGGAAATCAATGGGATTTAACCAACTGGAAAATCTCTCCCCAAGATCTGTCTACCTATGCAGTGAGCTCAATGCTTTGTGAAACGTGGCCAGTCACCTCTGCTCAGGGCTGTCGTATTCTTCCTTAAGGGTATTTCAATTCAGGCACAGGGCAGGTTTCTGGCCTCATCAGAAAAGCACTGCAGTAAGAGGGAGCTGCCCTGGATTATGTTATTTCCAAGCTTCCAGTTCGCAGGCACCGGAGGGATGAAAGGCACTGAAGCCTCTCCCTGGCGCTCACTCCCTGATTGTAATGATAAGGTTTTGAGGGAAGTGGGATGGTTACACGAGGGAAACCGCGGTGCTTAAGGTGTCTCCAACCCCTCTGCTCTCTGCAAGTTTGGGACTTCCTAGAGCAGAAAGATGATGATCACATTCCCTCCAAGGTCAACCATCACAGTGGGCACGTGGGAGTAGGAGGTGTAGTTTTGGCTCCTGTCCTTTAGCTAGTCCCTCTAGGAGACCTCCCACTGCAGCAGGCAAAGGCTGGAAACAACCCATTAGCCTCTTGCTAATGCTGGAGTGGAAATTCCTTTTGCCCTGACCCAGGATAAACACAACAGTGTTCTCTTCTTGCCTTAGCATTTTATTTTGCCCCAGTGAATAACAGCAAAACAGAAGAGAGAGCTTTGTGATTCAGGAAGCTGACAGTTATTAAAAGTAAATTTTACAAGAAGGCAAGATGGAGGAAGGGGAATTCTGACAAATCCCTGATATGTATGGAATGTTTTTTTTATATGGGAATAAAGCAGAGTTCAGAGTTTCTTCAATTACATTTTGGGAGTTTTGTTATTTGAAAATAATTGTTTGTAGTTGCTTTATTTTTCTTGAGCCAGGGCAACTTTGACTGATGTAACTGGAACAAACAGGATTGCATAAGTCTGCAGAGGTTTTCTAGCATGCTGGCCAGGCTTTGTACTGATTTTTATCATAGCTGTGAAATTCTCACCTGACATCTGTGGTAGCACACATGTCATTTGCAGTAATGCTAACACAGGGCATTCCCGCAGAACGGTCTCCAGCATGTCACTGTGGAGGGATGGAATGCAGACACTGTAAGTTTCTGCTGGACACGGACACAGCAGCAATAAAAACAACACCCCTGATTTAGCAAAAGAAACCAGAAAGACCAGGTCAGCTTTGGGTCTACTAAAAATGGTTCAACACGGATGACATTTTTTTATATCACTTTTGTATTTAATTCTACAGTCTTGTCATCTGGAAGCAGCATGGGCAGGTGCACATGAATGAAAAGAACAGCTCCACGGGGCTTTTCCTAATTTATATTTTTTTAATATTGTCTGCCATTTGTATTTATAACTAATTCAAGAACTTCTGGTTTTATAGTCAATGCCTTTTGAATGGTTCGGGGATTTCATATCAAAAGAACTCTTTGAAGGACAAAATGCAATATTCTACTGGAGGCAAGGTTATTACCTGAAATGTTTGTTTGCATGTGAGAGAAAAACAGGTTTATAGAAAAACAAACTGACATCCTGAATGTCAGCAGTAAGAAGAGAAACGACATCTGTATGTCAGACATCCTGTGACTGTGGTGGCAATAATTCATTACAAACAATTGAGAGCTGCAGAAAATCACCTCAGGAGGACAGTCTGTAATGACCAAATCTCCTGACATTGACACTGGAGTGGTTCCTTTGCAGGTAACATAAAAGTCCTTTGGGACACTAACTTGCATCCACAAGACAGATTCACAAAACCTAGAAGGCGTTTTTCATCGTCCATCTGGCACACTCTTATTTCTGCCTGCAGCGATATTTAGTGCTGGTCACACAGTAACAGAGAGGGGAGAGCCCACATGGTTATGCAGTATGGCCCCTGTGCAACCTCACTTCATCCTGGGCCCCCCTGGCCTGAGGGAGCCATCCAGCCACCACAGTTCTGCCCAGATGATCTGCAGGGTGGTACGGACAGCAGATCTTTCTCAAGAATGGTTGGGCTTTTGGACAGATGTGCAAGTAGCTTCGGGGTTGAGGTAAACTTTTCAAAACCAGCAAAAGCCAGACAAAAAAAAATTTCTTAGTTGTTCTTTGCTCCTGCTGATGTGTTTCACAAGGCCATATTAGGACAGCTAAGGACTCCAAAAACTCAGCACTTTGGAGTCTTTGTTCCATTTCTTATTTGTGAAACTCAAGCTTTTGGCGCAGAGTCCCAAACGTATTGTGGCATGTTGAATCCTACGGAGTCCTGTGATCAGGTAACTCAGCTGCAGCTGCCTTGGAGACTCGAGCTCAAGGGCTTCCTATCACTTCTGAGAAGAAGATTTGCAGAATTTTACCCATTATTTCCGGAAACAAAGAACCCTTTCAAAAGAGAAGCTTCTAATTCCATAGCATGAGGCCAGCTGTGCCATCATTCCCTGGGGTTAGGGCTGCTCTTGCTTCGCTGGGAGCAGCACCAAGCTCCATTTAGCAGGATGGTGAATTAAGGTTGGATTTTGGCACTAGAGTAGCCCTGTTGAAGGATATACCTGCCT
>NW_008246058.1:3153101-3160497 GCF_000691975.1 Corvus brachyrhynchos
CCTGCTTATTTAGAAAGCAGGCAAATAGAGATAAGCTTTAAAACAATTCCAAGAAGTTTGCAATTGCAAACAGGCTGTGGGAACTCTGATTTAAATCAAATTTTTTGTTTTTCCACAGAACATACATCTTTTTACACCAGGAAGCTAATAAACATAGTGTCAACAAGAGCCATCAGATTCATTCTTTAGGATTTGAAGGGCAGTTTGTAACTTCATTCCCTCTCCCTCCTGAGTAAATCTGAGAGACAAAGGGCTCTGGAACAGCAAGTGGGCCCTGTGTCTGCATTTGGACTCCTTGGGATTTTCATTTCATTCTTCTCTATGAGCTTTGTATGAGCCTGTCACTGGCCTTCAGTAAAGAACAAATATGCAGCAATAGCTTGTGTGGTGCCAAAACTATAAAACAACTGACATTAGTGGGAGCTTCCAGTGCTTGTGAGATACTTAGAAATGTGAGCCCCAATGTGAATGACCCAAGGAACGATATTTCATATTTTCCCTGATAGTACAAAATGCTTAAGTTCATACATTATTTTTAAGAGGCTGTAGCTAAGTTAAAATTCTTGAGGAAAGTACAGGCAATGATAGGACTGGATAATGACTTTGTGATCTGGACTCCTGCTGTGTAAGGATGATCTCACATAGGATGCCCTATGATGTAGCTGTTCCTTTTTTCTGTGAATAACATTAAGATTTTTTTTTCTATTTTAGGAGGTCCAAAGCCTTGCAATGCCTCTATGAAAAATACAAAATTGCTCTGTACACAGTAGAAATAATGTAGTCTGATTTTCCCCTGTATTTGAGTCCTGTAACTGGATTTCCATTGTCTAAGAAGGGTTGAGTATCTCCTGTATCCCATTGTCCTGTCATGTGTCTGTCCGTTCACTCTGCTCCCCTCATGGATATATTTTTCCATGAAAAATGTAGTAGGAACTTTGCATGCTTGATATAGATATTTCTCTGAAATCAACTAGAAGATTCAGAAGAGAGCTTCATGTGAAAGAGCAGTGGCAGTGCCTGTAGCTTTACCTAGGGAGGGGTGATGAGCAAGCTGGGAGCTTATGGGTGAGGATAAAAGGGCAGACCAGTGTGAGCAACTGTGGTGGGTGTCTGCTACAGATCATCTGATTGGGAAAACGCAGCAGGCAACTGGGAGAAGTCTCATGTTTGCAGGTCTGGTTCTTCAACCACCCTGGTAGCTGCTGGGAGAACAACTCAGCAGGGCACAAGCAACCAAGGCTGTTTCTGGAGTGCATTGAGGATAACTCTCTTTGAGACAGGTGACAGAGGAGTCAGAAAAAAGGATCTGCTCTGTCTGACACTTAACAATGTGTAAAAACTGCTCAGCAGCGGGAAAGTCAGGGGTAGCCTTGGTTGCAGTGATGATGAGATGAGAATGGGGCAGGGAAATTGGTGACAAAGGACATGGAAAAGGTCAAAGTCAGTTCCTTCTTTCCCTTGTTTTTTCAGGTAAGATTTGAGTACAGGAATCCCAGGTGCCTGAAACCAGTAGGAAAGTTTGAAGCAAGGAAGACTTGCTCTTGATGGATAAGGATTAATTTAAGGAACATTTAGCCAGACTAGACATATACAAGTCCCTGGAATCTGATGGGATGCACCCATTAGTACTGAGGGACCTGGTCAATGTTATTGCAAGGCCACTCTCAGTTGTCTTTGAAAGGTTGTGGTAACTTGAGGAAGTTCCTGAGGCCTGGTAGAAAGTAAATGTTGCTTGTTAAACACAGACAAGGAGAATTTGAGGAACTACAGGCTGATTAGCCTCACCACAATCCCAAGGGTATGGAGGAAATAATCCCAATTTCACAAATTTATGAAAGTCAAATCATGCTTGACCAACCCAACAGCTTTTCTCAATGAGATGACTGGCTCAGCGGGGTGAAAGGAGAGCAGTGGATGCTGTTTATTTTGCAAGGCTTTTGACACTGTCTGCCGTAACACCCTCAAGACAAAATGTTGAAGTACAGACTAGATAAGTGGACAGTGAGATGGATTGAAAACTGGCAGAACTGCTGGGCTCAGAGGGTGGAGATCAGCAGCTCGAAGTCCAGCTGGAGGCCAGTTACCACTGAAGTACTCCAGGGGTTGCTACCGGGCCAGTAGTGTTAATTCTCTTCATTAGTGACCTGGAAAATGGGGCTAAATGCACCCTCAGCATGTTTGCAGATGATAAAGAACTGGGAGGAGTGATGCAAGAGCCACAATGTGTCCTTGTGGCAAAGGTGGCCAGCAGCCTCCTGGGCTGCATCAGGCTGAGCGTTGCCAGCAGGTCAGGGCAGGTGACTCTGCCCCTCTGCTCCGCCCTGGTGAGACAACTCTGGAGTGGTGTGTTCTGGGCTCCCCAGTGCAAGACAGACATGGACCTGCTGGAAAGAGTCCAAGAAAAAGGTCACAAAGGTGGTTCGGAGCCATATAAGCAGAGGTTGAGTTGTGATTATGCAGCCTGGAGAAGAAAAAGCTACAGAGGATCTTACCAATATTTTAAAATATCTGACTGGAGGGGAGAGGGCAGTAAGGAAGATGGGCCAGACACTTCCCATGGACACTTCACATGGTGGTACCAAGTGACACCACCAGAGCGGCAACGTGCATGGAGAAATACAGGAAATTCTGCGTGAATCAAAGAAATAACTTTTTTACTGTTCAGTGGTCAAACACTGGAGTAGGTTTCCCAGAGAGTTTGTGGAAGTCTCCATCCTTGGAGATATTAAAAGCCTGACTGGATGCAGCCCTGAGCAAGCTGTTTTAATTGCCCCTGCTTTGACCAGGCATCAGACCAGATGGTCCCCAAAAACGCTCAACTGTTTTGTGATTCTGTCGGATGGGCACATCTGTACATTTATACATGTGTGAACACACAGTATGACTGCATAAACTCTTCAGAAAAGCAGGCTTACAAAGATAACAGAAATTCTGTGAGGTTTGTTCCAGGGGCAGTTAAAATTTTACCACTCATATGCAGAGCACTATTTTAATCAGTCTGTGTTTAGGTTTGGGTATTTTGTGCAATACAGGCCACAGACTTTTTAGCATATAATACACCCAGAAGTGTATTTAATGTATTTCAATGCAAATCCTTCAAAACTAGTGGAAAATGCATATTAAATGCAACACCTTGTGTGTCAGATAAGCCAGTTGGACCAGATTTTGGCTGCCATACAATGTCCCTCACCAAGACATCATGTTCTAGCTCTGTGGGGTCTTGGGCTGCCCAGTCTGCCTAGCCTGTGTTTATTCAGTATAGGGAACCACACATCAATTTGGGACCACCCACAACTGCCACACAAATATTGGGAAGGACCTTCCTCCTTAATAACTATCCAGTGGTATAATTAAAAACACCCAAACAACTTCCACATTTTGTTCCTTCCTTGGGTAGCCAGGCACCAGCATCTTACTTCCATCACTTCTTCTCTCCTCTGACAGTGTTTAAGCTCTTTTGAACAGCAGCCCATGGAGGGCAATGGGTGGACAGATTGCCTACTAAAACAGGTAAGTTATTTATTGTGCAATAAAAAATTCAGCACAAATCATAAAGTCTAGCTAGTCTGTTACTTTGAATGTCTTTAAATCAACACATTCTATACTTTATTTTCCAATCAGCTGCAAAAATGATGCAGAACACAAACAAAGCAAGATCAAAGGCTGCATATAATTACACTGTGTAAGTCTATAATTGAGATACAAAGGAAAACAATTTTTCCTGTTCTGTCTATCATGTCATTGTATGTCAAGGATAGTAAATGAAGGCTCTTCCCTGATGCTGAGTAAAATATTTAACAGGAAATCCTTGAGCTGAGGACAAGGCAGAACAGTTCTGGGGAAGTGCTCTTACTCTCCATCACCTGCCAGAGTCTTCTGTCAATCTCCAGGAGGAGTTTGGATCTTGAATCCAGTCTTGTTTTGAACCAGTTAGTGCAGCTGAGCCAGATAAGCTTGGACAGTCAGGGGAAACATGGATGTTATAATTGTTGTCTCGAGGAGTCCATATTGTGTGTAGGATGCTAGTTAGGGTCTGAGTCAAGAAAACATATGACCCTGAGCTTTGTTCATTCAAATTCAGAAGGGCATTTTGGAGCTTTGTGAACTTAAATATTTTTCTGGAGTGTGATGGTTTCCTGAGGTAATGTCTGTAGCCATCTCAGTGGAGATAATGGAGAAAGATCCTATTGACTCTTGGAATCAACCTTCTCTTTAGTAATGTTGACAATGCAGAGAAAATCCAGGGATCATCCATAGTATGTAGCCCTAGAAGGGGACAGGTTGAGTTAAGTCACCACTGTTGTTTTAACTTGGTCTGTCCTGAAGCTGCAGAGATTGATACCATTTGAACGTTTCAGAGGACCAACAGTGAAGATTCAATGACAGTTCAGACACCTGTGGAGGAGGTAAGTCTCTTTCTCTCTGCCCTCTAGCTGAGAGACAGCTAATATTATAGTGGTCCAGGTGAGTTTACGTGACTGTGGAGTCTAAACCATGAGACTGGAAGAGATGAGACCTCCAGAACAGTCATTTCTTCACCCCTCTCTGTTTCCCTCTAGCTGGTACCTGCCAGACCATAACAGAGCAAGGTCTTTGCTGAGGAAGGGGAATACCCTGGGCTAGAGGCCTAGAACCTACCTAAGGGGTGGCAGTGCCAGTCCCCAGGCTCTTCGCAGAAACACCATCCCTGCTACCAGGATGCCCTGCTTCTCAGAAGGCAGCTGTATAGATGGTCCACAGGAGTCCTGCCCTACCTAGGAACAAGGCTTTCAATTCCCCCTGACACCACTCTGGCCTTTCTGCACCATATGAGGAGGTATGGCAAGTTCACATCTCTCCTGTGTATGTATTGCTGCTCAAACCAAGAGACCCTGTTAGCAACACACAGCCAGGCCCAGCCGTGGTAACAGCGGATGTACAGTGACCTACTTTTAACACAGCTTATGTAGCCTTTCTTGCTGCTTTATGCTTGAATGGCAGATTTTGCAACAAAAGGTCAATTTATGGCAGCCTTTTATTGCAAGATTCTTTTGCTGTAGTCCAAAGTTATAATGACAAAATGCTCTGTTGGGTACAGTGAGGACTGCAAAAATCAGCCCCACTTTTTATGTAAGGCTTTAAACTTTATCTGTTTTAAACAGCTTTTGGCGCTGAGTTTTTTGTTTGTTTGCTTTCTTATGAAGAGAGCTTTATTACTTGCATGGAGAGCAATAGAGTAACATATCTGAATATTAACAGAGAGGCTCAGAAATGGTGGGTTTAAGTAAAATCATAAAAAATACTTCTGAAGCTCAGCAACCCACCCCCCTGCATAGAGGGAAAAGAGCCTAAACCATGGCAGCCCAGAAAAGGGAAAACTGCATGGCAAAAATGAAACGGGAACCTGTCCCCTGCCAAGGGAAGGCACAAAGTAAATCTGATGTGACCCAACCACGCAGGGTCATAAACATGCCGAGATAAATACAGGAGGAAGGACACTGTGACAATAGTTAGCCTGGAGGGCTGAGACACATGGCTGAGTTCCTACATGTCAACTGTGCTGCAAGAGCTGACTGATTCATACACTCCGCCTACGGCAGCTGGGAGGTGAAACACATTATGCTAAGCCTCAGTGAAAGAGGGTTGGATGAATGTGCGCTCCTTGATTCTTGTAAAGGGGTGAAAGCATGACCATGAGCTCCTGCATGAGTTCCTGCAATTCATCTAATGTGGGCACCCAACACTGCACTGAGCATCCATGGCTCCCATTCGGAAATGACCGAGGGAGGAAACGAGGCTTAGGCTGCTGCAAATAGGGGCTGTGGAGCACATTAGCATAAACCCCTTCTGCTGCCTGCTCAGGGTAAGCCTATGATGGAGAAAATTGTCCTTGACACCATGTGGGGACTCCATAGAAATTCCCTTCCTTGTCTGAGCCTTTAGCAGGGCCATGCTGTTGACAAACGTTGCTCTTGGGGAGATGTCCGAAGGCTGTACAGAGCCTTGTTGAGCTGACAGGGTGGCTTGTCCTAAATCCTGGGTGAGGGCAGCCTGTGTCATGCACTCCTAGCAGGATACCAAGGACCATGTCCCAGTATGGGCAGAGCCTTGTTTTCCTCTCTACTCAGCTTTCTTCCACATAGCAAAAGCAGCTTTGCCAAGGTTGCTCTACAGCTTCTACTGCTGCCAGTAATCTGGGTAATCTCTTATCTCGTCTTACTTTGCTGTTTATAGCCATGACAGCTGAACCCTAGACAATGTGTAATGGGTGAGTTATGTTAGACATTGTCGAGCCAACAATGATCTGGAGCCAGGGCATTGCGAGCTGTGTACTAGAGCTCAAAGCACCAGGGGTGGAAATCAGCAGTGGCAAGTGATTTGAGAAATCGCTGTGTCCTGACTTCAGTTTACTCATTCAGTGCACAGTCTACTCCTTGGGTCTGATGGAGAGTTTTGCCTAGAGGGAGCTGAGTGTTGCTAGTTATGAGAGACTCAGACACAACTTCAAGCAAAAGGCTTGTTAGTCATCTTTCCTTCTATCTCATGTATCATCACAGTAATAAACCTCTCGCAGCTGCCATTCAGGATGCTGGGAAGTTAGGCTCTCTCAGTTTGAGCCTTCTCTATCCCTGTGTGTTCCCAGTGCTTTGTATTTGTGAGGGTTAGGACTCTGGCTGAAGTGAATCTCCTACAGCAGTTGGAAAAGATACAAAGAAAACATATCTTTCTTAGCTGGAGTGACTCCTGAGTTTTGGCAGGACTAAGGAGCTCTTCAGCCAGTGTTGAAGCTGCTAATATAATCAGTTAGTCCACACAGAGCATCATCTTTTGCATGTAAACATATTTGTACTGTCCCTTTCTGAGTCTTAATGACTGGGTGGACCTAAAAATAAAGGTGATTTTAAAAGTTCATCAGTCATGAACTGACATCCTTCTTTGCATCAAAGAATTAGGACCACACTTCTATAACATCATGAAAGCTTAACACAAGCCATCACTGTAGAACTGGTGATGCTGATGGTCTTTTCTATAATAAATATGAAACAAGAATTCTTTTAAAGACCTTATCTTAAGTTGAACTGAACATCTCATAAGTCCTAACCTGGAAGGAGCTCAGTACATTTCTGAATCAGCTGTCTGAAAGAACGATGTATTATGAAGACAAGTGCCTGGATGTATAAGTTTTCTCAGATACAGCCATAACCACATCCTGAGTTAGGGCACCATGTTTGCAGACATCTTATCAAACAACCCTTGCTGTTATCAGCCCATCAGTGACAGCAAGGCATGAGTGTTGAAGTAGAGAGGGAGATAAGGAAAAATGAGCAGCCAGCTGGGAAGACAAATAATGGGGCCCCATAGTTGGGTGTTCTCTCTGTGTAGAGGGTCCCCCCATCATAATGTCCCATATTAACCA
>NW_008246058.1:3160519-3191300 GCF_000691975.1 Corvus brachyrhynchos
ATCATGATGCTGTTGGGAGAACAGTTTGACCAGGGTGGGTATTACAGGCCTGCTGGTTGTTAATATGAGTATTTTTGGGTCCCTTCATTGAAAAATACCACCAAGAGGAAGAGAAAGGGTGAGCATGACTCTCACCCCAGTGGTACTTGCTCCCCTTGGGAACACACCTGAAGAAAAGTATCAAGCTTGCAGGTTCAAGACCTTAAGAGTAACAGCATGAGAACAACAGCAGTGAGAACAACTGACAACAGAGGAAACAACAATCCCAGAAGTGCTGGGACACACTTCTGTGGCATCTTAGGAGAAAGGGTACAAAGCTGGAGGTGAAAGGCAGGCTATGGAATGGCAGCCAGAAGGCTCTGAAGATGACATGGGCTAAGGCACCTACAGCACTGCCACAATGAGGGGTCTGGTAGCCCAGCCCACAGCATCGAGGGTTCTGACCGGGACGTTGCTAACAGAGACTGAAATGTGAAGAAGTCAATCCTGAAAATGCTGTTTTGACTTAGGTATTTATCTGAAAGCCCAGATTAGGTCAGCTCGGGACATGCAACTGTGTGGCTGCAGAACACTGATGATCCACAGTTCACCCCGTAGTCCTCCACACAGACAAGCCAGGAACCAGCTGGGGCAGGTCATCACTTCCAACCCATACACCCACATCTTCTTCCTGTGAAATCCAAAGAGTGGAAGAGAATGGAAGGTTACTACACACCTTGGTGTCCCCATGGCACAGTCAGGACGTGGCAAGGGCAATCATCCAGGCTGGGATTTGCAGAGCACTCCCATACATCACCATAATCCTCCCCTTGGGTGGAGATTACCAGTTAGCTCTTTTTTTTTTCTTCCTGAATACACTGGAAACCGCTAATTCCTTCTATTTGTACAAAAACCTGCTAATTCAAGCACTTGCCCAGAAATGGCGAGACCTGGGTTTCACCCTCAGCCTGAGAGATTTCAGTGCTTCTGCTTCCCTTTCCACTTGAGAATCTTCACATGCTTTCTGAAAATCAGTGAGAGAAGGAAGTGCTCTGTACACTTCACATCCCTAACTCTAGGTGGTCTATCTTGGTCTTTCTTTGTGTAGGGTTCAGCTCCAACAGAAGGGAAGAGTCCACCTTGTTATTGCCCTGTTGCTGGGGTGCTCCCAAAGTTGGCAGCTTTGGATTTTCTGTTACAGTCTTCACTCTTCAGGTGTAAATTTTTCTAGGCAAAGCTCAGATTTTTTGTGATGTGTCTATAAATCAGATAGAATACCATTGCCAAGCACCTTGTTATTATCTTGTTACTGTCATTAATTACCTAATTAAAGCTAGTCATGATATGTTAATGATAAACCTTAACCTGATTTCAGAGGAAAACAGAAAATTGGCTTAATTTTCCTAGCTCTGGTCTCATTTAAGCCTCATGTCATTCTCATTATAATGGGATTTTCATTACTTAATCCATTATTTACTGCAGGGAGAATCTGAAATGCACAGAACATATTAAGAATGCGAAAAGGCTACTTGGATACTAGTCTTTGAACCAGTGATTTTGTATGAGAAATTGCTTTATAAGTCTGTCTTGTGGCTACTTTTAAAAATAATGCTATTTAAAATAGATATTTAAAGGATGAGTAACAAGTCTTGGCTTTGCAAATGCAGACATTAGATCACAGTGACCCTTCGCCTCCTGGGAACAACTTCCCTCTCACTTCCAAGCCATCAGATAATGTGTGTTGAGTAAAGCAAACTTAGGTCAGAGAGCTGGTCACATACACTGCTAATTGGTGAACTCCTCATTTAGTGTTTTAAGGGATCTGGCACGATGTAATGTTTCAGCCTTTCTCCCCAGAGGACTCCTTGATCCTGTTACACATGCTCTTCACTACTTTTCATTTCAAATAGCAATCCGTTCTCCATGGAAGTCTTAGTATCCACAATACAAAGTGTTTTTTTCTGTTTCATTCAGAACACAGTACCTTGACGAGCACTGTTTTCCCATCCTTGTGATGGGTTCAGTGGTGACTCAGAGTGACACACCATGAACAGCCAGCGCCGCTCCCTGCAGTGTCTGGCCATTCAGAGAACTCCTCACCACTCATACGTCTTTGTGGTTTGAGAGGTCTGACAAGTCTGCCATCAAAAGTGGAAAGTTCAGGGAAGCCCAGCTCTGTTTTGACATCAGCTGTTGGTTTAAAATGCCAAAGCACAGAGAAAGCAAACCCACAAAGATAGAGGAACTTGAACACAACTGTTGTCAAGGTAAATCAAAAGCATGGGGTTTACAAGCTCAGTTTTTCCTTACAGTCTATCACAACTTATCTTCATGAGGACGCTGGGGGGGAAATGGCACAAGAATTCTCTTCCTTGTGTGTACCCAGTGAATGGGCCAGCAAGAGCCGTGTCTCTTGCTCTCAGGAGGAGATGTGTCTATCATCCCCAAGAGAGATGGAAGGTGCAGGAATAATGTCAAGCTCTCTGTCAAACAGGTCCTCGGGACAGATGTGCAGGCTTGAAGTCTTTCAACATTTTTATTGAACATTCTTCCTTACAGCCACTGTATTCTCCTGCTACCTGGCATCTACGGTTAAATCCATGGTTGTTTGACATGCATAGTACTGATCAGGAAGAGTCTCATTTCTCCAAGGAAAACAAGAAGTCCTGTTGCAGTGGGGTCTCCTGCAACATGTATTGGACAGCAAGGCCCGTGGAAATAAATAGGGACCGGTTCTTGATAGATGTTTCAGAGATCTTTCTTCTCCAGCTGCATGGCCGGGGTCTTCCCAAAGAACTCTGGCAATCAGGGGACCAGCAGGGTCCTTCCCGGGCAGGGGAACACAAAACAACTGATGGGTAACAGGATTAGGGTACATGTGACCAGGGAGCAGGGAGACCCCATGCCTAGGCCATGCCTCTACTCCAGGGTCCCCTCCCCTGGACCCCACGGCAGCAGGGGGGAACACCAACAAAGTCCCTTGTCTTCAAGGCATCATATAGTTTCCAGTGCCTCCATACTTGAATATCAACTGAGAAGTCTGGTTTTGGTCAGGCACTTAGTGCCCCTGAACTTCACAACTATAAAAAGTGTTATGAAGCACCATGGTGGTTCAGTGTTTGAGAAGAAGCAGATGCCTGGAGTTAAAACACACCGTTTGGGGCAGTCCTTTGAAACACAGTGGAAAGAGAGTAGCCATTGTCCTTACATAAAAGGAATAGGAGAGAACAGACTAAATCATATCTCATATCTAGTCTTTGCCTTCAAATCCAGCCATTCATGATGCCTTTTTACTTTAAATGCAGCATGCCTTGAGATCTTGCTATCTGCTCTGTTTCCTCAAGGAAAAGTCTGCTTCATTTTACCTCCCTTAAAAGTTAACATCATAAAGAGGAATGCGTTTTGCTGTACTGGGTTGCAGTACACCAGGAGACAAAATGACCACAAGTCCATATCCTTGACCAAATTTATAGTATCTTGGCATGGATGTATTTATAACCTCTAAAAGGTATCCATGCCAAGTGATAAGTGGGCTGGAGCAGCAGTGCGAGAAAGCCACCTCTCTGTGCTGAAGGGTCATCTCTCTGCAGGGAGCCAGTACTGTGCTTGTAGTGTGGGAACATTAATAACTGCACAATGTTCTATCTCAAGCCATTGCCATTGTATTTGATATCCTAAAGCTGCTGCCCCTTCCTAAAGAGGAAGAAGGGATGACTCCTCTCCATCCATGGAAATCCCACCAGGAACAGTCCCAGATTATGTGCTGAATGCCTGGATGTCCCCATCTGGCCCACAGGTCTGCTGAAGGTTTTAAAGAGGCTGTATCTTAGTGGTATTTGGGACAGGACCCACAGTATGGTGTAGACTGGCAAGTTATAACCACATCTGTTTGGCTGAGGATGATGTGAAATGAAGCATGGAAGCAAGAGAAAGAGGAAAGCAGATGCCAATGTGGAAATAACCCTTCACCACCTCCTTCCTCACCCAAATTACAACACCAAGGGGATTTCCGGTAGAAAACAAACCACATGCACTGAGGGGCCTGAAAATGTAAATTGAAGCAGAGGGAGAATGGGGAAAACCAGGATGGCACAGTCATGGTCAGATATAGGCCAGAATATAGAGGTGTCTTTCGAGCTGCTGCCCAGGCAGGACAGTGGTCAGCAAATTCTCAGGGACAACAAGACAGGACTAAGATTCCAAGATGAATTTGAATCTCAACAAAGTTTTTGTGGCAGAGGTCATGGAGACATCATTTCATGCTCCAAGTGAACTAGAGAGAACTTACTGAGTTATTTGTATGTGATCATGCCAAATGTCCTGGACATTATAAGAAAACCCCACTGCTAGCAGGATGAGGAAACCAGCAGTAAAGAGGTGTTGAAATGCTCCACACCAGCCTCTGTGGAAGTAAACTGGTATTTGGTGCAGTAAAATGCAATCAAATAATAATCCAAATGGAACTTGGGTTTCTTTATGCAGGGCCTGCTCTCATACTGCTTAATATAAAACAAGGAGGCAAAGAAAAAAAAGAAAAAAAAAATGTTTGATTTCCTGATTAAAACTGAGCTCCATTTGTTTTGAATGAAAATTTTGTCGCTACAGCAATGACTCACAAGCTGCAAGTCAAGAAGAAAAGAAGAATTAATCACCAGGGAAGGGGAACACAAAAACAAAACAAAAAAACCCCAGAAGTTCTTCAGCTCTGTGGGGCTGAGAGAATGAGTGTGTATCTTGTGATGCACTTGGCTGTATGCAAGTGGTTTTCCTCCTGTGTTTTCATCTCAGTAAAATTAGAGGTTAGAGCGTGGGGGATGTGAGCTCAGCTTTTGATTCTGCACAGCTGCCCATGAGGCATAGGATGAATTTTGAAATCTCTCTGGGTCTCACCTGTAAAACAGTAATAACATTCTTTGTCTATTTAAATTACTTGTTCTTCCTATGAGTTTCTACTAGGCTTAGAGTAACAGGGCCCTAATGTATCATTAGAATCTCTAGCTGCCACTGTGCTATGAATAATAATGTTTATTAATCATAATAAACATGTCAGTGCTGTCAGAGCATGTGCATGGAGCAAGTAGAGCAGTGTCTGACAATCACATCCTGACATGTAAGGCATGGGGTGGAAAATGAGATTCATTTTACAGGCAATATAAAACCCATGGATGGTCAAAGTCTTCCTGCAGGCAATGCTGGAGGAGAAGAGAAAAGATCATGTTTGTTCTAAAAAATAATGCAGCAATATCACTGTGTCCCTCTCCAAAGTGCCAAGATAGCTCCTCACATTTCCAGACTGTAGTAGTCACGGATCCAAGTAGCGTGTCTCCAATCTAAAATATATATAACAGTAAGAAACTCTAACTTACATATTGAAATTACCTAAATCTGTTCCTTAAATCTTTCCCCCACTTGCTCTCCTCCTCTTCCTCCTTTATCCAAGTCACTATTTCAGTGAAGAGCCAATGAAGGACAGAATTCAAGTCATTCTATCCGATGATCTCAGTTACTGGTCTCTCCACCTGTGTGCCAACAAGGGACAGGCCAGGTCTTATTCTGACTCACCACACTGAGAGAAAGGTGATGGCAGCCCACCTAGGAGAACCTCATACTTTGCATGCTCAAGAAGCTGATCTTAGGGTAAGACACAACACAAAGTGGGTCAGGTTACCCCAGATTAGACGTCATTTGCCAGAGTAGTGTAAAAACCAGAGATCATTCCAAAACCAGCTGGGGCAGGATCCACCCTTGCCCATATGAAATCATTGCTGCTGACAGCAGGGAGGTCAGCTCAGATTTTGGATTATTTATATTAAAACAATACAGATAAAGCCTTTGATGCTCCTGGAGTTACTTGAGAATCCAGCTGGTGTAAAGGAGGTTAGAACCTGCTTCTAGGTCCTTTGGTTGCATCTCATTTCTTGATCTATGCTGGAGATACTTGCTGCAGGGTTAGTCATCCTTGTGTCCTGAAGAGACCTCACAGCACTTTCTATTGCTCAGAAATACCTGCTGGGAGGAATTGTCTGGTGAACTACAGGACTGGAACAAAAAAAAAGGAAATTCTGTATATTGAGAAAGAATCTAACCAACCCAAACTGTAAAAATGTGTGCTTTGCAATAGGGAAACAGTCTCTGTCCTTCCTTGATTGCCCATGGGTAATTACAGTGGCTGATTTATTCTCCTCTGGAGCACTCCTGGTCCATTGCTCTGGTGTAATCCATCCCTGGCCACACCTGACACCCCACCATCTGGGAGCCAGACAGGCCACTGCCACGCTGCATCTACTGACATCAGCCTTTGACTTTCAGTGACAGCATCTCCTCAGCACTGCAGCCCAAGCCAGGAATCACTGGTCTGAACTGAGAAAAGTGCATTAATGCCTGTTTTTGTATTAAATTCAAGTATCAAGTGTTTGTTATTTTAAATGCTGACGGGTGCTGGGCACTCAAAACCCACTGAAAAACTGTAGGATCTGAAGACCCAGCTCTCTTCTGTTCTTCTGCAAATCCGAGCTTCAGAGGCGTACCGGTATGTGAACTCAGTCAACACGTCACGTGTGACTGCCTTTATAATTTTCTCATTGTGGCACTGCCAATATCTTTGTGCTTTTCAATCACTCCGTGTTTGTTTCAAAACAAAACAAACATTATTTGCAAAGTGTGTCTGCTCAAAGCAATTCTCTGAACTGTTCACATTGTGTGCATCACCCATGCCAGGAAAATATGTGTCTCCATGTAAAAACAAACTCTGCACCCTACCTTCATAAACTTCCCATGCTCAGCCTGTGGCCCAACTCCTCCATTACACCAGACGACAGTGATGATGCGCTCACTGCTGTGCTCCCAGTGCTGCTGACAGACAGCAACAACCACAATGAAACAAAAAGTGCTTTTACTTAACCCATGTCCTTGCAGTCCCTGGAATTTCCAGCAGTGGCCACTTCATGCCAGGCTCTTGGTACACCTTGCTAATTTTCCAGAACCAGCATTTCTGCAAGGCAGGAAATACTGTTTGGTGCAGGCAGGAGAACAGCAAGAAAAACAAAGCCTTTCCCTAAGCCACCATTTCAAATCAGTGGTGGAAACTAACAAATGCCAGGAAAATCCCAGTCCCTTGTTTCAGCCACAAGGCAAATCCTATTTTTGCAGTGACATCCGTAGCTCACTAAGACCAATTGACTGTAGCATCCAATTCATTTTTACAAGCTTTGTGGCACTACAGTTTGCCAAGGAATCCAGAGTGAACAATAATTTTCATTTGAACCATTTTTCAGCTGTGAATATTAAAGACATAGGTGGATGGAAATAACTGCACATGGAGCATCTTTTTTCCACCTTTTTCATTGTCTTTGATGTGGGAGCTACACCACTGTGTCCTCCATGTCACTACATCATCTAATACATTGTTTAAAGGGTTGCTGAAATGTCCATACTAAAGAGTGAAAACATGTCAGCTTATGTTTTATTTAGACTGAGAGTACAAATGTTTACCCTGCATTGCCTTTGGGAGAAGTGGCCATGCCTGGGACCAAAACCGTGGTGCCAGCCAAACCTCTGCTGATCCTGAGATGTCACCCCTGACATACAGGTTTGGAGATGCTATTTCCCAAATGCAAATGTCAAAAGGGTGGCACAGGTTCAAAAATCAGCCCCCTGCTTTTGTTGACTGTATGAAATAGCTGTGAATGTGTTTAGAAGCAGGCCAGGTCCCTTACAGCAGGCTGTGAAACAGAAAATCTGGGGTAGGGAGGAAACAACTTAGAAAGAGGTGAAGAGGACTGAGACAGGGAGAGGCCCCCTGCCAGCTGTGCCAGTGGCTGTGTGTCAATATGGTATCACCAGGAGATGAACTCTCTTCCTAAAGCAGCCTTATTTGAGGATTAGCTCTGGAACAGCATCATCTGTTCTCGATCCTTTCCAACATCACGTAGCTGCCATTTGGCTCCTGCTCCCTCCATGGTGAGGGCATCCAAGAGCCACACAGATGGAGTGGGAGCACTGACACTGGCACCTCTTTATAGACCATGTTACAGGGGCAGTGAAGGCCTGACAGCACATATCAGCAGCCTCACAGCAACGTGGGCCCTCTTCCCCTCAGTTCTTCACCAGCATGAACCAAGAAAACATCAGACATGCCTAACACCCTTCTAAATATCATGGAGGGACGGGTTCCTAAAGCCCGTCCAGATCCCATCTTTCCAAACAAATGAATAACAAGCAACTGGGTTAGCCCCCTCCTCTTGGAAGCATCACCCCACTTGGCCAGCAGAATGGGAGGAAACAATAAGATCTATTCTGGATGATCTGTATGACAATATCAAGCATTTCTTTTTTCTTTTTCCTTTTTTTTTTTTTTTCTGTTTGGTGCTGGGTGAGATTGCTTCTGGGATGCTTCTGTAGCTTTTGGCTCTGGCTAAATAGCAGAAGAGCTCCCAATAGCAGGAGTCATATGACCATGCTCTTGTGCACTTGTGAATGGAAAATCATGTGTCTTCATAAATCACAGGAATATAAAGACCAGATGTGATGTTCAGAGCTCCCACATATTCACATGAGAATGGGCCAATGTTAGCAAAGAAATATGAAAGGAGAATTATCTGCACTATGTGTTTCACTTTGCTTTAATACTGAATGTAAGTGGAGAAGGGAAAAAAATACAAATAAAAGAGAATGTCAAGAATAATGAAAAAAATGTGTTCCAGGCTCAGAGAAATTATTTTGACACCAGCTTTCACATTTTTTTATTATCACCCCTTTGGGCAAAGTCATTCAAAAGAACAAACAGAAAATCATACCTCAGACTAAGATACAGAACCTACCTCTCTTAGCAGACTGGATGTGACAGCAGAAATAAGACCCCAGGATCCAAGCATGCTAAAAATAAAAATGTTATTTTAAAACATTGCTGTTTTAATAAATAGGGAAGTGAGGGGTGAACCCTGTGTTATTAAAAAGGTGATTGCCTTACCATAACCTTACCCTAATTTTTCCCCAGTTTTAATACAGGCAGATTGAACCACCACATTCTGAATGTGATAAGCATCTGACAGGATTTCCTCCAGGACTCACCAGGGCTGTCCGTGATTTGCCCTTGAGTGTGTCTGTCCCCTGTGGATGCTGGAGAGCCACCCACAGTTGGTGCAGAGTGTGCTCTTGTGTCTGGAGCTATGTATGCTACTTCTCGTCTTCACGAGGAGTACCTACCTACCAACCAACCAGACTAGAGTTAGCAAAGATTAGTTGGACTTCCTTTTGTAGCAGCTTTTCACAGACAGCATGGTGCACAGCCCTTCCTTGATCTTTTCCATTCATTCTTTCTGTTTTATACTGTTTTTATTTTCTTTTTTCAGCCTCCTCCAGTATATCACTGTCATGGAAGTTGTTTTATTCACCTTTGAGTTGTAGTATATGAACACACATACAACTAAGACCTTTGGACCATTGAATTACTATTCTTCTGCCCTATGGGGCTCTTTCTTTTCCCTTGGGATTTGCTTTCTGACTACTTTTGGAGCTATGACTCTGGCCTATATGAACTAAGGTTGCTTCCACATGTTTTTATAGAGGGAAAAAAAGTTAAGGGACATAAACATGGAACGGTTTGGGTCAGAAGGGACCTCAAAGATCATCTAGTTCCAACTCCCCTGACATGGGCAGGGACACCTTCCACTGGACCAGGTTGCTCCGAGCCCCATCCAACCTGGCCTTGAACACTGCCAGGGATGGAGTATCCACAGCTTCTCTGGGCAACCTGTGCCAGTGCCTCACCACTCTCACAGTAAAGAATTTCTTACTAATATCTAATCTGGATCTACCCTCTTGCAGTTTAAAGCCATTCCCCCTTGCCCTGTGCCTTTGTTAAAAAGTCCTTCTCCAGCCCTCTTGTAGCCCCCTTACATACTGGAAGGTGGTCTAAGGTCTCCCTGCAGCCTTCACTTCTCCAGGCTGTACAACCCCAACTCTCTCAGCCTTTCTTCATACCAGAGGAGCTCAAGCCCACTGACCATCTTCATGACCCTCCTCTGAACTCACTGCAACAGGTCCATGTCCTTCTTGTGCTGAAGGACCCAGAGCTGGATGCAGTACTCCGGCTGGGATCTCATGAGGCCATCATCTCATGAGGTCCCATCATCTATTAAATTTGAGAAAAATGTGCTCCAGGGGCTGCTATGCTGGCTTGTCTCTTGGAAGACCTGTTTCCATGTCCTGTTCAGATTTTCCTCATGACCTTTAGTGAGCTATTTAGGACCTGATCCTCCAAGCTCTTCAAATCTTGAAAGGTCTGGGGCATAGGATGTGTCTATCTTGCAGAAATACTAGCTGGATGTGCAGCCTGGGACTCAGTAGGGATTGGTTTATCTTGCTGCAAAAAAGTAAGGGAAATTGTGAACTATGGTTTATGATTACTTTAAACCAGAGATTTTGGTTTTATCTCTACAACACTGCTGCCACTTTTTAATTGTAGAGAAGACACACACATAATGTTGCTGCAAATATGCCAAGGGAGACATGCACTGAAAACTGGGCTAGAATCAGGGGATTCACAGAAATCAGCACCAACCAAGCAGGGAAAAAAATCCTTCATGTCTGGAAATAAGATATTGCTAAACCACAAAGCAAATTAGCACTCATTTGGCATAAAGAGTACTGGGGAGCAGGGTCAAGTACTGGAACATCAACACTGTGAAGCTCTGGAGCTCATGACCATGGCCCAGGGTAAGCAGCAGTCTCCTCAACAAAGGTTCAGGAGTTAGCCTGGACCAGGGACTAATAGTAATAGTAGGAAGTTTGCAAACTTGTTTTGGAAATTAAGCTAAAAGTAGGGAGATGGCCAGACGATGCCAGCTGGCCCTGGGACCCAAGGGTGGGCACTGGCACCAGTTCCTCAGCACAGGTGTAGCCAGGAGAGGCCAACAGGCCCCACAGTCATCAGCAACTTGGCACCTGCCACTGCTATTCATCAGCTACTTGGCCCCGTTCTGGGCCATAATTTTTTTATGCCCTAAAGAGCAGCTGGCACCTCCACAGACCCAACAGGTTTCTGCTCCAACAAATATCTGTTAAGGTGTAAAGGAAATGTATCTGGGCCAAGGATGGAGGAGGAGACATAGAAGGATATCACAAAGCTCTGAATGCTCAGTCTAAGTGCACACATATCTCAGGTGAATAAAAAGTGATGGTGCACATGCTGTGGGCAAAAACATGTAAACACAGACCAATGAACATTACAAGGAAGAATATTAAAGAATCTCAGTAAGACTTTTTGCCAAGTCCATCATGGTTTCAAAGTGACTGTGCCCTGCACAAATAGACTGAAGGAGTGAAAGATAAGAGGGTTTTTAATGCATCTCATTACATGAGCTGTGAGAAGACCAACCAGGTCAAGCTTTGCACGCAAGTAGAAGAAAATCTTTGGAATCTGACGAGGTTTAGACATGCACTTGATGTCTACAGAGGCATTTCTGGTCTCACCCCAAATCATACCTTGTGATGCACTAAAGAATTGTGGTTCTAGCTTATATCCCCACCTCACTCCCTGTGTCCCCCCTTTATCACTATGTTACACCCCTTGCCCAGAAGGTACCTAAAAACAGCAATACACTTGAATTCTCATAGCTGAGGCCTAATATTTTGGCTTATATTAAAATGTACTTCATAAATAGAGCTAATTTTTGACTTATTTTCCAGCAGACATATGACCGAGGTGTATCTTTTAGGCACACCTCTGGGTACAAGGGATGTAATGTAATAATCTCTGTAATAGAGGAGTTCTGAACTCACAGCACTGCCTGAGCATGGCCAGCAGTCTTCAGAATGAAGCCTCTGATCTGCATGTTGATGATTGCCCAGGGAAAATTGAATGGAGTTTGAAACATTTGTCAAGGCTCACAGTAAAGATTCAAGGAAAAGGATGATTCACGGCAAAAATAAATTTTCCCAAGCAAATCAACCCTTCCACCAAAAGACACTTTTTGGGAACATGGACTTGAAGTTTGAACAAAATATCTTGCAAAAAACAGTTATGAAAGGACTCATCTAGTGCTTGAAATATCTGGCCTTGCTGTACTTTCACCAACTGCTGGGCTATATCAGGTGCAGGTGGATGGTTTTGCTTGGTTAAATCAACATACCTGTTCTAGTAACAGTGGCCTGCATGGAAAGAACCTGCAAACAGGTCCACAACAGAGCTGAGCTTTCGTGAACTGCAGCAAAGTGACACTTTGGTCTGAAGGGGGACAGGGAAATGGAAAAATATGAATTTGAGGATAAAAAGTCCAGATAAGTTCATGTGGCTGTGTTCTTAGTTTGAGTCCTGTTTGGGGTTTGTCATTGTTAACTTGAGTCCTGATTTCCCTGTGTAGAAATATGATCCAGAAGAGAAACCCTGGTTTTGAAGTTCAGTCCCATGAGTAATGCATGAACTTTTCAACTTAGCACTGGTTTTCAAACAATAACTGCAAGTTTGCAGTTTTCCATCAGAACCAAAGGAAAACAGCAAAACATAATTTGCACGAAAAATGCATTCAGGCTGTCACAGTAGGGCAGACTAGGATGGAACTCCTTAGCCCCACACTCACAATGTGAATGATATTTACATTACATTCTTAGTGAAGGGAAATTAAGAAATAGGGGAAAAAATAATCTCTCCGCACCAGTGTGTAACTGTGCTGTATTTTATAGATGAATGATGACGGTTAATGGCTTAGAATAAAGCAAGGAGCTCAGGGTCTCCATTGAATGTCACCATTTAGGGCTGTAGTGCTATATTTTTGATATAATTTGAATTTGTGAAGGTCTAATTCACCCATGCTTTAGCCTCTGAAGTGAGGAGGGGCGTGAGTGGGGTCCCAGACAGAGTTAAGAGCAAGTCAGCGAATTTAAAAGAAAAATAACATCAGTAGATCAGAACATGGTGTCAGTCTAAGACCCTCATGAACAGCTGCTCTCTCTGCAGCACTCGGGCTCAATGGATTCATAGATGTAAACTGCTTTGAGATTTCAATGGGAGAGGAAAGCAGGTGTCAAACATTGTTATTTACACCAAGTAATTGTGTAAAGAAAATCCCAGAATCGGATCTTTGCTCTACATTCACAAATGTATTCCCTTAATGATCTCTTTCCAAGCCTTTTGAGCTATAAATAGGTTTGTAAGTTTAAGAGCTGGAAATAAGCCACCAGCAACTGTGACTGGGTATTGCGAGAAGGGTTTCTTAATTTTGTGTTGGGGGAAGGGGCTAGGCTAAATCAGAGTGGAGCAGACATGCTGAAACCAGCCTGTGCCTGTTGGGAAGGAGACCGTGGGCTAGGATCCACTGAGGAGAGGGGGCAAGGAATGAAGGGAATAGGGAAGAAAAGCAACACAAAATAATTGGGACTAATATGATACTACACGTTAAAGTTTTTGAAAATAAGCAGAGATAATGAAAAGTCCTTGCTTAGCTAAAAATAGTTATAGGTTATGTAAACAGAGGAAAAACACAAGCACATAGACATGCTGTAGGAATTACTTGATGCAAGTGGCAAGGGATTGTGTTTCTCACAGCTAAAAAAATGTTACACCACCAGACACTGTCTTTGCAATAATGGGCCAGTGTGGCCAAGCAGCAGCAGCACGTGAGAAGTGAGTGGCTGTGATGGAAATCAGGGGAAGAGGATCTGCTGAAGGATCTCTTCCCTCTCCAACAATTTGCAAGTGCTCTGCTTACCTTGCCAGCTCCACAGACTCCAGGTACTGAACTCAGGACATCATCTGCTGGAGCAAGCCAGCACCTGGAAGGAACACAGCAGAATCCTGAAGCATTCAGCATACTACTGGTGCTTCTCCCAGGAGTGGAAGCCAGGCTTTAGGCTTTGGACCATTTTACCCCTATTTGACAAAAGCTTTGTAGCTTCTCAAGGCCACTATTTTGGTGCGACTCACTGTAAATTTAGTAGAGACTAATCAGCCTTTCCCTATGCATGGAAATGTTTTATTCTCATGTTGTAACTCACAGAACAAAGAACTGAGTAACTGTATCACCAAGGACGTTTTTTAATGAACTGTGCTAGCAAAAATAACTCTAATCATCTCTGGCATCTTGGGTGCATACATTTCCCTGGCTAAAAATTGTCTGAAAGGGACTTCAAAACCATCCTCCTCCACCACTGCTCACAACAGTGGAGGGCTGAGGTCTACAAAATGTCCCAGACTCCACACCCAGTCTGACTCCTGTTGAAGACACCAAAGTATCTGTTGTGATGTCAGCAGGAGCCCCTCAGTTCTAGCTTTTGGTTCATCATCCACCTTCCCTGTCTTTCAACAGTATTTTTAATGAAATTTGCACTTAACTACCAGCTACATGATAGGGTTCCCTGTGCATTGCACCAGGATTCTGTCTCTCAGTGGGACAACCAAGTTTGTTGTTTGTGCTAAGAGATATACAAGGGCCCAGGGAGGCAGGTAGAGCTTGTGGGAATTAGACAGCAGTGGGACGAAGCAAGTGAAAGAGTTTTTTCCCGGTTTATTTTTTCTCTTCCTTTCCGGCAATGTTCAGTTAATAAGACACAGACCAGGCTCTTGAATTATTTTAATCTTGGTGGGTCAGAGTTGCTTTTTCAGCCTTTGAATACAGAGAACAGAGAAGATACCTGCCCTTATAGCCTCATGCATTGAGTCCACAGCAGAGGTGGGGATGTCTCTGAGCATCCTGCTCCTGCACAGCCAGTCTGTTCCCAGTCCCACTCTGGTCTTGTCCCACAGGACACAGCCAAACCAACCTGAGGCTGGGTTTGGGGGTGACAAAGCAGTGCAGAGGGCAACCTCATCACATCATCTTTGTGTATAAAATGTATAAAAAGCTACAATCCCATCTTCTCTCTGGGGCTTCTCAAAGTGCTGCTGTCCCCTACTAGAGCTGAGGTCTGCAGAGAGACACAGGTGCCAGGCAAGCTGTGAGACAGGAAAGCGGCAGGCAAGGGATCCTCTGCTGCAGGCTGGGAAAGGATTGCAAGGGGAGATCCACTCTGGGTGCCTGGCTGCTGAGGCTGGTTCTACGTGGGCACACATGAGAGACTGACAGTGGAGGCAGATGTTGTGTGAGGAGTGGCTGCCATCCCCTCTCGCCAAGCCGACGTGTTTGCACACACGGTCTGCTTACTCCCTCTCAGAGTCGTCGTGGGAGGCAGGTTTGGCTGGAAACCACTTCTCACTGCTGAGTCACCCCTTGCTGCTGATACGCTCCCCGATCCCAGGCCCCTTTGAGGATGGTGAAACAAAGGCTCCAGAAGTGCTTTTGAAAGGTAGAGTGCAAGTGAAGAAATCAGTCTGAGTTCTTCTCGGAATGGGAAAAGAAAAGGGGAGGGGAGTGGGGGGTGGGGGGAGGGAGGGGCAGGAAAAAGATAAAGCCATTGGACTTCACAAATTTGAGTGGCTCCTTCTTTGCATCTATCTTTTGAATCACCAGTGTCTGGTCTCATCTGCTGGTTGAAGACCACCAGCTTAAGATCCTCCGATGTTCAAGTACCTTGGAAAATCAGGCCAATCACATCAAAATCGCTGTGCATTTATGGAAACATGGGCTCTGCACATTACATTAGAAGCCTGTTGTCAATAGCCCCAGACTTACACTTACCAAAAAGAAAATGTTTGTGCTTTTTCAATCATCAGAATTTTATTGAAGATTCAAAGCTACAGTGCTGTTGGAAAGAGCATAGAAAGTGAAATATAGCGTAGATCCCACTGGGTAACACATTCCTTAATGGTTTTTTTAAAGCATTCCACATTGGCAATAAAATACAGAAAGAGGGAGAAAAGAGCACAGCCTTCATCGAAAATGGAAGACCAAAAAAAAAAAAAAAATCACAAGAGTTTTTCACTGATGTGGGCTGTGGCATTGTCCTATCTGCTGCTCAGAGCAGACGACAGTGTTTCCAAAATATACAGAGCACAAATCCAGCAGAGCAACACTTGAATAGCTACTCATGATGCCCTGGATTTAAATAGGTTGTCAGCTCCCTATGGAAAGGGACACCAAAAATAACTAAATCTGGATCCCTGGAATATTCCAGTTGTCCCTCAAAAAAACAAGCTCTGTAGTAACATGTGATTTCCAACAAATTCCCATTGAAACTACAAAGGTCTGGTCATGGTGTCCAGTGATATATGACACTGTTGATCCCATTTTCAGGATCATTAGGGGGTATTTATTTGTTGTTACCCCTTGAGAGAAGGATGTGATTTATCACAAAAGAATGGTGAATTTCACAGGAGGGTACCAGGCTCCGTTCAGCTGTGACAGAAATGTCAGCATGGAGCAGGCACTGTTTTTTGTACAGCTCTGGAAATGTTTTAGGGCAGTACCACAGCAAGGTGAAATTCAGACACCATTGAAGTTGATTCCAAAACTCCTGTTGACTTCACCAGAGCCAAGCTTTCCTCAAAAGAATCCCTATGAATATTTTAAGTCCCTGGAGCTTTACTTTAATAGCAACGTTTTCCCCATGGAACCACAGAAATAGAGAGGAAAAAAAGGGAAGTGAAGGCATGTGGGAGAAAGGGGAATCAAAGCTTCCCTCCCCCATCTCTTTTTTGGGAAGATGATCCTGATTACCCTCAGATGTCCACACCTCTCTGCTCTCCTCTACCTTTTGCTCCTACAGGTCTCATCCCTTCAAAGCAAAGGAGCCCATGGGCAGCCTGAGCCTGGTAATGCTCCACTGCTGGCACTTATGATCCATATGATCAGCCAACAGCTTAACAGCATCCTGCTTTCTTATTCACCTTTATACTCAGTCATAAAAGGTTGACAAGACAGAAATGTGATGCCTTCACTGCACCCACAAGTGAAGAAAAGACAATCATGTCTTCTTTCAAGTGAGTTTTAGCTGAGGCACCTGACCAAGACTCATCACCAAATCCCTCAGTGTGTTGTAGGCAGTCAGTGCTGAAGAGGGAAGAAACATGACAAGCTGTATGTATGACAGTCTGTTTCTCACTAATGTCTTAATTACAAATAATCAGAGCCTGACTTAGTCCCCAAACAAGAAACTTTTTTCTCCTTTTCAAAATGTTATTGATTACAAACTGTCATTAGATGGCCTTGCTACTTATAGAATTGGCGAGGTCTCTGATTTTACTCCAGAGTCAACCTACAGCCAAGCTGTCCACAGCCAAATTGTATGTGAAATAAAAGCGATTTTCTTATTTTGGTGAAAGCTATTTGCTATTTCAGTCACATGAGTGGTAGTGCTTTGGGAAGATGTGGCGGCTGGAGTTTCAAAAGATGTTTTGCCAAGAAATCATCCCTTGGAGAAAGCTGCTTGCAACAGTAGACCTTGCCTCTCCTCCCTTCTTATCTTTTTTAAATCGATTTTTTTTCCAGTTGATCATCATTCCCCCAGCCTGGGGAAGGAGGGAGTGCTGCATTCATAAGACCAGCCAAAAGAGCCACTGCTCCCAGTGAGCTCCTACAAACACATTGCAGCAGGTGAGGAGCAGCACTGTCTGTCACTGTGAGCAGATCCCACCAGCCAGCTGATGGTGATTTCCTGCTTCTGGGACAGGCTGGAGCAATTGGTTTGTAATCCAATTGAATTTTGGCCAGAACGCAGACCGGGAGACTCACTACTGAACCATTTCACTTTGACAGCTGGCAACGATTTGTGGACCACAGGAACGCCTGCAGAGCTCTGCTCAGAGGTGGATGCAGGCTTTGACAGAGCTTGCCGATGTGAGAGACACCTGCTCCTGCCTCCCAGCTCCCACCTGGAGATAAAACCATCAGTGTCCCTTGAGACAGAAATTTTCCTATCACTTGTGAAATGCAGGAGCCCCTGGCATATAAACCATCCCTCTTTCTTTTTTCTTTCTCTATTTTGACCATTGCAGAAAATAATTTTATAAAAGCTTGCTTTCATTTCAAGGACTAAGTTAAGTTCAGAGTCCCGCTCCAGACAAGGCATGGACATGAAATCAATTCAATAATGCAGTGCCATATCTACAAAATCCTCATTATCAGATTTCACATACAATATGCTGTTATCACAACAGACAGTTCCTCCTCCCAGCATTGTAAGTGGGAGACTTGCCATTAGCATCAATAGAAAGTGCACTGAATACCAAAAAAATAAAATAGCAACCTGGCAAAATAAGGATCAGGCATTACGTAGACTGCAATGGTATAAATAAACACCCATATCTTGAAAAATTAATGCTCCAAAAGCCCTGTTTTATTGGGATATCAGAGAGACAAGCTGACACAGTGTTTCAAAGAGCTTATGCTGCAGCAGCTGTGCACGTAATGTGCTCTCTATGTTTGGTCCACGTGGGAGCAGAAGGACCAGGTTTCACAACACAGACACAAATCATCGCTCCTCCTTGGCACACTCAGCTTCTTGCCTGTGATGGAGGCATGGGATGGAGAAAGAAAACAAGCCCAATGAGTGATCACAGCGGGAGAGAAGGAACAAAAGCTGGAAGCATATTTCCTATTTGGTACCACTATCTCAGATTGCATTGGCAATCAATGAGTGATTAATGCAAGGGAATATTATTGTGCTCCTTGTAAAATTACTTCATCTAGCTGCATTAAAGTAAATTCATAAATAAAAATGGTGGAATGGAATATATCTGTTGTGCTAGACTGGATAAATATTTTAAATGCAATGCTTGCCATCTCTGCATTTACTTTATTACTTGGAAAGCTCAGTACCTTTAAGAGTAAAGTTGCTGAATTCAACTGAAAGTTAAGATCTTGGCAGGTGACAGACAAATCAGCTCACTGACTCTCATATTACCTTATTTGTAATCCACTGGTGCCTGTGCAATGCTATGCAGTGTATTTTGTATAAAGAAATAAACCATCTATACTTTTGTATCAGGTACTCAAATTAATTCAACAATTTGAGTACAACAGTTTCTAATAACAGCCTGTTCTTAAAAAAAAAAAATCCCAAGTATAGTCTACACAGTCAAATCATATATGTCTGCTTAAAACAGTCTCCAGACCTATATCTCTGATCACATCACACTGTCTGCCTTTGCAGGCTGGGGGAGATGGGCCTTGCAATATGCACCAAGAGGTGGGGAAGGCACGTAAATTCCCAGCTTCAGGAGCCCTTTGTGGGAAAGATGGAAACAAAAGACTCAACTTGTTTGTCCTGGGGCAAGCTTCACCTCAGTTTGGTTCTGCTCAGCTGAAATAAATTTGTGTGGCACTGGGCAACATGAAGCCTTCCCCACGGTAGTGGAGCACCAAACTTTTAGGGCGTTGTGTCCTCTGTCACCTGATAATCTCCACGCAAGTCAGCTGGGCGCTGGCTTCCAAGGCTGGCAGTCTTCCTTTGATGAAGTCCAGCCTCTATTCCTAACCACCCGTGTGCCCTGAAGTCTTCAGAGAGTGAGAAAACATCCTGTAAACACTTGTTCCTTGGGGATCTATTCTCAAAACCCAAGTTCTGTAGCCACACAGCTTCTCCATCATTCTCTCCTGCCACCCAGCTTTGTTACTCTGACTTCATTGTGCATTTGAGGATTTGGGCCTAGCAAGTCTGAGGATGTAGAAGAAAGATCAGAGGTTAATCAGAGGTTAGTGAAGGAGGAAAAAGAAGTGGCTTGAGGTAAAAATGGGGCTGACATTTCCCCAGACCAGCCCTTGTCACAGTCCCTCCATTGGCAAGAGCACTTCAGGAAACACTGTTATTTTTATTATCTCAAGAAGAAAAGCAGCAGACAAAGATCGCAGGGCTCTCAGAACTCATCTCCTTTTGGCTTCCCCCTTCTTTAGGAAAAGATGTCTCCTGAATTCAGGGAATCCCTCAATTCTCTTGAGATGCTCATCTTTACAGCATTGGGGTTTTTAAATTCTAAGAAATTGTCAGGCTCCAAAGTTGTATTTTTATATATCTTGGAATAAGGCCGCATTGTTTCCCCTGGCTTCTGTGCTATTCACTTTGCCCTGCAAATCCTGCTGAGTGAATTACAATGTTTATTGCTGTGTCTTGCGGTATTTTCTTCCCACTTATCTGAAAAATCTGCAAGAAAACCTGTCAGTAGTGGTCTCTTCTGTCATATGTGTCTGAATGATCAGTCCATCGCTCATCCCACCAAGCACCAAGCCAAAACCACATCATCCATCCCGCTGGACAGACACCACCACAGCTCTGGTGCAGCACACGGGCAGCCAGTCCCTCTGAGGCTGCAGCCACACTCTAATGAAGATAGGAAACCAAAGCATGGAGTTTGAGCACTCTGGTCTGAGTGATTAATTTCAGGACACACAGAAGTGGCATGGAGAAGCAGGGAACCAAGCCTGTGGCCCCTGGTTCAGAGCAGAAAGGAGCACAGGGATTTTATTCAGAGCAGTCAGTAGTGCACCAGGTTCAACCAAGGAGTCTCCAGGTCCAGGCAGCTCTTCTCCTTGTACTACCAAGATGGCAAGGGAGTACAGCACTATGCTTCATCCTGCTGCAGGATGCTGTGTCTTCTCAAGGCCTTGTGCTGTCACACAAAGAAGAACAGGAGGAGGAAGTTTGCATTCTGGGATCTTCTGCTAGTGTTGCCCTGTAGTCCTCTACAGGAAGACTGCAAAGATAAACATTCCCCTTTACCGATGTTTCCAGATACACCTTTATACCTGTTAAATTTCTTAGAGAAAAAAATTAGATTTGACAATGTAATTGTCATTTTAGAGGCAATTAAGGGTTTTCTTTTTGGCTTTTTTTTCAATCCCTCTCTAGTAGAGACCAGCAGCTACAAAGACACTTTCATATTATCCACTATACTTCTTAGAATGACAGAATTAAGTTGGAAAAGACCTCCAAGATCATTGGGTCCAACCTTTGACTAATCACCACCTTGTCAACTAAACCACAGCACTAAGTGCCACGTCCAGTCATTTATTGAACACCTGCAGCAATGGTGCCTCCACCACTTCCCAGGGAATCCCATTCCAATGCTTAACAATCCTTTCCATTAAGTTCTTCCTGCTGTTCAACCTGAATGTCCCGTGGCACAGCTTGAGACTATGTCCTCTTATTCTGTCCCTTTTTGCCTGGGAGAAGAGTGTGACCCCCACCTGGCTACTTCTACAGGTAGTTGTAGCAATAAGGTCTCCACTGAGCCTCCCTTTATCCAGGCCAAACACCCCCAGCTCCCTCAGCTGCTCCTGGTGTGACTTGCTCTCCAGACCCTTCACCAGCTCTGTTGCCCTTTTCTTGACACACTCCAGCACCTCAGTGTCCTTCCTGAAGCTGATGCCATGATGATTTTTTGCCTTTTCTTTTATACCCCTGTTATACCTTTTTACAACTTCTGTATTCTTAGTGCTTTTTGCCTACATTCTTGGACTTGTTTGTTCAGCTAAGAGACTAAACATTTTAGAAGCTTTGTAGGTAGGGATCAGTGTGCCCCAGACCCCAAGGTCCTCTCCAGAACACATTCTGTAAACTAAGACAGAACCATCCAGGGGAAGGTTCCTTGGGGAGTGGAGGGGCTCATTCAAGCCTCTCATTGGGGAATTTTTGATAGATATGCTAATTAGTAAGACCTATAATGTTATACCAAATCTTTTGGGAGGCATTGCAGTGTGCATTTCGGTGCATTCGACCTGGACGTAGTGCACCGAAGGATCCTTAAAATAAATACTAAGGTAAAATCCCTTTTTCCCTTCTAACTGCATTTGACTCTTGATTTTAAGACCAGGAAAAGGCATCAAAGTGAGGGGCCCAGAACTGGACACAGGATTCAAGGTGCAGCTGCACATGCTGGACTGAGTATTTCAACATGAATACCTCAGGTGGCTGCTGTCAGGGGCCCAGGCTTGCCCTCGCTCTGGGCTCCCCTCTTTAGCTCATAAATTGCCTTCCCTACTCTCTGTTGACATAGCATGGCACACACGGAGGAGATGCAAGGAAAGCAGAGAATGGAGATGGCACATTTCTCTTCTCTTAAGGACAGCATATGTTAGAAATGTGTCAGGATTTCTGAGTTAAAGCAGCATAATGAGATGTCAGGGAAGGCGAACAGAAGGGGAAAATTAAGGCAACAGATTTCCCTGGGAAACTCTGTTTTGCAGAAAAATCATTGGAGGAAAATTCTATTTTGATTAACATTAATTTGTCCCTCTTTTTTTTTTTTTTTTTTTTTTTTAAATTTAATCTCTGAGGCAGGATATAGGGCAGAACACAGACCAGGGAAATGGCAGCCTCATCGCCGAGCCAGCGCTGCAGCAGAGCTGATGGAATATCTGGGTCAGCGTGCAGCAACTCTTCGCAGATGACTGAGATCTACAGAGCCAAAGGCCAGCCTTGGCAGTAGAGCCAAGGGCTCCTTTTGTAACTGAAGGGATGTAAAATCTGCTCCCCCATTTCAAGCAGCATTTGCAGGAGGGAACCCCATGCTGCAGCCTCCATCAGCTGGAACTAACGCCCATCGGCTCCGCTCACCCATCCCTGCTCAGCAGAGCACAGGCTGGGAAATCTGCGTTGCCATGGGATTCGGCTACAAAAGGCCAAAAGATGTGGATGTCAACCAAGTATCCAGATATACAGGGAGGGTATTTTCCGCTCTAAAACTGATGTGGAAGCTCTTCTCTAAGAAACAACATTTTGCTTTCTCACTCAGGAGAGCAATGTCACCCAGAGACAATTTTTTGTATTTTAAACATCCTCATTTAGCTTTGAAGATCTTTGTGTTTCAGGCAGGTTTTAGGAAAAGCTCATACATTCAAACATTTGGCTACTTTTTCCAAATATCCTGCTTGGCCTAGTGAAAGATATTACCTTTGCTGACAGTTGTAGTGCCCTCAGAAGAGATACAGCTCTGGAGACCAGCACGCTGCCCACTGGGCATACACAGATCATGTATCATGGGATCTTTCTCCTTTCTGCTTCTATGCCTCAACCCACTGGGACAGGAGCATGAAAGGATAAGTGCTTTCCTTATATATCATCCCTGATCGTCAGTAGGACTGGCAGCTGTCTCTCAAGATTTGTGCTAAACCCTTTGTTAGAAGTTGATTCACACAGCCATAACCTTCAAAGTCAAATGGTACTGTTAGATCATCCTGTTGGGTCACACGGGCCATCGGGATTTGTGCTGATTTATGTTTGTTAAAACATGTCCTTCAAAAAAGGGTAGTCCACTCTTGATTTGACAGCCATAGAGAGGGAAGATCTGTTATTTCCCTGTACTGACCAAAGTTTAGAAAGTAATTCAGGGATTTTTTTTCTCAGATGTTGAAACCACCAGGAGAATTTTTCTAATGATCTTGATTCCTGGCAGAATGCATCAAGTTTTGTGCTCAGGACCTGAACTGGTAAAATGTGATGCCAACCAGCTAACTAACCTGCCTTGCCACTGAATGCTTAAAGACACAAAATAGATGAAGTGCCCGATTTTCAGCAGTAATATTGAGGAAAGGTCAAGACCAGAAGAAATGTTTGTGTTTCTAGAATAAAGGCAGATGCTTCTGCAAATGCTTGAAAGAAGGGTGGATAATAACACAAGGATTTTGAGGCAGTAGCTATTGACTACAGGAATTTTGGATGACAGCTACCACATTATAGGTGTTTATCTAATAATATTCATCCTAATACCAGTATGCTTTGACTGAACTAGTCAGACTAATGCAGGTCATTCCTTTGTTTCTGCCATAGCAGAACTCGCTAGAACAGCATTTTTTATTATGAATATTTCTCCTTAAATCCTTCATGTTCTGATGCTGGATAATTTCCACTTCACACTGACAATACAGGGCAAAGAACAAAACAATCTGGGGCAGAGAACACTTAATTTACTGAGTAAATAGTATTGTACTTTTTTTATGTGGACACATAGAGGTACAGCATTTGACAAGACATAAGGATTCACACCAAACTCAGACCTGTCCATGCACTTTTGCCTTGGTCCATGGAGATGACCTCATAAATTAAGCGCAGGGATGGTTGTTCACAGTCTGAGTGATGCAGAGACATGTTCTGAACAGCACATAATGCACATTTAATTGTATTTATTTAGTGGCCATGGATACAGGTATGTGACTTTTGCACTTTTTTCACATTGTAGACATGTTACATTGGAAAACTGTCTGTCCATCACTAGCTCTTGCTTAGGTATATACTCATGAGGCGTTAGCAGAAAATAAGAAGGCAGGAAGGACCTCCTATAATCTCTGCATCCTGCTGAGGCTTTACACATCTGCTTACTAAGAAAATAAAGGCTATTATATTTCCAGACAGGTTAACTCAGAGTCTTGTGGAGTCAGAAGTATTTCAATCCATGTGGTAAAACTGGTACAAAGTGTTGCTAATCAAATGCTTGAAAAGAAGATGAAGGGAAGAGGGAATGAAGCTGTAATTACCCACTATTTGGACAGTTGAATCTGGACTATTCATAGTAACACACCAACTGTATCTATCCAATTGCAGTAATGAGTGATAGCTCACTACTCAACAATTAAGTTTTCCTTCCCCACCTCTGAAATTAAGGTCATAACCTTTTCTATTTACTTTTGGGATGTGGTAAATTAGAGCTTTGGCTTCATTACAAAAATTAATTAAAATAGTCACACAATGGCACCATTCATGGCTGTGCTTGTCCCTCCCTGCAGTATGTCCTCCTGTCAGCTCTCTTTGGTTTTAGTCCCAAATTCCAGTACGTGCTAGTCTGCCTGTATTATCTGGATCAGTAGACTAGATTTTTCTTTTTGTCCATCTTCTTTGATTCATTGGAAAATCTCCTCTTGTTTCTAATCCTTCTGGTTTTGGTTTTTTTTTTCTTTTAAGAAACTGTACACTAGCAGTCTCTTGGCATGATCTGATGTCCCCAAAATGCTTTCTGGCCACAGAGTTTGCAGTAGAACTTTACCTTTGACTCACAGCAGAGACCTCTGCCTAACAATTTCACCTTACTGACATCCCAACTGTCTAGGTCTGGAAAAGAGGATTAGTGTTCTTTTCCTCAGAATTTCAAAAAGTAAACAGAACTACAGAGATAGGAGGAAAAAAAGCCTGACTATTCCCCAGTCACACAGAATTGGGAGTCTGCCCATTGAAATAAGTTTTATTTTTTTTCTACGCCATTTCTTTGTGAATGTAGTGCTTGTTTTAAAAGCTGGATTTATGAACTGGCAAAAAATAATATTTTCTTTTGTAGGAGAAAGTGTTGCATTATGTTTCACATGACTATGTCCTGAGGTGGTTCAACATACTGAGTTCTGTGCATACCAATAAATACAGATCTCAGAGATTTCAGGAATAGTGATTTACTAAAAATTATTGCTTGATGGGAAGTACAGAAGAGCTCAGATTCATTTACGTAACACCTAAAGGGAGAAATGGCCAACAAAGGCTTGGACTAATACGTGCTGGTGATAAAGCCCAACAGGCAACTTTGATCCATACATGTAATTATACTGAAGTCAAAGTTAATGTTGCTCTGAAGATGAGAACATGAGATATTTGCAAAAGTGACACTTATTATAGGCTTTATTTCTTCAGAGCATTTAATCATGTATGTAACTGCAAGTATAACCTGATTTTTTTTTTTTTTTAAACTTATTGCTTGACTACACAGGTGCACTCAGGAAATTTTATCCAAGTTAATTTAAGGTATGACTTCAAGACGCGTCAGCTGAACAGCTTTAGAATGTAAAAGTGAGGCCTGGTTTTGTGGAGTGAATGTGTCCACATTCCTGATACAAGGTAATGAAGCCAGTTTGAACAAGGGTTCAAATCAACAGTTCTGTTTCTAAACCCATATCAGCTGCAGATGAGAAACAGAAGGTATCTACTGGGGAATGAGCATGGGAAGGGTTATACAAGCTGCCCCTTCTTTGTGAAACACAAAGAGGCAGGATCCTCCTCTGGGCCAAAATAATCTTTCCTTGTAGGCTTAGTTTTCGGCCAAATCAGGTCCCTGTGTGACCCATCCCATGGGTGCCTGAGTTGGTGCTGGTGACGTGGGATGGGGCAGCAAGGAGGCCGTGGGTGGGAGGTGACTGTGGAAATACAGTCAGTGCTACTGTGGACTTGCATTGGATGAAAGCGCCCACATAACCCTGGCCACAGGACCCCCTTGACCATTTACTGAGGTTGATCATGGAGGAGTTTTAAAAGCAATGACAGGAACATTGCTTGGAAGGAGGCAATAGACCTGAGCTCCTTTTCCGAATCTACCAGCCTCAGATGGCACATGTGAGCAAGGACATCCCACCTTCCCACTACTGAAAAATGTGGTCCCTCTGTAAAGCCCTTGATAGAATACACAAACCCCAATTTTCAGATTTTGTGCCTTGTGCATGGAGATACCTGGGGGCAGGACTTTTTTCCCCTATTTGTTTGTGAGGGGGAAATAGAAGACAAGTTTAGTCCCTTAAAAATAATCATCTTGTCCTCTATGTGCCCTGAATAAATGACATCCTGTGTTGAACTTTGCTGAAAATGCTTTTTTTTTCCTTCTGAGAGAAGCTGAAAATGAGACTGCATTGATATTTTGCTGCAGCGTTGTTGCCTGTAGGTAGGCTTTAGATGGAGCCGTTCTATGGAAATCAATCCTGGTACAGCAATAACAGCTGTTATTTTGCCAGCACACAGCAAGCAGAAACAATTGCAGAGGTACCCCCACTACAGCAATGCTACTTGGTAATTTAAAAACAGTGCAAGACATAAAATAACCTGGATAAAGCTATTTTTCCTGTTCTGAAACTGCAGACTGTAAACACACACTCATGAAAAAAAGGGAATTCTTCTTCGCCTCTATGTATGGCCAGTGAGTCATATAATATTTATAATGCTGTTGGGACAGCTGTGTGAAATGGATTCTATTTGGTTTGCTCCATTTTTTATCAATTCCTTTTGTCATCTTTCTGTGTTGCCTGCTATCCTACCTCTCTGTCCCATTAGGCACTGCAAAGTGAGCTCATCTGCTTCCATGGACTGAGCAAGATTGTACCCTGTGAGCACCTTGAGGACTGGAGGTATGTGAGAGACTCCATCTCTTGGAAGCTCTTGGGCTCTTTTTTCTTAATCTATAAATAGGAAAACATCATCATCCTTCAAAATGTAAATCATTATTAGAAAGCCTCGAATGGGGACAGAATATACTGGTTTCAGAAAAAGAAAGTATTCATTTGCTTCTCAAGTTTATTGACATATTTTATGACGGCTCAAGAATGAAAGATTCTGTGGCACTATAATGGAGTATTATAATATTAATTTGCATCAATTTCTTAAAGACATAATTCAATTACATAGTTCAGCCTTTAGCAACCTATTCGTTTAAAATCGTATCTCTTTTTGAACTGTCAACCACTTGGAGGAACAGCCCTTGATTCTTTCTTGATTGTATGCTAGATGAGGCAATTTTTCCTTGGGGAATAACATTAGCTAAATTAGGAAGACTGTAATTTAAAGGTGATTAAGTACCTTTTGTGATTGTTGTTTTACAACTTCAATCTGATAACACTTAAGTGCATGTGTAATCTAGTCTTCCACAGGGCTACTCTCATTCATAAGTGGTCTTAAATCCTTTTAAGATCAGGACCTAAATAAGTACCACAGTTAAACCTTTTGTGGCACATTGACAGAGCATACATTTGTTCTGATTCCAATGACATTTCACAGTTGTGCTTGGTGCATAAACAGTAGGAATTCTTTTAAAAATTGGGATTTTCATTTTACAGAAGGAAAAAGCAAGGAACAGGAATGTGAATGGATACATTCTGGTCATAAGGCAAGTCTGCTGGAACACCTGGGAACACGCTGTGGACTCCTGGCCCTCATGCATTTGTGTCCAGCTTCACTCTGGCTGTACTTTTTGCCTTGGTGCTCAGCATGGGAGGAGCAGAAGGAACCATCGAGGCCAGGCAAAGTGACCAAGTCATTGCTCAACCTGCCCACTGATGTTTGAAGAAATTCCTTCCTAACCATCAGCTTTCTTGGGGTTTCAGTGGAATTTTTGTCAGGAGAGCACCCAATGTGTTGAAGGATGTCAGAACATGGGCTACTATTGCACCATTGACAAATTTAGGGTTGACATCTGTTGGGGGCTGCTGAGCAAGATGCACTCAGCTGACCCATTGTCAAGAAGTGGTGCTGGCATTTGTCCATGCACCAGGATATTTTACAGAATGTCATCACTTGGTAATGAAATGCTCCCCAGTAATGATGGCTTACGAACACAGAAATAGCCTTTGCCCATAATAAAGTTTTGCAAATAATGCTTGCAGGAAGTGATTTGCTAGGAATCAATCAAGCAGATCCCAGAAATAATGTGGCAGATGGTAACCCGACATTACTGCAACATCACCAAACTACTTCTTACTCGCACTTTAAGCAACCATTTGGACTCAGGTCTTCAAAGAAAAATGTTCACTCTCACTCTACAGCTGGTTGAAACTGAATTGTCACCCCACAAAAAATTCTATCCTTAGAAGTCACTAAAAGGCAGAATAAAATTAAAAATCTGAAATGTCCTTCAATGAAAAAGAAAAAAGAATTCAGTTATCAAGACTCTATTTTGATGCCTTCAGGCTATGTGCCCGTTCTTTATTTTTAGCTGTGTTAGGCTACAAACAAAAATTTTAAAATATAAAATTAACACAATCTTTGTTCTAAGTGATATATATGAAGAAAATTTAACAAAATAGATTTGAAAAAGAAAATGCTGGAAAGAACAAACACCTTTCTCTTTGCCCTTTGATTTTTTGTCCTATGAATACAAAAATTTGTTGAAATCATCATGTCTCCATTTTTCATGCCCTAGCACCTTCTGACAGAAGAATATTCCACCTGAACTGTTGTAAGGTATTTGAACCTTGATAGTGTGCCCCAGCCAAACCATCTTTAGCTATTCTTATCAGAGCCCTCAGAGTGGGACCAGGCTGGAATTACCCTCACTGGCTTCACCTGGCCTTTCCACCTTCAGCTGCAGCACAGCAAGAGGGTTTTTAAGCTCCAGTCTGAAGGTTCACGGGGGGAAAGTGAGAGGAGAGGGATAGGTCTATAGTTGCTTATTGGTCTTTGCTGTTTTGTTGTTTGGGTTTTCTGGACTAACTTGGCTGCTGATCAATGGATGGGTTTTGTTGCTGTCATCATGTCAATGCTGCTTGCCTGGATCAGAAGCCCCACCTGTGAGAGTCCTCAGGAATTCATCAAGGACTGAAAGGGAAACTGTGCTAAATTGGAAAAGAATTGAGAAAGAAGAAGCTGAAACACTGAATACCAAGACAGCAAGGAATAGATAAAAAGGACTGTGCTGCACTTGATTAAAACCACTCCTATTATCAGAAAAGTGTGTGTGGAGCTCATGGACAGAATAGAGAAACCAATCAAGCAATGTGAAATCTCATACACAGCAGTTGCAAAATGTGTATGTACTGTATTACGGATATGTATTATGGATAAGTATTATGGATAAGTTGTAAAATGTATAAGTAGAGTATCATATAAAGGTTGTAAGATGTAGAAGTAGGTGAAGTGCGTAAGTACTGTGTTATGTAGAACTTGTAAAAAGTGTAAGTAAGTAAGAAAATGTATAAGTAGAGTGATATGTGTAAGATAAGTAGGTAGAATGTATAACTAAGCAAAGTGTTTAAGTAGGGTATGATGTCAAAGTTGTGAGATGTGTGAGTGGAGTATATTTCAAACAATAAGAAGCTTCTGTGAAATCATACTGATTCGTTGATCAGAAGGCATGAGTTCCCACACTGAACAGTTTTGATTAGGTCTCTCTAGGTTGTGACTGGCTATGCTTGAGTTACAGTGGTTTAAAAAGTTACTCATCATAACCAGTGAGGTGCACTTTCTTATTTGCAAGGTAAAACCCATTTTCTTACATTGTATGCCTAACCTACTTGTTATAATTGATTGAGATGTGAAATTATTACTTCATTTTTCTGTTGTATACCTGCATATTCTTTCATCGCTGTATGAGACTTGTTGCATGCTACAGAGCAAGCAGCCCTGTTTTATTTACTATAGTATCAGTGCAGTCCTTAAACAACAGCTTTTCTTACAGAAGATTTTTCACCCTCCTCTCCCACACGCATTGTTGCATTCTGAAACCTTTCCAGAAATGAGGTTAGCCAAGCCACTGTTTGCACTAAAAGAAGGATCATCCCAGAAATGGGGTGGCTGAAGAAAGCAAAGTAGGCCACCAACTTTCCCTGCCGGATAGCTGGCTGTGACTGTATCCCAGAGGAACGCTGTCATGCTGGTTATGCGACAGCACCTGAAGCTCAGCATGAGATGAGCAGGTGTCATTCTCACAAGCCCATAGGGACATTTATTGGGCTTGTCTTTGGGAGTGAGGGTCATGCAGAGCTCAAAATTAAGCGCCTGGTCAGACCCATGCGGGTCAAAGCAGAGGAAAATTGCTGCTGCAGCCTGTGCTGCTATGGCCCTGTTGGAGACAGGGCACCTGTCCAGCCTTTCCCCTCAGAGATAAATTAACACGGAGGATGCAATCCCTCATATGCCCCTACCTCGGTACTGGCTGAAATGAAGCAAAATACATTGGCACAGACACTGGCTCTTCTCAGGCAGAGTTTGTAGGATAAATTTTAATAACTCGAATTCCTACATTTCCATCTCACCCTCGGTGTGTTTGGCGTGTGCTGCCACGTGCCGGTGTCGCACACGTGCAGGTTGTGAGCCACCGCCTGTCTGCGTGCAGAAAAAGATTTCGACCACAGTGTTTTGCAAAATCTGGCGAAATGTGAAAACTGAATTACTTTAAACCCCCACGTTTCATACAACCCACTCTCACAGTCCTGCCTATCGTCTGGCATTTGTGGGAGAGGATGGCTGAGCAGCCCCCCCGCTG
>NW_008246058.1:3191918-3192130 GCF_000691975.1 Corvus brachyrhynchos
GGTGAGGTGGGAGCCCGGGGTATCTGATTTTCCTCCAGCTGAGCAGTGCAGTTGCAGCGGTAGCGGTGAAATCCTGCTCCTCCAGTGAGCTCGAGCCAGGAAAATGGAGGCTGTGATAGAGAAGGAATGTAGTGCTCTCGGAGGGCTCTTCCAGACCATCATAAGCGACATGAAGGTAAGAGGCTGAGGGGTAAGGGGAGTGGGGGAGCACA
>NW_008246058.1:3192258-3193261 GCF_000691975.1 Corvus brachyrhynchos
GGACACCACCTCTACCTCCCTCCTCCTTCCCTCTTTTCTCTATTTGTCCTGCTCAAATATGCAAGCTGTTACCTTGCACCAGGGTCAGCGATTTCCAAGCCTGCCTCTTTATTTTACAAATATTTTTCTTCTCCTTTTTTCTCCCCTGGTGTGGGCTGTCAGATCGGTAGCAGAATGAATGCAGCGGGGCGGGAGCGTGGTGCGGCGGAGCCGGGCACGGAGCATGTCAGCCGTGGGGTGGGGCTGGGAAGGGCAGTGTGAGCATTTCGGTGCCAGGGTGATGGGCGCGATGGCAAAAAAATCTCTGCCTGGAGATGTTCAAAAGTTGATGTGTGCCTGAATTAAAATTGCAGCTCAGTCGTTTATGTGGTATTATTTTCACGCTGTATATGCTCGTGGAGGTGGCATTTCCTTCTTTCTGTGAATGGTCCCTCCACCAGCCACCAGAAGCCTGACTGTGCTGATCCCGTCTCTGCCAAAGGGTCCCTTTGAGAGGGGCGCTCCCAACCTATCCTTGGCAGCCAAGGGCACTTCTGCAGGGTTTTCTTTGGGTGAGCGGGTGCCTCCCACCTTTCTCTCGTGGAAATAAAGAGCGTAAAAGCGCTGCTGTGTTCTGCCCGTCATGTCTCCCCCAAACCCCAGGGCTCGAGGCGCCCAGCCTCCGGCATACGGCCGTACTGCAGAATACTGCAGTGTTCCCCTGGACAAGGGCAGCTTGTCTTCCTGCCTGGGCCGACTGGGAAGGATGCCGTTGTGGGAGATGTTGAGAGACGTGTCAAATAATGGGGGACTGCCGTAATTTAAAGGCGGCAACCGTGCGTGCTGTGCTTCTCCCAGCAGGGGCACGGGATTTCTCTGGGTGTTTTAATCCATGCAGGGCTGGTGAGCAGCGAGGGCTGCGGGAGAAAGAGCTGCCGAGTAGTGTTGGAGGACAGAGTCTGCTCTAGGAGGGAGCCTGGCAGAGGTTAATGGCTTTTAGAGTTTTTTTTTTTTGGGGGGGGGG
>NW_008246058.1:3193855-3258083 GCF_000691975.1 Corvus brachyrhynchos
GAGGGTGTGGAGAAGCTGTTTGCACTAGAAGTTTTTTTTTGGCAAGTGTTCATATGCACTTTCAACAGATCTTAGGAGACATTTAATTAAAAGCGTGGCTTGTCAAGAGCAGGTAGATTGCAGAGAGGAGGGGGGAGTCTGTGTATATCTGTCAGGATAGTGCTGCAGACCTGGCAGTGGTGGTCCTCAGGCTCTCAACCCCCTTGGATTTTTAATAATGACTGCACTTTAAAATGAAAGAAACCCCCCCAAAAGCAGGAAACGATCACAAATCCTGGAATCACTTTAGTGGGCAGTGCATGGAACACGCAGGAGATGTTCTGTTCCAGATGAAGTGTGGTTTTGGGTTTCATCACAGAGGGACACTGAGTATGTTTATTCTTTCCTTCTTTCCATAAGTGGTGCATTTGGTTTTTCTTACTCTTAAGCCAGTGGGCCTCTGTGGATTCATTTTTTTTCTTCTAGAAATTGCTACTTGCATGGGAATGCTGCTCATCAGAAAACATGTTGACATGAGCTTATGAAGATGGGCACAGGTGTGAATATTTTTTTCTTAATGCTCTGTAGTAGTGGAACCTGTTTTGTGAACTGAGGGGGGAGGTTTGGAAGAAATCACTGCAGATCTTTAGCAGCATGGTAGTTGTTATGGTTTAAAAAAACTGCTCATTATTTAGCATGAGTAGAACAAAGAATTTTTACCTGTAGTTTGGTTTGATGCAGCTGATGCTGTACTGCTCATGAGATGCACTAGGATTCTTTGTGAATTGTGCACAAAGGAACACAACAATTTCTAAGGAAAAGTAGCTATTTTCTGATAGTTAACCAGAACCTTTCAACTAATCATACCTTTAGTAGTAAAGTGAAAATTAGCATTTTAAGTGCTGTTTCACGTAGTCAGATCTGTGTGGGCAGGTTTCTGGCAGGATCTTGGAGATGTTGCGTAGGGGTCTGCCCACGCATACCCAAGTGCATTATCTGTGCCTATTTCTCATCGCAGGCTGTGATCAAGGCCCCACATGCCCTGCAGTGCTGAGGGATTTGATGCAGCATCCGCCTTTTTTTTAACTAAATGGTTCACAGGTTCTTTTATCGTATGTATTGCTCTACCTTAAACTTTGTTGTAAAGATGGTAGGGTTAATGAACAGCTTAAATTACTCTGAAGTCTTGCCAGTGGATGCAGATGGGTGCTGCAGCTGAGGTGATGAAGATGCAGTACATGTGGACTAATTTTTCTCTTTGTTCACAGTAACACAGAACTAGCTCAGGTGTACCTGTTGTTAATTTTGAGCTCTGCCTGATCTTGACAAGGGTACAGAAGCTGGGATTATAATTCTGAGCAATGTGATTGTTTCCGTTTGTCTCTGTATACTGTGTTAGATTTGAAACTTCATAAGGGTAATATATGTCAGTGTGACTAACACATCACATTTTGTGACAGCAAGATTGTCTCTTGCTGGCTGAGGTCTGTGGAATGGCCTTTAATGTTTTCTCCATATACCACAACTTTCTCTCCACTCTCTACCAAAAATATTTTTGTGGCTAATACTCAACAAAACCTGCTCCAAAACAACTCAGCATAAAGTTAAGTGATTTGGAGAAATGATGTTATTGAGTAAATATAACAACAGTTAGTAAACATCCTGTTTATACAGCACATTATTGTACATCATAGAGTCACAGGATATTCTGAGTTGGAAGGGACTCACATGGATCATTGAGTCCAGCTCTTAGCACTGCACAGGACTCCCCCAACAATCCCACCATCTGCCTGAGAGATTCATCCAAACGCTTCTTAAAATCTCTCAGGTGCTGTGACCACTTCCCTGGGGAGGCTGTTTCAGTGCCCAGACACCCCCTGGGTGACGGAACTTCTGATGTCCAACCCTGACACAGCTTCATGCTGTTTCCTCGGGTCCTGTGACTGGTCACCAGAGAGAAGAGATCAGTGCCTGCCCCTCCACCTCCCCTCGTGAGGAAGCTGTAGACTGCAATGAGGTCTCCTCTCAGTCTCCTCCAGGCTGAACAGAACATCTGGAACTTCAATCCCCTGACAAGGGAAGTCCATTTTTTCCATACAAAACAAGGGTCAGATTTGTTGAGTAATATGGTGGTGTACATGATGACAGGGTTGTTTATGAAAAGTCCACAATGGGAATTGTACTTGGCTGTTGTGCTCTAGAATTGGGTTTCTATGCTTTGAGATTTCAGGATCTGATTAAAGAATCATAAAGGTGGGAGCGTGTCTGCCCATCCCATCCTTATTTTGATCCATTGTCACAGCCCTGGTGTTTCCTACGATACATCACTGAGTATGTGGCACTTAGGATTTGTTATACTCTTATGCAAGATGTTTTTCAAAGCAATCAAAGTTTATAAAAGCAAAAATAAAATGCATGTCCCCTCAGAGGAGTAGTCTTGTGTGCTACGTGCAAACGCTCTGCAGCTTGTTTTTGAATGCTGAGTTTTCTGTAGCTCCCTGTGGGAAGGGAGTATTTGATCTGAATGGTAACTCTTTTCTGGCAATTGAGAAATGAGATTCTGCAATGTGCTGTTAATTTCAATATCTCTTTTAGTGTAAAGCAAATCATTGCAGTTAATTTTTGGGAGGGCCTGTTGCGGATGAGTTTCAAAAGAACTTGTCTTCTCATGCAGAGCAGATTTTCTTTAATGCTGCTTTTCCTTCTGAGTTGATTTTACATTCCTTTTAATCACATTGTTCTCCGCCATCCTGAAGAAAAAAGACAACACCTCTGAAAACATTGAAATTGGCTGTGTTTGTAGTTCATCACCTGCTTGATGGTGTTTCTTTGGCTTTTAGCTTGTTGTTTATTTGTCTTGCCTCTTCTGCCAACATGTGTTTTGACAGAGCAGGGGCTTGCTGTGTATGCACAGCACCTGACACCTGTGCGGTGGGCATGGGAGGAAGATGAGTAATGAGCATTTGGATGAACACAGGTTGTCTGTGGCTTCATTTATACCAAGTCACAGGATTTACTAAATTTTTATGGGTCAAGTGGGTGTTACCACTTAGTCTCATTCATCTCCCTGCATGTGAGGGATGTGCAGGTATTGTCCTGATAATCAACAAAAATCAGGTTCCCAAAGGAGGTGTGAATTTTTGGAAAATTTTAGAAACTCTTTTATTATATGTGTATGTGCCTTATTTATATTTGTTTAGCTGAAAGCGCAATAAAATAAACTTTTTGCTTCTGGCAGTAACCTCTGCTTTAATACTCTAGAGGAGGTGAACCCTTAACTCCATTGCTGCTGCTGGGACTCCCAGCCTAGGCAGTGGTGCACCTTTGCCTTCAGTCCTGCAGTTCTTGGTCAAAGCAGAAGAGAGAGACATGAACATATGGGCATGAGAAACATTTATGTTTTTGCAGCCTCTTATCTCCTTTCAGGAAGTGACCAGTGAGAAGCAGCATTTTAATCTTGCTTTTGTAGAAGCTGGGACCCAGGGGTGGCCACATCAATAATTAAGAGTTGTTTGTTAAGTATCCCTGATTGCTTGTGAATGCCTTGTGATATTCACACAAATAATATAAACTCAGTGGAAAAAAGTATTTGATGGAACAAATAGAACTGCTGAGACAAGTTACTACATCAAGTACAGCTGCAAGTCCTCAGCCTTTGTGTTAATCCAAGGGACAGCACACACGTAGCAGAGAACCTGGGCAAATTTATTTTAGTGTGACATGTTGTAGTGCAACAGCTCTTCCCCAGCTGTGCTTTATTTGAAGCTTGAGATCTCTGTGGAGGTTAGGAATGTTCAGTTGAATGATTTTAAGGGCTTGTTTCAATCCAGCTGTTAAGGATGATAACTATTGTAAGGAAAAATGAATGTGTCATGTATTGTGACCGGCACTGTTTAACATCTTCGTTGGTGACATTAACAGTGGGATTGAGTGTTTCCTCAGCAGGTTTGATGATGTCATCCAGCTGTGTGGTGCAGTCACCATGCTGGAGGGGAGCAATGCCAACCAGAGGGTCTTTGACAGGCTTGAGAGGCAGGTCTCTGTGAACCAGGGAGATCTTATTACACCTTGAGTACCAAAAGGGGTCTACAAGAGGCTTGGAGGAGGACTTTTGACAAGGGCGTGTAGTGAGTGACAGGACAAGGGAGAATGGCTTCAATAAAGATGGCAGTGTTCAGTTAGATATAAACAAGAAATTTTTTTACTGTGAGTGTATTGAGAACAGGTTATCCAGAGAAGTTGTGGGTGGGTGCCTGTTCCTGGAAGAGTTCAGGGGCAGGTTGGATGGAGCCCTGAGCAACCTGGTCTACTGGAAGGTGTCCCTGCCCATGGCAGGGGAGTTGGGACAGATGATCTGTAAGGTCCCTTGCAACCCAAACCATTCTATGGTTTTGTGTGCAACAGACAGGCAGGGAGAGAAAAGCCATGTTGCACTCTCATGTCCCTTACACAACAGTCTTTAGGACAACTATCTATCTCAAACCTAGCAAACTAGTGTTTCTTCCCCTTCACAAAAAATCTTAAATGAGTTAATTTGCTGCTTTTCTTGCCACTTTTTTTTGTTCCTTAAAGGTTTTACCACTGAGGCATTTGGAGCGTAGCTGGCTGCTCTGGTTTCTTACCCCCTCTGCCTCTCAACAACCTGCTTGCTCAGGCCGTTGGTTTGCATACACTGGGTTTCTTGCCTTTTCCAAGCAGCTGCAGTATCTTTCTGTAAACATCTTGGAGGGGGAGGGATTGACATGCAGCAAAGTCTGAAGATGGTGCAGGAAGAGAGCCACTGCATGCCTGCCTAAACGCTGGGGTTCAAGGAACAGGGCATAGCTGGGAACATACTTACTCACGAGTAGTTTATTTTTTAGGAACACATGTTTGCTTGATCCAAATACTCGTGTGAATGTTAACAATTTATACAACTGCTGAACATTTGCTACGTAAGTGTGTATGGGGCTGGCTTATCCTGTGACATACACCCAGGGCAAGGATTTTTAATATCTCTTAAGAGTATGCCTTTTAGACCTGGCAGGATGCCAAGAACCGCATAGTAAGGTTTGTGAGGTTGTAAGTGTGGAAGGAATTGTGCAGTGCTGCATGAAACACAATTGACTGAACAAATGTTGGAGAACAAGAAGTCTGCGTAATTACAGGCTTAGTGCTGGTTAATACCTAACAGAGGGTCATATTCAGTGGAGGTTACTGCTTCCTTCCTGAGCTCTGAGTTTGCATGAACTGAACCCAAATATTTGTTGTAAAATACCTGAAAAGCTCAACTTTTTTTTGCCTTTTTTTTTTTTGAAGTACAGGAGTTGCAAGAGTTGGTGGAGTATTCTTGATGAATCTCTGAATGGAAACTTGTGCATAGCAGCATGCTATGTGTTTTCAACTTCTGAAGAACATTTTTAAGGTTCATGGTCTACCCAAAGACAGTGTGGTCTTGAAGATAAGCAGAGAGCAAAATAGGAACTAAATCTAAAAAGGCTTTTTGGTCTACTTTAGAGCATGCGAAGATGACTACAGAGAAGTTTGAGTTAGTATCATAAAGAGGCTACTCTTCAGAATGAAGTAGTCTCTTTAGGCTACATATATCTTCAAGGGTATGTTTTCAATTTGAAAATTATGTCTACCTTGATACTGTAAGGTGCCAAGCACTACTTTGTTTGCTGGGATCTGTGCTGACCTTTAAGGACATTGATGGAATTCTTCCTGCTGGGCTGAGATAGCTTGGATGCTAAGATGTTTGGAAGGATTGGAGACAAAATGTCTAGTAGTTTTGTGGCTAAGACCATAGCAGCTTTCATCTTCAAAGTGCTCTCTGTGTGACTTGGCTCCAAAGAATGGCTCCCGTTTTACAGAAAGGCAAGCTATGGCTGCAGGTTTAGTGACTTCTACTCCCTCCCCCTAGGACAAGAAGAAATTGGGTGCATCTACAACATGGAGTTAATGAGGGGATGTTTTTTAAGCTCCCAGTATAATAGGTTTCTATTCTCACATACATAACACTTTGTTTTTACTGATAAAGATGTGTTGCTGTTCACCACTGTGATAACCCGGTGTTTGTAGGCAGAAGAGATGACATCTACAAATTACTATAAATTCTGAACAAAAGTGTCCTGAACTCCTCTTCTGTAACTGAAACTACAGAACCTCTCTCAGTTTTTAGTGGAGAAGCCTGACTGGAACATCTTAACCATAAGCTGATCATGAATAATTTGTCTGTTTTGTGGGGTTTTGTGTGAGCTCTGTACTTTACACTCTTCTGGTCAACAACCATAAGTGATGTGTAGTTGGTTTTAATCCTAGGATGCTAGCTGGAGTACGGTCATCCTTTAACAAACCACTCTTGCGGGAATGAGCTTGTGTTGGTGTGTACAATGCTACTGATGAGTGTATAACTAGAGACACTTGGTTCATGGTACAGAAAGGTTCACATTTGTTCTCGTTTTGTCTTCCACATAAACTACCACCGTGCTTCTCACCCAAGCATAAGATATATTTTTTTTTTTTTTTGCCACAAAAGTCACATGTATGCTGTGTAGTGTCTCTGAAGCCCTCTGTGTAGAGGCATAATTCGGGATTTTTTGTTAATAAAGCTGTATTGGTGATGTCTCAGAACATCCATGTACCATCTGTGAGCACGCCACATGGATGCTCATGGATGCATGAGCAAACCAGGGGTCTGATTTGGAGATTGAAAGGGATTATTTATCTTCTCATGAGTGAAATGGAGAGAAGGTAGCCTGCAATAGTGTACTTGCACTTCACTGTCTGTCAAGAGGCAAAGTTAATTAATTAAGCATTGAAAACTTGGGTACCTGGCTGCTGCCTTTCTCCCAGTGAGATACTTTTGTTGTCAACTCAAATGCTTGTTAGTACTTTGGTTCCTGGAGATTGACATTACTGCTTGTGGAATGGAGGTTGTGTTGAGTGGGTGGTCAGAAATTAGGGTTTCTGCTTGCTTGGGAAGAAGTGATGAGACCCCAATGGGGTTGGTGTTGTTACAAACACAGGGCTGTTGGCTTGAGGCTATCCTGTGTAGGTATTAACTTGAATGACTGCCTCCTGATATTTTAATTATCTTTGTTTTCATCCAGCTGAAATATTGTGGGTTTAGAAAATAGCTGCTGAGTGTGAACAGTGGCCACTTAATGATTGAGTGGATCCAAGGCAGTATTGATGAGTCTCTGAGGAGAAATTTGCTATTCAGGCTTGCAAACTTGTTCAGACCTGTAGGGAAGAATGTGGAACTATATGCTTCCTCTGGAAGACTACTTAATGTCCAGCTTTTTTAATGTGGCATGGGATAAAAGGTCTTCAGAAGCTGTGGCTAGTTGTTTCCCACCGCCCCCCCATCTTGTGAATAACTTCCTATGTTTAGAGAGGGAGAGACTGTTTATGCATGATGTATTTTCTCACAGTATGAGTCTAACTTTTGTTTGCTAATTACCCAGTCTTGGATTTAAACTGTGAAGTGACTGTTTTGGAGCTGAGTTTTTTCATCTTACAAACCATGAAGCTGAGCTGTGGACAGTACAGATTTGACGTGGTCCCTGTTGACAAAGAAGGAGGCTCCTAAGTTGGATTTGTAAGCCAGGATGAGTTTTCATGGGTCCTTGCTGTACTACAAATTAAAGTCACAACCATAGGGCAACTGGTATCCTCCACTGGAGATGTTTAAACATAGACTAATGCAGTGCAGGCGTTATTATAATACAAATTAAAGGCTCCAGAGCTCTGACAACAGAATGGTACCAGACTTAGGTTCCCTCCCCCTTTAAATGGTGTAATAAATATGTGTGTTCTTGCAAAGTAGTGCTGCATTTCAGCGCTGCTACTAAGGGAAGTGGGCATTCTTTAGAGTTCTTCAGATGGTTTAGGAATGTAGAAAAAATGGGTATCTGTGGTGGTGGTGTTGTTTGGGTTTTTTACCCCAGTGGTGTGAATACCCTTTTCTGGACTTTCCTTGTGTAAGATTTAGACTTGATTTTTTTCATGCCATTATCTGTTTTCTTTATTGTCCTAACGTCTAAACACTAAAAACTAAACAGTTTTGAAAATACTAAACAAGTGGTTCTGTGATACATAGAAGTATCCAGTTGACAGGTTTTTTAATAGCATATAAGATGTCTTCAGTAGTGTTTTGTGGCATAATTTTCAATGTTGTGATAATGTATCACCTTGAAAAGCAAAGCTTGGCATGCCTATTTATACTGTGCATGCTGAGGGAAACTAGTTCCTAATCCTGCCGTTCCCTAAACAAGAGGCAGAAATGATGGAAGTAAATGTATGGATATAAGACTCTGATTTTAATTACCCCTGCTTTCTTTCCTGAAGGGTAGTTACTGGTTAAATGACATCTTATTCTGATCCTTGATGTGCCTTTACTTTCACCTGCATGCAGTATAATCTCTCAGACCTGTATCTGTACCTGTCTGCTCCTCCGTTCAGTAATGTCTGTGTTCAGCTCTTGCTGTGAAATCCTGTGAAGTTCATGTCTTTTGCTGTTGATGCTGTTTCATTCCTGGCCCAGTGAGGGTTTAGCACAAATTGAGAGTCCCTTTTGCTGATGGAGCTAAGCTCAAACTTCCTCTGTGCACGGCAGTATCTTTATCTTAGAAAGACAGATGAGACTTTGAAGTCAGGTGGTCTCTTTCCTTGTCTTGTGGGAGTATTTCTGCAAGACCTCTATATAAATGTGTTACTCTTCCTGAAAGAGTTCTAGTGAAAGGAAGCTGCCTGACCTTTCAGAGTTGCCTGTTACCTGGTCTTATAGTTGAATGGGTTGTGCAATCTGAAACTTCTCTGCTGAAGCAAAACTGATTGTTTCTTGTCCTGCACCCCTGGAAGACAGATGATGGACAACATCGGGCTATGGGATGCTCTTGAAATCAGTATTGGGACTTGGCTGATTGAGTTCTGGTTTTGAATACAAGAAAGAGGGAGTAGGTAGGGGAGATTTAGATTAGACACAAATTGATTTATTTTGCAGTGTGGGTGGTGAGACAGTGAAAAAGGTTGCCCAGAGAAATTGTGGATTCTCCATTATTGGAAGTGTTCATGTTCAGTTTGGATGGGGCTGAGAATGACCTGATTTAGTGAAAGATAGGCCTGCTCCTGGCAGGGGGCATGGACTAGATGTTCTTTAAATGTCCCTTCTAACTTAAACCGTTCTGTGATTCTGTGTATTCGAAATGAGGTGGGTAATACCAAGGAGTAATAGAATAGGTGGTGTGTATATATCTGTGTCATTATAAAGGGTGAAGTCTCTCTTGCCAGCAAAATTCCTGTTTCAGTGCGTTGAAAGATTTGAGACTTTAGATGCAGCCTAGAAATATTCATGAGACAGGCCCTTGATGCTTTTCACACTAGAAAGAGGAAAAGCCAACAAGCAGAAGTTTTTTGGATGGAGAAGAGCAATTATGAACTTCAGGCACAATGATGCTAATTCTGTATTCTCACCTGTATTTTGCAAGACCTTTTGTCACTTGTTAAGGGTCTAGGCAGTCCTATCCATGAGTCATGGACTTGGCTAAATGAGTGGATTGAACAGAGGGTGTATTAATGTCTGGTAGCACTTTGTAATTCTTGCAGTTATGGCTGGCTGAGTGTTCTTTCACCCAGTTGACTATTGATTCTTCTGGGAAAGAGGAAGAACTTCCAGTGCCAGATGTTACCTGAGAAGGAAAGCTGACTGTCAACAATTGTGTCTTCCAAATGTGTTGAGACATCTATGGCTGGAGCCCTCTTTTATTTTTTTTTTCCCCCTCCCTCTTTTTTTTCAGACTTTTATTGTTTCCTGTCCTCTTCCCCTCACTGTGGAAAAGTGGTAGTCTCTGTGTGCAAACCATACTTGCTGATTGCCGTTCTTTGTGTGTAACATCTGTGACCTTGTGTGGTGTCTAGCACAATAAAGTCTCTTTGCTACTTGGAGGTAGTGTAGTGAATGCCACAGAAATGAGACATTCATAATCCTTGTGATTCTGTTATCTGGTAAAAATATAAAAAGAAATCTTTTGTTTTCAGCATAATTTACTTTGGAGGGGTAGGAGGACACATGCACAAGCCAAGTTACAATTTTTGTTCCAAAAATAGATGTATGGCATTTGGATGTGTTACTAGGGTGTGGAGCTCTGTAACACTGTTATGTGTTTGGGACTCAGCTTTTTAGCTTATCATAGCTGAACAATGACACTGAGGTGGAGAAGTTCTAACTCCTGTAGCCTGTGTAGTTGTTTTTTTCCCCATTTCATTGAAGTCTTGCAGTTAGTCATTGTTAGTACTTTCCTGGAAGCCATACAGGTCTTGGTTTGATAACCCTTGAGCTAAAAACAAGGCACTGCTTTCTCCTAGTTCTCTCTCTTACCTCTCTAGCTGAAACAGCCAAAATCAGATTCTGGATTTGCTTTACTGAAGAGCACTTCCTTGTCTCTTTCCCCCTGCCCCAGAAATTTAGATGGGCTGTTGCTCTGAACAAGATTCCAAACTGTTACTGCTGCCTTTGTACTTGATGTCCCAGCAAGAACTGGTAATAAGGCTGAAAAGCCTTTCTGATAAATGAAAGCACTTAAAAGAACACTGTCAAGGGTTTTTCGAAGATGGAATGAGTCTTGTCTATGGGAATTGGGGTGCATGTAAATAAATTAATAAAGTAAGCATCCTTTTGCTTAGTGGAAAAAGAAGAATCATAACTTCTTGGCAGAAGGAGTGACAGAACATTTTAAAACTCAAGGCTGCTGATACTCAAGTTGTAATCTTAGGTACAACAATCTGGGTACCTGTTCTTTCTTGCCATTAGATGTCATCAATAACAATTTCAGTAAATACGATACTTTGCTGCAAATCTACCCTTCCTTTATTGAGAAATCACTGAGTTTCTCATGTGTGTCTCTTCTCACTCCTGCTGTGGGATCACTGGACTGAAAGAGAGGAAAAAACTATCTTCCATAAATCTTTTGTAGTGTTGTGTTTATGCAGGGCGGTTGTGCTGGTTCACCAAAAAGAAAAAAATTTCCAACCAAGGCTTAAATTCTTTTTCCAAAGCTGCATCTTGGTGATCATTGCCTGCTCTTTTCTGGTGTGGTGGGCTGACCTTGACCAGCTGCTTTTTATCTCCTCTTCCTCAATGGGATGGAGGAGAAAATAGTAAGAAAAAGCTCAAGGATTGAGACAAAGACAAGGAAATCACTTACTAGTTATTGTCACAAGCAAACCAGACCTGAGTGGAGAAGATGAAATTTATTGCCAATTAAAATAGATTTGAATGGTGAGGAAGTAGGACAAAAATTAAGACATCTGCCCATGTCCATGCGTCTGGGTGTCAGATGGGATTTCACTGAATGATGATGATCCACCCTTTTCCCTGTGGCAGTCCAGGAGCTGTGGCTTTCGAGGACTCCGCCCAGGTTTGGGTGTTGGTGTCTGGCACTTCCAGACACACTCTCTGTCCCTGAGGGGAAGTTGTTTCATGTCCCTAATTGTGGACTGGCTACCTGAGTGACAAGGCACGAGGCAGCAGTTTGTTTCTCAGCCCTGAGGCAGAAAGGTGTTTTCCGTGTTTTCCCTGCCTGTGTTTGGTATAGATTAGCTGGAGCTGGGCCGTGGGATCAGGTGACTAATCACCTATACGCCCACTAATTAAGCAATGGGGTAGGATAATGGCATGCTGCAGCTTACTTATGGTGACGTGCTGGGCGGGCAGCAGAGCCCCACTGAGGAGCTCCAGGGGCCCTGACGCCATGGAGTGTCATATGGCAGTGGGAAACATCTATTCAGATGAGGACAGGTCAAATTTCTTCATTCGATGATGAAGAAATAATTGGGCACAAAGTTATTTTGGGGAAAATAGTCCTTGGATTAATCCCTTAGCAATTTTTTAAGAAAAAAAGACAAACCCTCACTGTAATCGATCCCTTTTTCAATCCATGAAGAGCTAAATGGGAATTTGCAACCCAGAATCCTGCTGTGGCTCTTCCCTAAGCGTGACTGGACCTGGGGGAGGCCTCCTGCTTTCACAGATAACACCAGGCCTGAGTAACCCTGACATTTAAAAGGGGGAAAAATTATTTTCTGCATCAGCCAGCTGAAATTGGAAATTGCAGAGGGAGCAGAGGAAGCTCTGGGAGAGGCAGCATTAAAAATACTGTGTTATTATTCTTCAGAAGTGGCTTTATGTCGCAAACGCACATCTTGGACAAAGATATCAAGTTCCACCTGCTGTTTCTTTGTGTTTAAATTGAGAAAGTAATACATGTTGAATCAAGGATGTGTGTGTTTTTCACCACTGTTAACATTTCTCTTGACTCTGCTTTGACAAAATCAAGAACTGTTGCTGGAGGTGAGACACAGCGGGGCTGCCATGCTCCAGGTGGCACACGAAGAGGTCTTGGAGAAGGAGTTGCTGCTGCCCAGGGCACTGGCACTGTGCAGATTTACAGCACTAGTTTTATTCCTGCCATCTCCCTGGTTTGTCCCCACAGGCATCACTAAATGGCTTCCTTGGTTCCTAGGTGCTGGAGATGGGACAAACCCTTGGTTATTTGGTCTTGTGAAGTGGTAGGTGTTTTGCACTTTTGCTGTAGGTAGGAATGAAGGGGGTTTTGGTTTCAGCAGAGATAGGGTGGTGGAAATGTTCTTAGGAAAAGCTCAAAGGAATGACACAATTTAGAGCGTGACTTCATGATCTGACGGAGAGATGAACTTGTGGATGTGGCTTCAGCAGGGAAAAGTGAGAGAAAATTATTCTGGAACCCAGATGAAGTACATGCCTCTTATTTTCAGCTGAGTTTATTAGAGATAACAAGATATGGCAAGCTGAGCAGATAATGCAGGACTTCATATCACTGATGTAAAACTGCTGAAAGGTTGTCTTTAAAAATGCAGCAACAAGCAAAAAAAGAACCCCAACAAAATCCACCAGCCAAGGTATTAATTCAGTGACGTTAGAACCACAAAAAGCTCCATTTTTCTACTGTCGAAATGAGATCAGGTGCTATCGGCCAGTATATGGGGAGCCCAGGTAAACAAACTGCGTTGATTTCAACCCAACAAATATAGCAAACTATTTAATAAAATGAACTGTTACAGCTTATTTGAGCAGGCTTGGTTTGAAAAAAACATCATTTTTATAGACAAGAATTAAATAGTTGTGGAAATGTTTGATTTCTCCAATTTTGCTTGCCAGGCTGACCACAAAATAAAAAAAAAGGGGAATTTCTTCCTGAGCTGTGTTTTGATAGGAGTGTCTTAAGCTGCCCTGGGAAAGCAGCTAAACGCAGAGCTGGTATCAATCTCCTGGGAGCCATCAGGTGCATTTAGGTGGATAATACACCAGCGAGATGGAAACATAATCAGGCTGCTTTGGTATCGCCTGCTTGCCGGCTTGCATTTTGCTGGAGTATCCCGTAAAGCCTTGGGCCCTGCTGGTGATTGTCAGGGCTTTCAGGGCTCCTAGCATACATGTGCATAATGCACGAACAGCATGCAGGTGACATTGAGAGACAGGGTTCAGAGGAGGGATTGCAGTAAGACTAATAGGTTTAAGGAAATAGCATTTTTTGCCTCTGTTAAATAATTGGTGGGTTTCTTTCATTTTTAAAATGTCTGACAGTTTTTTGCTTAGCACAAAGCACTTTATATTCTAGGTCTTGCCACCCAGATAACTGCTATTTTCTCTTTTCCCCTTCTGTATTTGCCACTGGTTCTGTCATGTGTAGGTATAACAAGGCTTATGAACACCTGCTTTGCATTGTTTGGGGTCTTTTCCCTTTTTCTTTTCCTTTTAGCAAAAACCCACAAGCCTTGCAGAAAAATACAGAGAGTAGAGTACCAGCAGGCTTCTGAGCAGGTGTCTGGGAGCTGCCTTACCAGGGTATACTGAGGAGCGGGAATTTGTCTGCCAGCTTTTGGGGAAGGTCCTGTCTTTGCCCTGAAAACAAAACACTGTCTCTCACGGCAGTGGGGGCAATAGATTTTGGTTTACTTACAAAAAGCAGACCAGTTTATAAGGGTGGATTGAGTTTGCTACAAGCAACTGCACTTGCTTGCAACGTCTGCCAGTCAGAGCTGGGGTAATGTTAGCCTTGAGGATCTGCCTTATCTGGGTTATATTGTGTTGTTGCTCTGGTAACAGCAAGTCTTATACCTTTATTAAAGGAAGCAGGGATATTTTATTTTACTCTCTAGACTCCAATCAAAGTGAAATTTTGAGGTTTCTTTCTACCACACTTTTGCTGTTAGTGGAAAAATTGTACTTGCTCTGCAGAAAGCAATTTTGGTCTAAAAAATAATCTTGTTTTTTTTTTAACTTTGGAAAATAAACATCACGACTTGCAAGAATGCTTGGTGTCCATATTCTAAGTAAAACCTGTGCTTTTAATCCAGTTTAAAAAAAATGGGGAAAATTCTACAGGAAACTCGAGGTCCAGAAGAATTAAACCTTCTTAAGCACTTTGTATACACTCAGTGCCATGCTGCTTTGTCAGCTTCAATTCAGAGATTGTCTCCAAGGCTTTTGACTGTTTTGGAAACAGGTCTTGCAGTGACAAGGCAGCTGTTGGGAAAGTTGGTTGTCTTGAGCTGTCACTGTGCTTTTCTGTGTCCGATTACAGAGTTATCTTGAGGCAGTGCTTGAGGTTGTCTCTTGGTCAAATCACACTTTTATTATACAGGCTTTGAACCTGGTAAAAACACAGGTGATCCATTGGTAGACAGCAACTGTGATGCTGCCTTTAGTTTTGGGAGCTTCTCTTTCCATGCTGTTGTAATATCCTAGTACCTCACTTCCAGTGGGCTTGGTTTTTGCAGTATCCATCCAAAGCAAGGCATTTATTTTTGCTGCTTCAGTTGAAATCCCTCTTGCCCAGGGTTTCTATTCAGAAAAACTTTGAAGCCTCATCAGAGGACCTGCTGTTTCATCTGGATTCAGAATTCAATTTTGGTGTTCACGGATTAGGATTTAGTAGTCTTAGTTACTGTTTTACATCTAGTTTAATTTGATCTATAGTATTAAAATCAGAATGCTCAAATTAAGTGTTCATTATTGTGTTTTGTTTTTCTTGCAGGGAAGTTACCCAGTGTGGGAAGATTTTATAAATAAAGCTGGGAAACTGCAGTCTCAGCTTCGGTAAGTTTTACGTTACACAGTCAAGATCCCCTACAGTTCCTTGGATTTGCAAACATTAAGATTAAATGCAGCTTTTGCAAGGATAATTTTCTAAGCAGGTCCTAGTAAAATTGTGCATATTACATAGTCAATACCTGCATGTAATTTTTCAAATACTACTACTGGTGTTTTAATATATTTAGGAAAATTCATAATCTACCACCAGCTATACATAATAAACATAAAATGAGCTAAGTTTCATGGATTTTCATGGAAAATTGGAAAGATAGTCTATTGTTCTTTAGTGAGCACACATTTGGAGTTAGGTCTGTGTTGCCCTTTTATTAGTGTAGAATACAGAGGGGTTATGTTAGAAGATGGCTTGAAATACTAAGAAATCTTTGGTAGCCTTAACAGCATTTTATTCTGACTTAAAAATGAAAAAAATTGCTTAGCTGGGTCATACATTGGTGATGATTAAAACTTAAGGGCTTGGGGTATACTTTGAAAATGGCATTCTGGATTTTTTAGTATATGGCGTAAGTATCACACTCAGACCAATTCTACCTCTAGAATTCATTCATTTGTAAAATTTGTTTCTGTTAATACGAATGCAAGCTCAATTTCCTCACAACACTCTCCAAATCACAGTCTCCTCTCTGTTCTCCAAAGCATCGGGTTTTTTCCCCAGCAGCTGTAGTGGCAACAGGTTATTGACAGTCTGGTTTGTGGTTCTGTGTTGCATTATGAACCATTCCCAAAGAAGCTGGGAGTTAGCTTCATTTGCCCTAAACAGCTGGAAAATGCTGTTCTGCTACACCCTGCCTAAAATGCCACACTTGCGTGTGGTTTCTTTCTTTTCCCAGCTATCAGTGGAGTATGGAAGATGCAGAGGAAGTAGAGAAAGAAGAGAAATGGAGAACTTTCCTAGCCTTTTGTACTCTTCAAACACAGGCTTTCTGGGATGGCATGAGGGATAGTTTTGTTTATTTCCCGGTCCTGTGGTGTTGCATTCAATCAGTGCAGTGCTACAGGAACATGCAAGCAGGCAGCTTGAAAGCCCGTGTTCGAGGATTTGCTGTTTGTTTCTAGCAAATGTGAGCCTTTTGCTGCTGTTTCATTTCTGTGTGCTCTGATAAAGGACAGCAGATGTCATTTGAGCTGGAGCCAGGTCTTCCTGGATCTTGTTACTGGGGAAATGGAACTTTGTTATTAGCAATATAATTAATAATTAACAACATGGTACATGAATAACAGTGTGACCCACAAGTTTGGAAGATGAACATCACAAACACTGTTAAGGAAAATCCCAGAAAAGATTTTCTGGTTCCAGGGCCCAATATTGCTAGCTAGCTGTCAGGGTTGGTGGGGTCTGCCCTTCCTTTAATCTACTGAGCATGTGGAGAGTCCTTATGCATTTGCTTGGTCCTCTCATGCATAGGGTGGTTTTTTCTGTGTGTGTGTGTTCAAATCTTTTGTGCTGTCAGTAGGCCATTTACTATGCTGCCAGTTACATCCTCTGTACCTTGAGCATATTTGGAGTGAGACTTGCATAAAATCTGACCTAATTAAGCAGTCCTGTGGTCTTTCTGGCTGAGGATCAGCTTCCCTGCGGGTCTGCCGGGGTTTTTGAGGCAAGCAAGGAGCTCTTGAAACAAAGTGAAGTTGATAGTCCCTGTTCTGGATTTCGCTTGAAAAGGCTGACAGACACCATCAGGAGAGAAAATCAGTTACTGTTAGAAAAGATGTGCAGAAACAGAACCATGAGGTAACTGTGGAGAGGGCACAATTGTGCTTTACCTGTAGAGCCCTGGCCTACTTTCACTTTAATTGGGTCAACCAGACTAAAAACCTTCAGAAATCTGGACTGACCTGAGGTGTTCAGGGCTCTGGGGCCTGCTTATCTGGAGCAAATGTGTCTGGAAAATTGTAACTCACGTTTGCTGTCCACTTGAACAGATGTGTGGTCTGTGTGTGCTTTCCAGACGTGGAGGGAGATTGGACTAGTGAGGTTGACACTTTGGATTGTGAAGTCTGAGATTGCTGGTGTACCTCTCAGGAAGGGTCCTGCTTGGAGGAGCAGTGGATCAGAAAGGGGTTTTGTTTGTTTTGGGGGTTTGGGGATTGGTGTTTTCTGTGGGTTTGAGCTCTGTGGTTTTTTTTCTTGAAATGGAGGGGTTTTTTTCTTCTTTCCCACTTTTCCATTTGTCAAAGAACTCCAGATCAGTCTGATTTCCAAGAAATTTTCTGTTTCAAGGGATGCTCATGGTCCACAGATGAAAAATGCAGGAAATTGTTTGGCCAGGATCCTAGATAAAAGGAAGTTTGTGCATGTTTATTCTTAAAATACGCATGTTCCCTGAAAATAGCAGTGGCTGTAATTTGTTCGCTAATGGGTGAAGTATAATGTGTGTTAGATTTGTTTTTCATGTTTGACTGCTTAATATTAGTTCATCAGAGGAAATCAGCTAGAAGGAGGGTGGCTGTGCTCTTTTGAAACAGCACCTGTCCTGTGCAATTCTCAGCATGGAATTAGCGTGGCTGCCTCCAAGTCCATAGTGCTAACACAAAGCGAGGAAGGGATTAAGAAATGAAGGAGGGAAAAGGCTAAGTTCAGATATAAAAGAGAATACTTTTTGTGGCCTCTGCAAGTTCACAGTGTTATTCTTTATAAGCCTAAATGTTTTTGGCAGTAATTAAATAGGCATCAATGAGACACTGCTAATGTTTTGTTATCTGTATGCATTTCAGGACTACAGTAGTAGCAGCTGCTGCCTTTTTGGATGCCTTTCAGAAAGTGGCTGACATGGCTACTAATACACGTGGTAAGCAGATGTGTCAATATTGAGTTTAACAGAACACTGTGTGGTTTATACCATTTGTCGTAATAAAAAGAAGTTTTAACTTGTTACATTGACAAGCAGATCTGTGAGACATCTGTTAGATGGACTTGCACTTTGAAAAAGTGGCACGTGAAAAAGGAAGTTGTCTTTATTGAAAAAAAAAATGCTGGAAACCTGTAATTTAAATGTGTCATCAATCATGTGAACACTTCTTAATTACCATTTGAATTATACGTTGATGAATAATATTTGAAAGCAAGATTTACAGAAATCTGTATTCACTGTCGCTTCTGTACCTTGTATAAATGTAAAAGGCTTGATACTCAGCTGGAATAAATAACTGTAGGGCTGCTGGAGACAGAGCAGATACTGGCTGATGCTGTGGCCTTTGGGTTCTGCCAGTAATGATGACCATGACCTGTACTTACATCTTTGAGCAAAGACTTTGCTTGTCCTTCCCCCTTAAGTCTGACATTCTTGGTCAAAATGAGTTTTCCTGGGCTGTGGGCTTCTCTGGGTAGCAGTCTAAGCGTGTTGGAGAGTATGGAGAGCCAAAATAGTGCAGCTGGCATTCTGTCCAGATTGCTGAGTTGGAAGGAGACAAAAGGCTGCTTCTCTCTGATGCTGGATGCCTGGTGACCACAGCATCATGTGCAGATGTCCCTGCAGTGGTAGGGCATTCCCCATGGTCACTGTCCTTGGACTGCTGCTGAAGAGTAAATCCAAAGTGCAGATAAATCACTGCTGAGGGAACAACTTTTTGTCACCTTTAACCTTAAAGGTTTTGTAGCATTTTTTTAAAGTCCTAGTGTGCCCTTGGCATTTGACTTGGAGAGTTAGAAAGTAATACTGCTGATGTGAAGAGTGTTCATTCCCATTAGCAGAGTGCAAGCTCAGCCAGACTTCCTTTTCCCTTCACTTCTGGCTAACAGGAGTAGTAGCAGCTGCTGGAGTGAGTACCAAGAGAATGACAAGAGGGAAGAATTCTTTTTTTCCTGTCTAAAGCTAATGTTTACATTCTGATAAGAAGTTCCTCATTATATGCATACCTACTGTAAATTATAGGTAATCTACTCACATAAAATAGTAAGCATGACAGAAAGTGGAATAAACTGAGGATGAGACCCAAGGCAGAACTTGGATTGCTAACATGTCTTTCTTTCAAGCATGTTCTCTTCTATTCCTTCTGCTTTCCCAAGGGGAAATAAAGTAAACTACCAAAATGATTCAGACTTGTCTTCTAGCTATGCTGGCAGGCTTATAGGACTTGCATTTGAGATACCAGAATGACTGAAACTCTCCCACTCTTAAACAAAAATGGCTTGTGTGGGGTTTTGAAGGGTATTTTACACTTTCTGCTGTATTATTTGGACCATGTCCAACAAGTGTTGTGTCTTATCTCTTCGAACACATCCTTTACAAAAGGAGCTCTGTGAATCCAGGCATGCCAAATTTGTATAGCTCCTCTGTTCTGTCTTCTGCCTTCCCTGACTGAAAGGATAGAAAGGAATTTTGGTTTTATTTTTAGAAAGTGATGTTCTGGGCAATGAATGAAAGCTCTGGGTTAGCTGGTGGTTCTGATCTTCCTCCCAACCTAACTTCCATTTGTGCCCATTCAAGTTTACCTTTGAGGTTGCACCTTGGTCCTTTAACAAATACAGATGGTTCTACCTTGCTGTGGACAGGGATAAACACCTGACCCTATGGAAGGTGATGGCAGAAGTCCCTATGACTTATGAGGGCACAATTCAGTAAAAATGTGATTTGCCATCAGTATAAAGAATTGTATTCCAAAACTGACACAGAACGAACTTACTATTTTCCTTCTCTGATGCGGCAATTTTGACAGGCTGTTTTCCCTCTGAGGGGTTGCCTAATGTGAAAAATTCTTTGTTAAATTTTGCCTGTTACTTACCCAGTTTATAAAATTATCAAACACCTGGCTGTGTTTCACACTGTTTAGAGGGTTAACAGATAAACCAAAGTTTACAGTTAACAGATTAACCAAAGTCAGGCAAGTTCATGTTCAGTTTCTGGGGATATATGAGACTCATGTAGCACTTCCCATGACAATGGCAGGGAGGTTGGTATATTTTACATCATAAGGCTGGTTTATCATTGCATGAGCCAAATACTACTTCTGGGACCTAACTGTATATGCAAATGTTGAAGCAGGTGCCTGCTCTGGAGGGACAACGTTAGTTCCTTGTTAGGATGACTGAAGTGTTGTGAAGCTGGGTGCTGCCTTTAATTTGTAATTGCTTATACTACAGAAAGTGGCCTGTTATTTTAAGACTCACTGATCTAGCTGATGAAAGTGTTTTATCAGTCAACAGAAGCACTCTGGCTACTCTTTAATCTGTTTGCATCAGCATTAGCTTTGAAAGAAGAAAAAGTGTTTGCATGGATGTACATGTCCACACACACACAAGGGGAGACAATCTCCTTTTCAGTCACCAAGCGTTCAAGAATGGGAGCTTATATCCATCATTGCCAGTCCGTGTTCCAACTGGTATCTTTACCTTGTGTGGCATTACTGCTGTTCCCAAGCTTTGTCTTTCCTCTTTTGGTGCATCGTTCTCTCCATGCCATTTACTTCCTTCTATTTCTGCAATGGTAATGATGTTAATCTTCACGTTCCCATCTGGAGCTCAGATAGAAGGCATAATTGGAGCTCTGCCTATGGTAAAACCTATGACTGGATGAATCTGATAACCTGTACTTTGCTGTATTTTCTTCACATTGTAGCTTCTAAAGTAGGAAAAGCCCTGAACGTGAAGTACCTGATGTTTTGTGGTGACTCAATACACAAATTAATTTCCCAACCAGCTCATTTCAGCTTTTGCTTCCTCCTTTGCTGTCTCTCCATTTAGATGTGTATCAAGGCAAAGTTCAGTCTCTTTTTTCCTCAGTTCTGTTCCCTCAGTTCAGTGCTTTTTGATTTTAGCCTGACAAGTGAAAACACAGGGAAAGTGGTTCTGATGCATGTATCACCAAAATGTTGGGTTTCTGTGGGTCTGGTCATCTGAGAAACATCATTTGAATGGGGGAGATTGTCAAGTTATGTTGCTAATTCTCTAGTAATGCTAGCTGTATAGCAGTGTGTGCTGTTTTTGCTGGTATCAGAGATTTTTGAAAACAAAATTCCTTCAGATATTTTGATTTTTGAGCTCTGACAAAATAGAGACATCTATGTAGCAGTTTGTTTTATTCAAGCTGCATCTGTTTGGCATAAAGCCCAGCAGAACTCAGTAGTCTCCAGTGGAATCTGTATTATCTCTCACTATGAGTATTAAAGAGAATGCTCACAAAGTCTTAAATGAATGAGGTACTTCAGGGTACCTTTAAATCCTTAATATACCTTAAATAGTATTAATAATAACTCTGGAATACCTTAAAAGTGAAGTTTCCTTTTGGGGAGATGTATGCTCATGAGTTTCAGTTCAGGCTTTTCTCACATGGCTTATTACTGTCAATATTTGAGATTCTTAATGTTTTTACCTGCATCAGTAATAATTCTGAATCAGAATCAGTTCTGAAACATGGAAGAAATTTAAACCTAAGTTCATTTAATAGCTGTTTACCTGATTATTTGTGCAATACAAGTATAGTCTCCTTTGAAGGCAAGAACTGCGCATCCCACGTACTGTACGTTTAAATGTGACATATGATTATAAGGTGGGTTTCAACAGTATGTAAAAGGATGTGTGTAAATTGCTTTGCTTTTTGTATGCTAGTCTTCTTCTGCCTCTGCTGCATTTGAATGTCCTTTGTAGATAAGTACTAGAGCTCAGGAACTTGAAAAAGTAGGTGTGAAAAGTAACTATCCTCCTTGTGTTATGAGGGAGATTGATGTGAAGACATGCACACTTCTTCTGTATCCACTTAATACACCATTGGCAGCTTCCATGGATAAAACCCTGCCCCAGTCGTGCCTGCCTGCATCTGCACAGGTGTAAATTAAAATTTATGGAAAGATGATCTAAAAGCTTTGATTTACCCAAGCTTAAAATTGATCTTCAAAGTGAGATTGTTAATGAGGCAGCTGATACTCAAGTCTTGTGGTTTTTTGTTTTTCATTCATATTGAAGGGTTTTGCATATACATAGGTGTGTTTGATATTAGCAGATTAGTTAAATCACTTCAAGAGGGTGTCAGCATATCACACAGCTTTCTCTGGCCAGTTGGATTCCGTGGATTGTAGTGCTGTTTGAAGTTCCCTCTTGGCAAGTGCTACTAGAGGTATGTGTTCCCTGCCTTTGGTAACTCTGACATCTATTATGTTTTCCATCTCTTTCATTTTACAGACGTCTGAGAGGATTTTAAGGCAATGTAGAGCTACTGACAAGAGTTGCAGGAAATTCCACTTGAGAGGGAGACCTTCTCTGCTGTACTGAGGGGTCTGAGGTCGGGGAGGGAAGTACTGTGGATGGTCAGCCAGCTACCAAGGGACACTGAGTAGACTTGGAAGCAAAACTCAGCCTATGTCTGCATGGCATGCAGGAGCAGCAGGGCATCCAAAATCAGCATAGTAATTTTAATGTTATCCTTTTGAGTGGCAGGATTTATCAGTGTAGAAGAAGTGCTGCATTAAAGTGCCTGTACTTTTTTCAGGCGTCATTAAACTTCAACAGCACACAAAAATGTAAATATGGCTTAACACTTTTACTTAGAAAATTAAATTTGATTAATATTTGTGAGTATCTGCGTCAGGTAGCTCTTACATGGCACTACTCAGTGACTGCTCTTCATGTTTAGTAAGGCTGCTTAAAATAGTACTTTTGCTGCAGATCAGTGTTCCAGGGCAGACTCTACAACCGTGTTGCTCCAGGTACCGTGTGAGTACCCCTTCAAATAGTCCGTAGTTTGGGTGATACATTTTTATTTTAGCCAGGATCTATATGGTATGTATTGAAGTGGTTTTACAAGGTGATAAGCTGCTCAAAGTGTCGCAGGGCTGGAATTAGCATCTGTTATCTTCCAAGTAAGTGTGCTTAGGCCTCCTGAACCAGTATCTTGCTCAGTGCAAATATGGCACAGTGTGACCCAAGGCATGGTAAATCCTTGGTGCCACAGCAAAATGTAATGGACAGTACTGAATGGTGTTTTTAAAAAATTTATTTATTTTCATGGTGGGGAAAAAAAAATGAAACAGAAGTTAAGCCTGGGGAGGGGAAAGACACCATAATCTACAGCAGTAGACCTAAAAGCTGTATAACATTTTTTAAATAAACTGCTTTGCTCCTGGCTATGGACTGGGGAGTTGTGATGGTGAGCGGTGCCTAATTTCAGAGTGAAAACAAAGCTGGTCACAAGAGGAAGGGCATTCTCATTGTCCAATTCCTTTGTCTTTCTGACTCCTCTTTAATTTCAGATGCTCATACTCATAGCAAAACCTCTATTTGAGCTTCCTGTCAGTTAAGGTATGACTTTGTAATAAGTACTTACTCTTCCTATGGAGTCTTTGAAGTAAAATAACACAGTCCAGATTTTTTCTTTGTGGATTTTCATATATAAAATAATCAGGAAGAAAAGTATTTAAATGAACCATTCAGTCTTCCAATATGTTTTCATGAAGATGATGCAAAACACAGGACCAAATTCAGAATCATTGGCAGATAATTTTGCAGCTGGATGCATATTACATATCTGTTGCATTTGGAGAAATGGAACTTGGATATTCTGTTTTACAACAGCTAAAACTGCAGATCACAAAGGCCGTGCTGTGTTATTCTCTGTTTCCGTGTTCCCATCTTTCTCTAGACAAGTAGCAAATGTTGGTCCATGTCTTTCAACAAGTGTGTCGCCCTGAGAACTCTGCTTCTGATGTGAACCTGTTTGGCTGGAGCAGTCAAAATGGGATGAGCATCTTAAATGCTCAAACACAAGACAAGTGGTTTGGTTATTAATTACTAGATTTTATACTTAGGGGCTTGGAAGGGCTGCTCTGCAGATAAAAAATAACATGGCCATTTTCTTTTCTTCGGGTGAGTGCAGGCATTTCAGCATAAAGAAATATTATTTATTTATGCCTTATTTTTTCCCTTGAGGTCAAGATGAAATCTAGCTCAGGGTCATTGACAACATTTGTGCTGCTTTCTCCTACCTAAGGAGAAATATTCAGGGCAATAGACAAAAATAATTGCTATAGTAACTTACATAGCCAGCTGCCCCTTGGTACAGTGCAGAGAGTGACGCAGGAGTGTAGTTTGCATTTGCCCTACGACCCAGTATTTTTTTGAGCTTGCTAAGGTGCTTGCTAAGAGACTGAAATGTTGTTAGGAAAGGGAGTAAAGCTACCAGGTGATTGTGTGTGCTAAACAGAAAACTTGAATACAAAGCCAGCTTCTATGAGGGAGAAAAAAAAAAGAGTGAGGGAGGAAGAAGCAAACAAGCTTAATACTTCATCCAAGGAGTGGGCAGGTGTGTTAAGAAAGAAGTGGCTGGACTTTTTTCACATGACCAAGTGTAAGTGTGCTCACTATAATCTGAATTGGAAATCTTTGGGATTTTGGGGATAGGGAACAGCTCAGAGTTAATTTTTCATACAGTTGGTTGTAGTTCTTCCTCTCTTCTTACTTATACAGCTGTGTTGCTTTTAGGAGGATAGAATATCAGATCCTGTTTTTTCTGCAGGCTTGGGATGGATGGATTGTTGTTTCCAGCTACATGATGAATTTGTATCTCTGGGGGCATCTTCACGCAGAGCACCTACACTTCTGTAACTAAGTACTGGTTTTGTAGCTGTAAAGAATTTTCTAAGTCGTGGCAGCAGAACCAGACTTTCGATGTCTTAAACATCCAGTTTGGGAAGTAATGAGGATAAATCATAAATGGCTCTGAGGATTTCCTTCAGATAATTTATTAGGTTAGAATCAAAGATGCAAAAACATACTTTTGATGATGGGATGTGGATTTGAAAGTGGAGGCTGAGGTTTTGGTTGGTGGTTGGTTTTCCCAGTGTAGCACGTGTTTCTGTGGTGGGAGATCCCCTTTCAGGCTAATTCAGGCAGCCTTTTGATGTGATAAATTACTAGTTGGCACACAGTTAAAATGCTGTAGTAACCACAACAAGAGAGTTGTTGCAGCTCTTACTTACTTAGTTTTAATCTGTCACCAGTTGGGTAGCAAAGGTAGCTGAAGATCTGTTCCCACTGAGTTTTATTTAGTATCTTTTTTTATTTGCCATACGACAGAGAAGGAAGTTCTGTGTGGTGTGGGAAGAGAATTAGAAAATCAGCTCAGACTAAGCAAGGTTTCTGTGAAGTAGGGTGGTGCTTCTTGTCTCTTGGACCTTGCCCATAACAAACTGTGGCGGCTGCAGAGCAGTTGCTGAGCTTCTGCAGCCTCAAGCTTTGTGCCTCAGCTGTCTGGAACTGCAGGTTTGGGGGTTGTCTTTTTGTTGGTCACCTCAGTGGTGGCTTCCAAGAAGACACAGGTTGGTGAAGTATCAGATTGGTGCCATCAGCTGGCTTCTTGCAAACTCACCAGACTCTAGGGGTGTGAGTGTAGACCTGACCAGAGTCCTGCAGTTTACTCAATCTCATTGCATTCCAGTCCACACATCCTTGAACCACTTGTGAAGTTCCTTTGTATCAGACAATTTGTGCAAAGGCTGCAGTATAAAATGTGTGCTTTCACTTGGGATGTCTTCTCCAGTTCCCTCTGTCTATTCCTACCCTGACTGGAAAAAAATTATGTTTGTTTCTAATGACATAAGAGACCTATACAAAAAGTGAAATTATGAGCTGCAGCAGACTAATTGCGAGTGGAGTGTCCATAACAACGGAGCTCCATCTAATCATTAACAAAAGCAATAACAAAAGTAATTTTCAGCAGCAGCAGTGACATTTGCATTGTCTAACAGGTTTTTTTTTGCTCTCCTTAATTCAGGCTGCCTCCCAGAAAAATGCTCTTCCACACATTTTTGTAGGTGTCAGGACCGTAGATCGTATACGTTCACTCTGTGTGTGTCCATGCAAACTAGTGTTATACTGCCAGGTGATTTACTCGGTGATATGATTCATCTCATGTTTGCATACCTGCTGCTTCCCCAGGAAGCAGTGCATGTTCATGGTAATAATGAGGTCTTGCTTAAAAATAGACCAGCTTTCTTAATTTTCTTGTCCTTCTGTTTGCTTGATGATTTGTCGGGTGTTGCCAGCACAAATGTTTGTCCCTGTTGCTGTGCAAGCTGTTCACCCCTTCCCTCCTCCCTTCACGTTAGTTTTCTTCAGTGAAGCAGTTCCCTGCTCTTTTCTTCCCCGGTTCATGTAGTAAAACCTGCACTGTTCAGGCTATGGGCTCATTTAGAGAGGTGGGGTAGAGTCCCCATCTGCCTAGGACAAGAAGTGCATTTTGCTGTGTGTCTTCCTCTTCCACTCCCACACATGATGATGGAGTCCAACCTGTAGAACTACTTCTGAAAAGTTAAAATAATATAGTTACCTCACTGTTTCATTTCAGGGCTCAGAGTCCTCCCTCTTGTCTTTGTGCTTTCTACAACAGTTTTTTTCTACAAATAAATCTGTGACCTGCCCTCCATTCAGGTTTATTTTTTTGGACAGGGTGGAGAAGGAAACGAAGATGGGCTGTTTCCAAAGGAGCCCTGGGTTGTGACCTGATAGTACTTCCTGTAAAATGTTTGGACTCTCTGTAGTTACATATATGCTTAAATCCTCCTACTGCTTTGCAGTTGGTGCTTTTTTTGTTGTTTTCACATGGGCCTCTTGCGTGTAAAGTACCTTTTCCAATCTAATGAAGCCATTGAAAAATGCTATGACCTTTTCAGCAGCCATCCCAACTCAAGCTTTGTGGAAACCACTTCAAAACTAGGAGCAGTGACAATTTTCTGTGTGGGCACATTCATTCATAGTGTCGTGGGGTAAAAGAGGTCTGGGTTTGTACAATCAGCCCCTGCAATTGTTGTGGAATTCTGCTCTCCCGCAGCATTTATTACTATGTAAAATTGAAATCTGCATGATTTCCTGCTGTGAACGCCTGTGCCGAGGGACTGGTTTCTATAGTAACTAATATCAGGGAGCTGGCTGGGACTTCAGTTTGGAGCTGTATTTGAGCCTGTTTTGCAGCTCGATGCAGCCCTGTGCGAGTACTTGATGGATGACAAACAAGCAGTCGGGTTTGTGGCTGCCATTACTCCAGTAGCAGTGCTGTGCATCTCGGCATGTTCGCTGAGAGCTAAAAATAGGCTTTTTGCAAAATAGATTTGGAGGTGAGGAGGGGGGTTGTCTTTTTCTCTGACACCAGTCCCCTCCCTTGGTAGAGCTGCTAAATGGAAACACTAAAGAATACATCAATGAGTGTTTGTCCTGGAGTCACTTCAGCCCACCCCAAAGTGAAAGATATGCCTGAGAACTGGGTCCATTTTCTCCTGAGAGTAACAGCCATTGGTGTTGCCACTGTTCTGTTTCGAAGCAGAGCTGGTGTTCGTTCTGCTGAGCATGATAAATAGCATTGTTAATGTGTTTTCATCTGCAGGAGCAGCTTCTGCCCTTACTTAGGCCCAGACACACCTGCTAAGTGTATTTGGTTTTGCAGGGTTAAGCAGGGGTTGGAGTGTTGAAGCTTGGCTTGTATAGACTGTAGGCTTTCAGGGTGCCAGGCAATATGCAAAGCCTGGTTTGCATAATTTGTAATTAGTCCAGAAAGGCATAGTGGGGTCAGATACTTGAAAATGTAACTGAATCTTTTATTTAGGGTTACTTTAAAAACTTGAATCATGTGGTGGAGGTGCGAAAGAAATGCAGAACAGTGCTTGCTGTCCTGACAAGTCCTCTAAGTACAGAAATTGGACTTAGGCAGGCAATAATGGTTTGGTCTCTTTTTTTCCCACCCCAGTAGTTCCCCATATTGTGATGAGGCCAAGCTCTCTAAAGTAAACTTGGAGCATTGATGAAAGTCTAAAGTGTGAAGATGTCATTTTGTATGACTGAAGGTTGGTTATCCTGGCTGTGCAAGAAAAGGAGATGTGTATCAGATGTGCTTGTCTTCCAAGCCTTGTCCCCCTAGAAGCCAAGCATCTCTGAGGAGAGGATGAAGTTGTATGTCCTGTGTACTTGTAGACGTGGACTCACAAGGAGTGCCATTTGCTCAGCCAGCGCAAGGGGAGCCTTGACTTAGCCACCCTCAGAGCAGCCTCTTACTCATTTGGTATTTGAGGATGCCAGAGTGGGCTGAGGAGAGTGAGTGTGGAGAGGAAGAAATGTATGGTGGACAAAGAGGAGCTGGGTGTGTTGTGCTGGGCATATTTAGGGAACATCTGGTACATATCCATGAAGAAGTGAGGGATTTTATTTAAAAAAAAAAATTTAAAAAGTAAGGGGTTTTATTTATTGTTCAGACCGGGTCATCTTTTATATTCACTGTTTATGTATGCAAACCCATAGTAAAAGTATTACAGTGATTTTTAAAAACCCGATAAATTACTGGATTAAACTATTTGCGTCAAGAGAGTAATGATGCATTTGAATAATCTGAGATAATTTGGCACTGAGATATGACCAGATTAACAGTTTCAGAAGTAGGATTGGAAACTGTCATTTAAGAATATAATGACTCATGTTGCTGAGAAATCATCCTCACCTTTGTACTTGTGTAGAAATAAAAAAAACTCTTTTTCTTTCAAGCAGATATTAAGTAGAGTGCTGAAATGAGAATCTTAGAGTAAGATTTTGTTATATTTACACAATATAGTGATGGAAGTCCAGAACGCTGAGTTGTTATAAATAAATTAAATCCAAAGTACATTTAGTAAATACTTAAAGTGCATATTGTGATGGATTACCCCTGTTTTTAATGCTTTTTCATTTTCTGCTAGTTTGCAAAATCAGTGGATTCCAATAGAGCACATTTCCGTTGGAGGCTATTGTGAATGTGTATCCATTTTAAATCTAGGTTGTCTTGCAGGGAGAATAGCAGCTCTGTGTGAGTGTTAGTCGCTGTGGTTCAAAGGTAAAGAGTTCATGTGTAGCTCTTCTGGAGCTGCTGCAGAGGCAGGAGCCTTGGTTATGAATATAGTCAAGGAAATGTTTTAGTTATTAAGCTGAAATGTTGGAGAAATGAATGTTGTCACTGAGTGTGTACCGTGATGCAAAGCCCTCCCCAGACTGCTGGGCTCAAGTGCACGACGTGCGCTCAGGACGGATAATTGATTTAGACGAACAGATTTTAATCTTTCATTGTAAGCTTGAGGCCGGCTTCACTCAGAGCTATAAAGTCCATGTTTCTCAAGCTGCACTTCCGCAAGGGTTTTAGCCGTTCTCTCTGAAGTGGCTGCCTGTTTTCAGAGACACTTTGTTCTTCCCAACATGTTCTCTTTGTCGGCAATCTAACTAATTTAACATGGCTTTCAAAATTAGGAGTAGGAGAAAAAGCCTTGTTCATGTATGTTCCCAGCTAGGGTGAAAGTGCTGAACTTGCGGTGTGCATCTATAAAGACAATGAAGAAGCTGGTTGAGATGTTACTCTAGGGTGACTTTATGCACAGTGTAATTAAGCTTCAAGTTTAGATTTGAGTATTTTAAAACAAATGTACTTGTTAGAATAAAGCTTTCTTGTTAAGGCTTTGTGTTAGGGTTAATGGGTTCTCACAAGAAAAAAGCTAATGTCTTCAGAAGTGCATACAACCACCCATCTGCCCATCATGAATATTGCTAAGGGATTTTTGAGCCTAAGTGGCAAGAAGTCTGTCCTGTCCTCTTAGGTTGGTTAATGAAGGCTAAAGCTTGGTCAGGTTAAAAAAATCATCTATTCAACAGCCTTTCCAAAGCTCTTTGTCTCCAATGTTTTGACTGTTGCCTAATCTGTTGAAATTGGTCAGAATTCCAGCCTCTTTAGAGTTCCATTTTTGAGGTCATGATTGTCATGGATAAAGTAGTATATATTTTCTTGTTTATGCTTAACTTTTGTTTACTTCAAGTTAGTCACAGTTTGGTTCCAACTTATTTTCACATGTGATTTTTTTTTTTTTTTTGGCCAAAAAAGGAAGCTGGACTCAAAACTTGTGCCCTCCAGGTGCACCCGTAAGCTGAAAGATGTATGAACAGCTTTCTTTAAGAGAAAAGGTCTCTTAGATGAAACATATTCAGTGTGTAAAAAGCTTTTTGTGACCAATGGGAGTAAACATTAAACATTCATGATGCAGCTTTAAGTTGCATGGAAACAAACTGGGGCAAGTCAGTTCATTTTACCTTTGATTCACTGCTTCCAACCATTAGGAAAGGTTGAAGGGACACAAGGCAAACAGGAGTCTCTTCCTTTAGCTTTTTCTTGTAATGACATATTTTGCCTCAAACAATAGTTTCAGTAAGTAGAAGAACAAAAGTTATAATTTCTAAAATTTATATATTTTTTTTAATTTTTAAAAGCAAGCAATGCAGTAATAGCAATTTACATAATTGCAATGATTCCTAGTTAAAAGGAGATCTAGTTCTGTTTAAAGGGATAATGAAATAAAGACTTCCAAGAATAATCCTGGGCTGTAGAGGTTTCGACATCCCCAGGATGGAGGTGTGAAGTGGTAGTTTGACCCCAAGACTTGGATGTCATACATTGCCAGGCACATCTATTTTGTATGACCTATCTATAGCAATGAGAATTTCTTTTGGTCCTAAGACCTGCCAAGTTTGTTCAAGTTACTTGGAGATCAGTGTGAGATGCCATGTAGTTCCTGTAAAGTGACTACATCAAAAATGTAGGGTCTGTATTTCCTGGTATCTAATTCCTTCAGTAATGTTACTTAAGATCCTAGATATGCTGCTTTGTATGCCCAGAACTACCCCAGAGCATTACCGGGACTGAACAGTGGGTAACTGTTCACAGGATATGGGGGCAGCTAGAGTTTCACACTCCTCCCACTTGCTTTTTTTTTTCCTTTAAAAAAAAAAAAAAAAAAAAAGTGTGGGGTAACTTGTTTCCTGGTGTTTTGTGGCTTTGTCTGGATTTCCCTCTCTGGTTCACTTAGTTCTGCTTTACAGAGGGTATTGTTTGTTTTTATTGGAAAGAGGCTTACCTGTGGTTTTTTGTTTTCAGCTTCTGTGGGTTTCTGTGCTTTTTCCTTTCTGACTGTGGCCCTGCATGTTTCCTGCAGCATTTTCAATGTATTTGCATTAATATGGATGACTCGGAAATATTTATGTAGAACAGCCTCATTTTGCAAGAGGATTGGTAATAACAAAAGATGAGCAAGATGCAGTATTGATTGGTTGAATGGGATCAGGCCTAGCTGAAGTTCTGTTACTCTTTTCTGGATTCCTGAAAACTTAAAGTGCTCTTCTTGCAGCACATACAGACCTTTCTCAGTGGTTGTAGAGGAAGGATTAAGGCAGACAAACCCGTTTCTGCCATGTAAAGAAGGTGTCAAACTAGACAATCCTGAAAGCCTTGTTTTTAAAGTTCCACTTCCTGGCCATATTAGTTCAGGATTTAATTATACAATAATAAGATTTCTTACATGCAGTATATTTGAACAAAGACCTTTCCATGCAGCAATGAACACTTTGTAATAACTTGCCTTCTCTTTTGTTTTCTGTTAACTTGTTTTTGATTTCAATTCTGTAGGTAGAGCTGCAACTCTTTTTAGGATACTTAAAAAGGGTCAACGGGGAGTTTGTTTTTTGGGAATAGTTGTCAAAGTCTTCTCACTAGTTTAAGCTATAATGAAACCCATTTTAATATTTTTATAAGGCTGGTTTTAGACTCATTTATGCTGATGGAAGAGTAGGAGTAGAGTTGCTTTGGCACAAACATGAGGAACAGCATCGCGAGGTTGATGGATATGTTCTCAATATCATTTATCAGTTAATTAATTCTGTTTGGGAAGGTTTCTGTGAAAGCACTAACCACTGATGGCCTTGCATAATTTAAATATCTGTGAGTTATTTTAGTGTGGACAACTGGACAGGTCAGTCTTGGAAAAAAGTAGCTTCTGAGCTTGGAAAAAAGCCTCTTGGGTTATCCTTGTTAATAGCCATCTAGTGCATAATTCAGAAATTTTTTTTAAATCTTTTATAAAGTATTAGGGTGAAGCATGACTAGAGGATTATTCACTCCAGTTACCTGTGCGAAGTTTTGCAAGCTGATGTGAGTGAGAACTGTTCTTTGATAAGTATGAGTGAGTGAATGAACAGTGGGGACCAGTGGCTGCCATTTTAGGATTTACGTATGGAAAGCATCAGGCCAGAAAGCCTCTCAGGCTCTTGGTCACCCTACCTTTTTGTTTCTTAGTCAACTGAATGCTTCTCTGTCCCACAGACAGAGAGAAGCCTGTCTGGCTTCACCTCTCTTTCCTGGTCATCTGCTTCACCTTGGTTTTGAAATATGTCTGTGCTGCTGACCACAGAAATAAAACTTGGCTTTGATTTGAGTTTCATCTTGCAGTGGCTGCTCTCTGTCTGTGGGACTAACTGGACCAGGACTTCAAAGCATCAAAGTGATTCACAGCTAATTTTCTTTTTAAGGACCAGGAGGACCATTAGATCGTCTAACCTGATTATCTGTGGAGGGCTGGTCAGGGCTTAGTCTGCTGCAGGCCTTTTGCTGGACACAGCCATGGCTGGAGCCCGCCAGCACAGAGAGGCGTGGGAACAGGCAGTGTCTCTGGAGTGGCAGGTGTGCTGGAAAATGCTCTGGGTGCATCTTTTTTGTATAAATGTATATGTAGGAAAAAAAATGAATCAAACTAGTACCCATAAGAAGTCTTGCTTGGATTTCTGAAGGAAGTACAGACTTCGGGTTCGGTTGTGTCTGTCATCTGTGGATTTTGCATAAAATTCACAGACCAGGGAGAGATTGTTTTGCCACAACTCAAGAGTGTGCAAGAAAACATACTGCCTTCTATAACATCACTGACCTGGTGCTCATGGACTATATCAAGCCATGGCGTGGAATGAAATGTCATGGCTAGGAGAGAGGAAGGTGCTGTGGAGAGGCCGGTGACTCCCATTTGGGGGTGGTTAGCTGAGAATTCAAGTGAAACTGCCGTGAAGAGATCTGCCTTTGCTCTTGCAGGGCTCATGACACCTGTTCAGCACAGAGTTCCCGTGGCTCATGCTGGTATTGGTGACTGAAGTCCTCTTCAGAACTGTCAGTTTCATATGCTTTCTTTTTTTTCCTTCTTCTTGTGGATTGAAATTTCCCCATGGCAAATGGTTCTATGCTCAAACTGCCTGAAGGTTACCCCTTCCTGTGAAATAAGCGGAGCTGTGTCAGTGGGAGCAGAGCCAGGAGTGGAGGCTTGCATCTTGATTTCCTATGGACTTACTTCATTAATGAAATGGATGGTGGTAGTGGGTCACTTAACACTTGCATATTTTGCAGTTTTTGTCAGTGAGAAGAGACAAAAAGCCCAGCTGCAGCAGCGGTCATGGAAGCTGCAGGTGTGAGCTTGGCTGGAGAATGCCAAACTGCCATCTGTGGTGAGGCTTTGTGGAGTGGTTTTTTTGCAGGCCATTTGCCTAGAAATGAGAGCAAGAATAGAAAATAACAGGAGTAACTGAAGCTAGCTTTCCTCCAGTTTCTGCCACCTTGCTGGTTAGCCAGAAGTCTGTGAAAGTGTAAGAGTTGAAATTGCATTAGGCTTAAGGGGTGAATGTAGATGGTTCCCTGCCAGCATGTTCAATCTTTTAGCTACTTTCTTCCCATGTTACTTTAAGCAGGTTTGTTCTCTGGTGTCAAGATCTGGAAAAATAGAAGAAAAGTTGCAGGTGTTACTTGCATAAAATGTATAAAGAGAAGAAAACCAGCAGCATATTGCATTGCTTACTTATGTGGTTAATACCCATTTTTGTGCCTGTGCTCTGGCATTTTAAAGTTAGGTAGTACAGTAAGTCACCCTAAGCATTTAAGAAAAGAAAAATAAAATGTGATGGTTGCCATAATTAAGTCAGTGGTGTCCTGTATGCATTTTAAATTCCTAGTCCCCCAATGCTGTTAAACTTTCTTGTCTGGTATGCAGCACGTCTGCTTGTTTACAAAATGCCTTGGAGCTCCACGGATTCCCTCGCACTGTGTGCAGAGTGGTTTATAACAGTTAGGCATGTGTTGTTCTGACCAGGGAGATGTACTTGGAGCTGTGCACAAATAACAGTTTCCAGGAATGGTCATGAGGATCAGCAGGAGGAGCTTTGAAGAGTGCGTGGGTGCAGCATGATCTTTGGCTGAGGGGAAGCCCTTTGCTCATGACCGGGGGAGTTCAGGCTATTCTGAAATGCAGAGCCTGAGCAGTTATTTCCCCAAACAGCTTCCTGGAATAACAGAAAGAAGGAATCTAAGCATTCTGTCTCTCTTTTCCTCCTGATTTGCACTACAAGAAGGAGTTAGGCAGTGAGGAAACTGGTTTTCTTTTAAAGTTGAAAATATTTGTGAAGGCAAGTTACATTCACAGCTGTCTACTTTTGAGACACTTTTCTCTGGAAGTAGAGGCTTTAAGCAGCTGTAAGACCAGAAATGCAGCACAATGCATTAGCAACTGTATTTGTCATTCTCATCTAGAGAGAAATGTGCTGATTACATTCAGCAGTTTCTTTTTTTAGCTGGAGAGAAATGAGATGCTGGTCTTTATTCAGCTAGCTTTGTGTATTTGCAAATTGCAATTTCTACTATCTGGGCAAAAGTGATGGGCACTTAACAATATAAAGAAGTTAATATCTCACTATCGCTTCATGGAGTTGATTGACTAGTCTTTTCATAACAATGAAATCTACATATTTATGAGCTGGTCTTAGAGTTTGGGTAATTTTTTTATTGCATTAAATTTAATTATATCAACTACTGGTGGATGATTTTTCTTTTGGTGGAGGCTGAGAGATCTTCTGTTTGACAAGACTTGAAAGAATTAACAGATTATTTTGCAACAGCTATCCAGCAGCTTGTTGTTTGGAATTTTGATTTGCACGCTAGACCACTTCAGTTGGATGTGTCCACTATATCTGGAATAAACAGTCTTAGCCTTTGCAGATTTGATTTGCTAGTGCTTCTATGCAGCTGCCAGAGTGGCAGGGAATACTTCTGTTATATGAAATTTGCAATAATATCTTAACGTTACTTGTTTCTCCTGCACATCAGTCTCACAGTTACTCTCTTTAGAGGCTGTCTTTGTGTGGTAAACATGGTATTTATGGTGTTAAAGCAATAACAGCTTCAACAGTAGATCTCTGGTTTGTATCCAGTTCCTGTGACCTGGGCCGTTCGTCTGAACCACGGGCTGCAACCTTCAAGTGTGTTCTGTCATACATTCCCAATGGGTCATAAACCTGCAGGTCGTATGACCTGGCATCAGCTGTAAAAGGAGTGGAAATGAGCTATTCCAAGGCTTTGTTGAAAGGCTGTATAGCTCCTGTAAGTTAGCTGATGGAAATGACCAGTGTGGTGCCTTCATGGATCTGCTGGATTAATTACTGTAATAAGCAGGAAAAAATGGTGGACCAAGACAGTATGTAAAATGTGGAGGATTGCAGCATACCCATTATCCAACTGTCGTCTTTCTCTGTGTGCAAGGTTTGAGGAGACAAGTAGGAAGTATGGTCCTCCTCCATAATAAGCTGCTTCTGGCAGACAGGGACCTCTTTGGCGGTAAACTGTGGTCATCCTAGTAGTTAGAGGAGCTGGTTGGTCAAAGATGGAGTTGCACAGATCTACAGAGGTTTATGTCTCAGGATTAAGGCTCAGTGTTTTACTTTAAATGGGATGCTTTGCAGGAAGAGTTAGTGCGAGACCCATTCATCTGCCCTGCTTTGAGCTTTGTCAAGGCACTGACCTTGTCAATTGCTAAATGACCTGAAAACAAGATGAGCCTTAGACTGTATTCAGAGCTGGATGAGGAGCATGGAAACTGAGTGACAATGCAATTGCAGGTCAGTAACTGCAGGTCAATAGTTAACGTATTTTTAATGAACTTTCTGATTGCAAGACTTATGAAACATTGTGATTGCATCCTCAGCACTGTGTGTGACTGGGCTTGTCTTGGAGGAAGGAGAGCTTTTTGTGCCTGGTACCATCAGAATAACAGCTTGAGAGCTCTTAACTCCTCCAGTTCCTGAGACATTTACACCACAGAAGTAATCAAAAGCATAGGAATTTAGTCCAGAGCATGATGATTTCCTTTAATCCATGGCTTTTAAAGCATCACTGTTTCGTTTCTGTTAATGCAATGAAAACATGTGTCTTGCAGTTTTTGAGTAGCTCTTCCTGGTATGAGCATCTCTAATAGCTCAGACATATTTCATTCAAATTAAAATGTACAGGGGCCTGTTTATAAACCTCCAAAGCCAGGTTTATGGCAAAGACACTGACTGAGGCTACTTGTTAATTGTGAGAGTGGATTGGATATTTAGCTCCTAATTCCTATGAATAGGGTTTTTCTTAGATAACATCATTTGAGTGAAAGTGGGAGACTGGGGGAGGAAAAAGAAATGGGAGAGTGTTCACATTTGTCAGGCCAGTATTTTCCAAAACCCTAAAAGTTATGTGCTGTAAATCATACACTATAATGCACATATATAAGATGTGTTTCTGTAATTGCTGGCATAAACACAGATGGCTGTGACCCTTTGAGAAGAGTATTGCAATCCTAAATTTAGCACTTCCTAAGTAAGGAACCTCCCTTGCTAATTTGTACCACTGAGTGGAATAAGGGCTGTGCATTGAAAATGTATTCCTTAAAGTTTTGCAGATCTGTTTGTGACTCTGTGATATTCTGATGCTGTGTGATATTCTATAGAAGACTCAAGAATCAGGAGGGTTTCTAAGGCAGCATCCTGGTGTTCAGGGACATCCCAATGCAAATTCTTGAATTCATCACAGATTTTGATCTTTGTCCTTGGATGTTGTATGTTTTTCAGTCGGTAGCAAATGTAATTTTCATGTGTGCAAAGGAGGATAGTAGTGTGGTATGTAAATGAAAAATTATAGGAAGGGAAACTTTATTGGTTGCTTTATAAAGTGTTTTCCCCATAAACGTTATTGGCAGAAGGTATTGCAAACTTACAGCTCCAAAATAAGGAATTTTACTACATCCTCTTTAGCGTACTTGGAAGTTGTTTTATGGCACAGTAAGTCAATTTTCTGGACCTACTAATATCTTCCCTCTTACAGAGGACAGTATCAAAGAATCACACAATCATTTAAGCAGCAAAAGACCTAAGATAATCTAGTCCAACCATAATGTTCAGGTTTTGTTTAAATTTTTATCTCTCTTGAGTTCTGAAGACAGGATGTGTTTTTTAATAGTGACAGTTCTTGATTTAAAAATAAAACAAACCTTCAACAAAATGGCTACCATGCAGATAACATACAAGTCAAAAGCAAGGCGCTCTCCTAGTTCAGACAGGATTTGTTCCTGCATATTAAGCAAGCTGAGAACAGGGACAAAATAACTTGTTATTCAGCTTGTTTAATAAAAAAAGGTTTTTATTGTTGTTGGCATCAGAATCTCTGCAGACAAATGATGGTCAGACAAAATATAATGTAAGTATTTATGTAAAGAAACAATCTGCCCCAATAATAATACAGCACATCCTATCAGTTCCATGTTTGTACTGCTGCAAATTTGGATACAAAAAGTGATTTTTTTTTTTCTTTACACTTATTCTACACGTCTTTTTCCAAATCTTTGAATTGATACAGCACATCTGTGCTACTTGAGAACAAAAAAGTATGAAGTCATCATCCCATAAATAGCCTGTAGGATGAAAATGCTGAAGATAGCCTTCTTTTCATCTCCTATGGGTCTCTTGTATGGGACTCCAGAATCTTGGCTTTGATTCTTCATGCAGAGTCTTCACAATATCCACATCTGGGCTATGAATGTAGCTGAGAACAGATCTGCTTTAGATCTTCATGGCTAATAATAACTTAAAGGAACAAATGCTTCTAGCAGAAGAATGTTTGTGTGGTCTCTAAAACAGACCAAGTTAAGACAAAAAGGAGAATCCGGAGCATCCAAATAGCATTGAGCTGGTCTCAGATGCCAGAGCTGTACAAGCAATTTTCTCTCAATTGACAAAGAATTTATTTTTAAACTTCTTGGTAAATCCTCTCTGTCACAGTGAAAATTCCTATCTCATCTTTCTTTTGTGATATCTGCATATTCTCCCAGAAAATCTGCATTGTATTCAGCACAGGCTCTATTTAAAAAAGAGCATTTTGCAGACCTTATTGTTTCCATTGTTTCCTTTTTTGTAATAACATACTAGGTCCTTTTCACTAGCATACATTTTTAATTGTATTTTCTTGGTAGCAGGATGTTATCTATTTAAATAGTGCTGTTCAGTGTTTCTTAATAACTGGCAAAAGATGAATCTGTTTTTAACTGCTAATTACTTTGACTACACCTGCATCTTGTAAAAATACCAGCAATACCTTAAATATGACTACATCAGGCACAGGAAAGCCTCACAATTTAAATATTCGAGTAAACATATCAAATACATTTCTGGTGGGAGGAAGAGAAAATTGATGGTTGGACATTTTTATTTTTAAATGTCATGAGGGTTGTGCTTAGTTGTGAAATAGTGGCTAAAAATGAGAGGAGGAAAAGAGATTGGCAACGTTTCCTCGTTCTTCTAAGAGGAAGCAGCATCGCACAGCTGACCTGGGAGCGTGTGCCAAGAGATGACATGAGAGTCTTGGATTCATATGAATGTTGCTGTGGTCTTTCCAGTGTCTGAGAGGGTAGGGTGAGGCTGGGAGGAGGACTTCAGGATTTCCAGTGTTGGAACAGAACAGGAAACAAGATTCAAGTGAACTTTTGAATGAAAGTTGGAAGAAGTCAAGGTGACAGCAACCTCACTGCAGGTCTCAACACTGACTTGCCTTGAGTGTGAAGTTAGTCCTGGGTACCTGAAAGAAGAAAAAAAAAATCTAGTTGGATTTGAATGTTTTACACTTCTACAGTTGTGGGGTTGGGGGGTTTTTTGTTTGTTTTTTTTTTTTTAATTGCAAGAAGGGAAATACTGGAATAGACAATGCTTATGATGGTCTGGAGTATTTAACATCACACAGTCCTATCAGCACTGAAAACAGACGAGTGTGACAGTAAATTCATAGCTTCAGATTCATGGAAGTTCATGTGCATTGCTACAGGCTTGGGGAAAGGTGGCTTGAGTGCTGCTCAGCAGAACAGGACTTGGGGGTGCAGGTAAACAGCAGCTGAACATGAGCCACTGTGTGCCCAGCTGGCCAAGAAGGCCAATGGCATCCTGTCCTGGATCAGGAATAGTGTGGCCAGCAGGACCAGGGCAGGGATGGTCTCCCCGTACTTGGCAGGGTGAAGCCACACCTTGAGTGCTGTGTCCTGTTCTGGGCCCCTCAGTTCAGAAAGGACATGAAGGTGCTGGAGTGTGTCCAGAGAAGAGCAATGGAGCTGGTGAAATGTCTGGAGAAAAAATCTTACGAGAAATGGCTGAGGGAGCTGGTGGTGTTTAGTCTGAACAAAACGAGGCTCAGGGGGAACCTCATAGTGAGATTGGGGTTGGTCTCTTCTGCCGTGTCTCAGGTGAAAGGATGAGGGGAAATGGCCTTAAATTGTGCCAGGGAAGGTTCAGATTCCATATTAGAAAATTTTTTTTCACTGGAAGAGTGGTCAGACATTGGAATAAATTACCCAGGGAGGATGTGGAGTCATCATCTCTGGAAGTGCTCAAGAGGCATCTGGATGTGACACTTAGCATTGGTTTAGGGGGTCATTATGGTGGTGCTGGTTGACGGTTGGAGCACATGATCTTGAGCATCTCTCCAACTTTGATGATTCTGTAAAAATCAAATCTGGCTCGATTGGTTCACATGTGTTTTTAAAAAGTTTACAAGTAAAGATTTAAAATTGAAGCCTTAACCTGCCTTTTCCTGGGTTAAGCACCAGCTGTCGCCGGTGGATGTAGTTCACTGTATGTGAGATGTGGCTGTAGTAAGCGACCCTTGAGAGCGTGCCTTGGTGCCACAGCCGGGTTTGCTGGTGCCATTTTTAGAATAAATGACAGTCCGTAAAGCAGCATGAATGCCCAGTATAACATCCTGTATCTTTAGTCTTGGAGGAAATGCTGTAATTTAGTCTTTGTGGAAGTAAAATGTAGATCTGTAACTCCATAATTAAAACTACACAAATTCTTTTGACTTCTCATTCCCTACATCCACACAACAGTAAAAGCTCAAAACTATCAACATTTTAAACAGGAGGAAAAGAGGAATTGCAAAGTTTCATGTACCCTCATGTGTGGATGGAAGAATTAAGGGTTAAACAGATACGTGAATTAGTGGTAAGAGGTTTTTTAAAAAATTAAACGGCTTGTTTATTCTGCCTTACTCATTTAATTACAGCAGTGTATTAAAGTTATTTGCAGTGAAATAACCAGTAACAGACATGTTTAAGTTATATTTTTTCCAGAGACAAGTCTCTGCAAAAAAATGCATTTGCTATATTTGCACACCCACATAGGTATAATAGCTGTCTGCTTTTAGTTTCGAATACTTGTTGAACAACCAGAAATAGGTTTTTGGAGCCTCTGACACGTCTGAAAACCAGAGCTTGAAGTGGGGGCCAAGGTTCACATCAGTCATGCAGGGCAGAGTGTATTTGTTACCATACTGTATGACAAAGAATCAGAATTTGGGGGATTACTTTGGAGGCTTCCCAGGCACGTAAAAGGAACGTTCAATCCTTCTACTTTGTTGTAAACTCAGATTAATTTAAAGGTTCCCATGGAACTTCGTCTCTTCCCAACCTCCCCCTCAATATTCTGTTGGATCTGAAATCCTTGATATTTCAGTGAAGGGGAACTTTGGCGTTTGAGGTACCTGATTTTCAGTTGCTGATCTTCATACACACTTTATCAGAACTGAGGTAATGCTGAGGTGGCATAGTTGGTATTAAGAAGGGGGGGGTGGGGTTAGGGTGCAGTTGAGGTTTTGCTGTCATTGTCCATTTTCACATGTTGCAACCAGAAATGTTTTGGCTTTCTCTGCAAAGAAGCAGATTAGTTTATGTTGCTCCAATTGTGGAATTAAATTTTCCTTTTTAAATACTGCATCAGAAAGTTCTGTTTCACAGTCAGGAAAACTTTCTTCCAAAGTATTTTGCATCTCTTCCCACAGAAAGAGAATGGGAATCGAGTAGATATTAAAACAAGCAGCATCTGAATACATAGTTGGTCACCCAAGCCTCAAATAGAAAGCCACTTGGAAGCTTAAATTTTCTTATTTAATTCTCAAGCCAAACAAGTGTCTAATAACAGCATTAATTCTGGAATTTCGAACTGTTTTTTTACTGCCCTAAAAAGGTAGACTTGATAACCATTGATACAGTTTTAACTATTCTAGTAGTAGTTTACTGAAAAAAAAACCAAAACACCCCCCCATTTATTTTTTGCTGCTGAGTTAGTTAATTTGTGAAAGGAAAGGAACTATTTTCAGAAACTGAAAAGGGAGGGTTCAAATAGGTCTCCTGTTCAATGAATTAATGGCTGAATATCCCTAAAGTTCTGAAAGAGCCATTTATTTTCCTGTGACTATTTCCAAGAGGAAAATGAAATCCTGGGAAGGAAGCTGTGGAGAAACAATGAGACACACGGAATACATTAATCTAAATGTGAGTGCATAAATGGCATAAAACGTGTTCTGGAACATATCCCTCAGATAGAAGTAACCTGTACTTGGCTAGCAGAAAGCTGCATCCTGTTGATGTCAACCAACTGTAAGGAAATACTGTTGGATTCTTAAAATAGGATTAAAATAGGCTGTATGGCTTCCATGAAAGTGTATCATCCTTGACTTGCTGAGACTGATGACTTTATGAAGAATCCATAGAAAATCTGTGCCTATCTCCAAGAAGCTCAGCTTTTGTTCCCCCAAATGCATATATGCAGTTGCCAAGTGGCTGATGCCAGCTGTCTGCAGCCTGGCTTGTCCCCTCCTGGGAGGCTCTTAGCTGGTGAAACAGTTCCCAGTTCTTTTAAATATAGCAACACCATGAGTAGTGAAACTGGAGAGAGCATGAACTCACACTATTATAGCAAAAGTACAGCTTTGGTATCTAACCATCTTGTTTGCTTCCTACAGACTGGCAGGGTGCGATTTACACAGATTTATGTATCCCAGTATTCTTTCTTGCACTGCTTAACTTGCTTGCTGAAGATAATTGTCTGCTCTGTCAGGGATGGTGAGTGTGCCCGGTGCTTGCACTTACAGCAGTTAATTTCATTGCCTTTAACGTTGAAAAAGATAAAAAAAGGAGCTGCGCTTGATTAAGGATATGGCTTTGGGAAAAATACGCATGGAATGCCTGGCTATAGATAAACAGATTCGGTGCCATGGCTTTACTGACAATCCAGTTTTGTCAAAATGATTTGTGCTAGGTACCCGTAACCTCAGTGGGACAGGGAAAAGGCTTAGAAAGCTGGACAGTTCTCATGTGATCATGCTATCATGGATGTATTTACATCCAAAATAGAGAAAGCACCAGAATAAATAGCACCAGTGTTTATTGCAGAACTTTGTGTTCTGTTTGTTGTGCTAACACAGCAAGTAGTGTGAAAGAGTAGTGATGGGGAAGTGAGTATTTATGTAATTAGGTGATTTCTACAATACTACCCTTGTTCTTCTCCCAACTACTGCACTTGCTGCATGAGAACCCCATCTCATGCTATAGTATGTGTTTTCATTCATTCATTTATTCATTTATTTGCATCCAGGCATTAATTTTGAGACTGAAAGTTGTCTTGTAGCCACACTTATGAATGATGTAGTTTGTCTTGACCAGATTTAGCAAACGGTTTTTCTGTACCAGTGACTTTAAAATCTCCTATACAGTACCTGGAAAATAGGAGCTTGCTTATATCTTTCCTGGAGGAACCACCATTTTGGCTTCTGTGGTCTTCAACACTATAACTACAGCTTGTCATAAGAAATGACTTGTCATAAGAAATGACAAGATACGATGTTCCCTATATAGCCCAAAGAAATAAATGGGATCCCTGTTCACAGAGGTGAAATCATTGGAATAAATGGGAAAATCCTAGTCAAATCCTAACCATTACACGTGCCATTTTCCCATGGCCTCTTTCACAGAAACATCACAGTACTATTTACCATCACTTTTTTTAATGGAAGTTTTGGTCCACAAACCAGAGTTTATGTTAAAGTGGGGTGATAAACAGGGAAAATAGACTTCCCACCTGGTTATTCAAGGTGCTTCTTTGCATGGTGTTTTATCCTTAAGATTTTCACTGCAGCTGAAGTTGGCATGTAAGGGAATGTCAGGATGAAGTTGCTTTGCTTGGGTGTAAACCTATGGTGTGATGCCCATTGCCCCAGCAAGCCCTTAACTTTGCTTCCCTTTCTTCTGTGCTCTGTGTTTCTCAGCCCTGGTGGGGATGCTACTGGCTTGGTGAGATCAGTATCTGCAGAGGTTACAAATGTGCTGCAGATTCTCTATATAAACATTTTGGTCTTGTTTTTGTATTAGTCCTGGTATTGTTGCCAAATACTATTATCATAATTGGCCAAAGGAAACGAGGGGCCCAGGCTTGTACCAGAAATAGCAGCTCTTGTTAATGTGCAGTGGTTTGTTGTGCCTGTGTCTCTTGCTCCAGTACTCTGGGAGGCAGCTGGTTGTGTTGATTGTTTTTTTAATGTTTGTAGCAGAACTGGTTTTGGGAGAAGCAGAATTCACTCTTGGTCTATGCTCCAGAAAGGTGGTACTTCGTTAACTGGTAAGGGTTTGTATCAGAGGAGGACATTTGTATGATTGCACTTGATGGGGAAAAGAGAGACACTGTGAGTTTAAATAATTCATCCTTTTCTTTCAGTCACTTCTTTTCAGGTGTCATGTGTGTCTTCATTAAATCTTGCATGAGTGCTGTGATGAGAGAAATGAGTTCCTGGCATTAGAGGCAGAATGCAAATTATGTGGGATAGTTAAGTGACCTTGGCTGGATGCAGGGTGCTGTGGCAGCAGCTCAGTCTGCCCTGTTCCAGCCCCATGGGAACGGCAAAGCTCACAAGTTCCTTCAACAAACAGCAGCAAATAAGCCATCCTTGCAACAGGGTTAGAAGGATTTGAAGAGTGATTAAAGTTCACAGTTTAAAAACCACTTTAGGCTCCATTCTGCCCCTGTGTAACACTCTATACAGTGCTACAGTTGTGTACTCAGTGGGTCAGACTGTCTCATCCCAGTCTGAGAGGATTCCCCCAAAATGCTTCTTTCTTTGTGCTTGTGGCTGACAGGAAGGCCAGGCTGAGATTTAGGTTTTGTTGTAAAGCTGCAGTTTGTGGTTGCTCTCAACTCCTCTTGAGCAGCTTGTTTCCAAAAAGAGCTGCTGCCTTTGTGTGCCCCAGTCAGGAGATTGTTTCCACCAAAACTGGAGTGTTGTGGACAGTGGTGGGAGGCAGAGGAAGGTCATTGCCAGCCCCCCGAAAGGAAAAGGGTGCCAAGGAAAACTCCAAACCTCTGTGGGGTAGCTGAGCCTGCAAGGCTCAGTTGTGTGCTGTAAACATGCAGTGGAGCAGCAAGCTGCTCTGGGGTTTGGAGCTGCTTACAGCTGTGCAGTGATAGGCAAGAAAAAGTGTCTCTTGTATTTGAAGATGACTGTCACTGTGCACTGAAATGCACTTGAATTTGGTCTGAAATAGCAACAAATTCCTGACGTGAGTACTGATGTGAGCAGCATCGCATCAGTGCCTTCACATGACAAATGGCATGGAGCAATGGTTAATAGTTTTCGCTTCCCTTAGAGGTTTCCCTTTTTCTTCAAAATAAAATATTAAGAAATTGAGACACAGCGCTTCTCCTTCTCATTCCCCCTCCCATACCCCAAAGGGTGGAAGCAGTGATCCTGCAGACAGCGGCAAGGGTATTGCTTTGGGCCTGTGTAATTCTGGGTGGTGACAGAGTTTAACCCTTTGGAACCCACTGAGCATATGGCCAAACAGCTGTTGCCTATTTACGTCCTACAGCAGCTGCCCTCAGCCCTCCCTTCCACAGCACCAGCTGGTGGGGAAGCCACAGAGAAAAGCCTCTGCACCCACACATTCCTGTTCTTCTGAACTGCCTGTGGGTCGCTGGCCAGCTGGGAGTCTTTGCTGCAGGTTATTAAAAGAGCACCCAAAATTCACTGGTGTTTCTGTGAGTGGTTGCTTTAAAATTGAGGAGAAAATACAGATGCGTTATTTATTACAGCCAGCTTTTCTGTGAGTGTTTTTCTGATGAAAGGGTTTCATTTGCAGGTGACCATTCACATTAGTGGAAAAGCTGTTTTTCACGCTGTCTTTCATATCCATTTGTCAAATTCTGCCTGTCTTAGATGCTTTGCTTGCTCTTTAATCCCTGGAACCCTGCCTGACCCGGGAACTTACAATTTTTTTTTTTAAGTTCCTTTTACCCCCAACCATCCTAAATACTGCATTTTATTTTAGCCAGGTGGGAATTAAGTAGCTGAATCCACTTGATGAGGGCTGTTCCCAATAGCTCCTGGTATTCCCTAGCTCAGTGTTGAGGTTCTAGGCTTGATTCCTGGGTCTGCGGGGAATTTCTTTCCATGTTAAGGACTGAACAAGCAGTTTCCTCTGCCGAGTCTTCTGACAAACTGGTGAGAGGAATGCTAGTTTCACTAAATCACAGGAGAATGACCCACAGTGACAGAGCTTTGATGTGGTGGTGCACTGGCACAAGGAAGCTATTGAACATTAAATTATGCCACTGCTGATTGGGATCAGTGAGCTGCCTCCTAATACTCTGGTTTGGTCATGGGACAAAACTCAGCAGTAGAGATCTGTGTTTCTTCACTGCCATTTTAAAATAACCCAAATGAGAGTTTGAGCTTACTTGATGTGCAGATCCCTTTGAGCCGGAAAAGCAGGGCTGCGGCTCAACTGAGCAGTGACTGGTGCTCTCAGCAGGGCCTCAGTCCTGTGACTTACGCAAGTTTGGGATATTTTTAGTGTTCTTCCTTGAGTTGTTTGCCTGGTCCTCTCTGCACTTGGTTAATGCTGTGAAGGTCACACAAAGACAATAGACAGTTGTAAAGAGTGCTGAGAGGGCCAGCTGGTTGGGATGGCACTCCACCAGCAATGCTCTGCTTTTGAGATAGAGGGGTCGGGAAGGGCTGAGAAGTACTGGCATGCTGCTTTCAAGATATCAAACCCAGCTTTCTTTACGCCTCTAAGCTAGGAAATAGGTATGTGCCAGGAAACATATCCAGGCAGCAGAAAAACAGCGACCTGGTCTGAAAGGATTAGGGAGTAATGTACAGCCTGCAACCCAATAGTCAGGATCTCGTATCTTGCATGCTTCCCATTCAGCAGGGAGTAGCAGTACCCTTGCTGTGGAGGAGAGGAGATCTGCCATCACTGAATATACTGACAAAGGGAAGTGGCAGGAGACTCCCTTTACTGCTGGACTCTTCTGTAATCAGGTTCCCTAAGTGTTTGTTTTTCTGCTGCTTACCTTTCATGTTGCATTGTAGTATTAAAATTGCTGTTGGTGGAGGGTGAAATTAATCCATCCCAAGGACTGCTGCTGTCCTTACACAATGCTGCTGTTCAGATGACTGGGAACTTAATTGTGTGGCAACATTTCATGAAGAGACCCTAAAACTTACTAAGGAGATCAGGACTGAAGAGCAAGTATGCAGCTGGAGCCATTTAAGACTGTCTCTCAGGAAAAGCCTCTGGGAAAAGTGGGAAAAAAAAAGAATAAAATAAGTCACCAAAATGACACACTGGTATGTTATCAGCACCTTTCCAGCTACCAGTGCAAAGCACAGCATAACTGTAAGGAAAGGATATTCTTGTGAGAAAATAAGAAAGAAAGAATACAAATAATACTTTTTTTTTTTCTGTGTGTATTAGATATTGAATGAAATACGTTGGACTACCTTCAAAGCAAGAACAATGAGTGAATTCTCCTAATTTACCTTGCAAAGCAGAGTTGTTTTCCCTATGTCCTCTGCCTGGAATTGCCTCATTCAAGGGACATTTCAGCAGAAGCAGGCCTTGACTCCCAGCTACTCCCTCTGCCTCTCCTCCTTGTTTGTCCTTCTCTCCATTTACCCAGGTTCTCTTGAGGGATGAGAGATGCTTTTCGTTTTTTGGAAACTTACGGCTGTACTGTTGTGTCTGTGGTTGCCCCAGGAATGGTTATGTGGGGTTTCTGAACAGCTGCTCAGGGCAGACCCGGGCTGATGACACACCAGCCTTGGAACTCTTTCCATTACACTATTGGCATTTCCCCTGAGGCAGGAAGGCTATCTATCTAATGGAATGACACGTTTTTCAGCACTGTCAGTCCTTAAATATCAAGTAAGTGAATTAATAGGGAGCAGGTGAGCGTTTCTTCAGAAGGAAGTTTAATGTTATGTAGCTGTTTGATGCATTGCCTCTGCTGCAACCATCTTGTCATAGAACCTGACATCATTTGTTCAGTTTTCTCTCAGAATTATTTTCTGCTTTTCAGGTTTGTTGATTGTAAGTGACATTACACACAGTCTGATATGAGCTAGAATTACAACTTTCAGATTGGCTGCACAGAAAGAAAGCACATTTCATTAGGAGACAGTGCAGCCTTCGTCAATGTACCCGTCTATTGATTGACGAATAGCTGAAGGAATTACTTACTAGGTTTGCTGTGGCTCCAGCATTCAGTACAAATAGGTCTTTTTGAGTAGCATGGCACTGCCACAGGAGTCTTTCATCAAATTATTTGAACGGGCTTTCTGCTCTGTAGTCACTGCCTTAATCCAGTGATGCAGGTGTGAAACCACGCTGCAGGCTGAGGAGCTCTAGTGTTGTGAGAAGGCTGATTCCACTAAGCTGCTGTTGCTCACTCCACTGTGGAACATGAACTTGTAACCTTTATCTGAACACTGTGAAGCTTTTCCCAGTGAAGCTATTTATTCCAAACCCAAAAAAGGCAACAATGAAAGCTCCACACCTTTCCCCCACAGCAGTGGTTTGTAGTAGTGGTGTGAATCAGCTGTTCATGAAGTATGTCCCCAAAATGCTATCAGTTGAACAGGAAGAAGTGTGTTAAAAAATCAGACGTCCAGTAAATTGATCTCTAGACAGAATAGATCTAAGAGCTCTTAGGAGCACATGCAGTGAGATAACTGCTGGCTGCAGTTAAGGGTGAATGCAGATAGACCTCTCCTGCTGTAGCTTTCTGCAGGATAAATGGCTTGTTAGGGCATAGATGCAGCAGTGTGAAATGTGGGCTTGCAGAAGTTCATATGGTTGTCTGATAGAGGTACCATGGAAAAGGGAGTTGTAGCATTTTCTTCCTGTCTTCTCTACTTTGAAGAGGGCTGAAAAAGTCCAAAAGGAGACATTTTGATCATTGAGCTGCGCCTGTTGGGAAAATTGCAGTCTGTTGAGAAGATAGCTTTTTGTATATCAATCACAGAGAAGCTTTGTCCTGCTGCTTCTCCCCCAAGACTGCAAACATCAAGAAAATGCATCAATATAAAATGGAGTCCTTTGCCTCCCATTGAGCCCAGTGTTCTTCCAGTATTGTGCATGTCCTTCACATGCCTTCAGCGTGCTTTATCTGGACTGAGTGTTTAGATCGTGATGCTCTATTGCATGTTATTTTCCAGAAGATAACTATCAAATACTTTTCCCTCTCTTTAAGTAGGTCAACCATTAATCTAATTGATTAACTTTGTAGCTAGTCAGTTAAATTGATTTAGTCGTATCAGTGTAACTCACTGTGTAGTTCTGTGTTGAGGAATTGTGAAAAGCTTTGCTGGGCAGAACCTCAAGGGGAAAACTCAAAACCTCATAGGGAAGGCATTGCAAAAAGCAGGTGTCTTTTAAAAACAAGTTCAGAAATGTTTTTGCCTGAAATTTCAGACTGTCAGCTCACAGGTATCTTCATTGAATGGTGGAAGTTCAAGGGTGTTACACGGCAATACTTTGCTGGAAACTAACCCATGAAATGCCCCCGTCTTGACAAAGGAGTCACTGAAAGATAGTATTTGAGAGATTAGTTCCTTCAGGGAGTTCAGCAGCCACTGCACTTTCATACTGGAAGCCTGAAGTAGCTGTAACAGTGTGTTTGTGTTGCTGAGGAATGGACCATCATTCAAAAGCTGCCATGAATTATCCATGGAAAACGGCCCTTAGATAGGAGCCCCTTGGTGGTTGGTTAGTATAATTAATATAAGCATCTTGCTGCAGCTTTACATTTTGGTTTAGCAACTTCTCAATTTGAGAAGAGTCTTGGGACTGCCTAGGTTTCAATTATCTCCCTGATGCTGGAGGCGGGGTTTTAACTTGATGTTAATTACATTCCTCAAGGGAAATGCAGGCAGCAAGCAATGGTTAGGGTTGTGCAGAGAGCATAGCTCACACCAAACATCTGAACCCAAAGCAAATGTAGAATGAAGGAGTTAAAAGTGCTATGCTACTTGGTTGTTATTTTAGAGAGTCCTTTTTTTTAAAGGGGCCTTTGTGGGATGTAGCAAATGTGGAGTGTTACTGGGCTTGTATTCAAATCATGTATTCCACATTTTTCAATTTTTTTTGGTGAATCTTATTAAATTCGTGGTTAAAAGAATTCCAGTACAGGAGAACGTGAAAACATGAACTGAATGTGCTGTAAACACTGAAAAGCTAGAAGATAGCTCAATTTCTTTACTTGTAGTACCTTTTTACTATTGATGTTGGCTGTACTGCTGTCATGGTAGACAGGTAAGCCTTTGCTGTAGAAATGATGGATTAAGCAAGGTTGGGCCTTGCTCTCTCTGGGTAGATGCAGCACACAGGAATTGCTATGGAACAAATCCCTTGGGAAGCATCTTAGGCATTGCTGTCCAGAAAGAATTGTGTTGGCTTTGGAGAAAGACCAGCTAGAAGATGGATGGGAATTTGAGAACAGAGCAGACAGAGCCCTTTCCTCGAATAAGCAGAGGCAGTAGCTTCAGCCAGACCCATGGTTGCAGATCAAGTTGTGAGGGTCATCTTGCACTCTGTAGCACTCCCAGTCTCACAGTGCTCATTTGTCCAACGTATCCCAGTGTTCTATTTAGTGATCTTGTGAATTGCTGCTATTTTCTGTTCTTGGGAAAGAAGTAATGCTGGAGTGATGGCCTGGAGGATACAAACACCCTTGGTACTGCTATGAGGGGAGGCACAGAGGGATGGCTGCATGGGAGCTACTCTTTCGTAGTGGGGAGCTTGTAAGGGTGGAAAAAAGGGAGGCAAGCAGTGCCTGGCAGTTTGGAGTTAATTCAGAGAATGCTTGGATTTTGTTTTTCCCTTTTGTCTGACAACAGAGCCTCGTCCCAGTTTTCCTGCACAATTTCACAATTAGAAATGTTTCAGCACTGGCTTCCACATGCACTTCTGCAGTTTCTGGAGGCAGATGTGCTGAATTCTGTTGCTGGTTTTTTACTTTAGCATGGCCCATCGTCCTTCATGCTGAATAGGTCTTCAATATTCAAAACATACGGAATTGGGATAAGGTTCATCTCTAAATGAACAGCAAAGCATACACCCTTCTGAGAAACATCTTTGTTCAGTAAATGCCTTTGCTCCCACAACCTGTTGGAATACAGATGGATATTGGTATCTTTTTGTAGATAGAGGAAATCAGCTTAATGTGCTGGCTTTATGGCTGCTCTTTTCTGAGGGGAAATTGAGTTGGTGTTACCATGACCAGGCTTTCATGCAAAGCTTCCATTTACAAAACTCTCTCACTTGTTTTATCAGCTGCACCAGATCTTAGAAGAACCCAAACAGTAGCCAGCTCTGACTATTAGCTTAATGGTTTAATACCAGCTTCTTCATAAAGTAGAAGCAACCGGTTATTTAAGACATGTAGGTCAGATTGGTGTGGTATTTTCCAGTGCGATTATGTAAAGACATTATTATTACTGTTAAAACTCTCAAGTGCAGGAGATGCACCTGGTGCAGGACATTTTTTGTGTGTGTTCCTCTTTGCTTCCTGAAGTTCTATTGCAAAGTATACTCTAAAGAGATTTTTACTCTTTACTTCCAAACTTGATATTAACACCGGAGTATTTCTTCTGACTCTTTTTCAGTGGTATTCTTAATGTAACTGTTCCACTCCAAGTTTAGGCTCAGGTTCAAAATGAAAATGCTTTCCTGTGGGAAATCCCACCCTCCTTCTGCAAGAGAGCTGCAGTATAAAACAAGAAGTAAAATTAATGCTAGGTAGCCAGCCCATCCCTGGTTTGTGGTTATCAAAGCTAGTAGCTGCAGAAAGTAAATTGTTTAAAGGATTTTTAATTGTAATTCACTGTTTCTGGCTAGAGTATTTCTTACAATTTAAAGTCCTTAGGTTTTTTGTTGGTGTAAGGACAGATAACTATGTAATGTAACTTCTGCATTATGGTAAAACTAGACTTTGTTAGAAGTACAAATAGATGTTTATGAACACTTAGGGCTATTTGCTGTAAAACTCTGAAAGGATCCTTAAATATTTAGGGCAACCTTTTTCCTGAGACAGTAAAATACATAGGTGCCTTCTGTAGGAAGTGAGGAAAAGGGCAGTATTTACATACAGAAAGGAGGCAGATGCTCATCTGCTGGAATCTCAGCGCTGCAGAAAAGGTACCATTTACAATCTGTTGTAAACTCTGGTGTTCAAAGAGCAGCAGTAAGACACCCACTCAGCACTGAAACTCAAGCGAGTCTTTCTACAAATCTGTCCCTTTGCTTAGTTGTTGTTAATTGGTTTGGTAATTGCTGTGACAGCTTTCTGTGGGAGCAGCAAGCCACTGCATTCTGGAAACAGCTTGGTAAGTTCTTGCCATTTTAACTGGCTGGCTTTACCAGTCCACAGAGAAAGGGTGGGGAAAAGAGATTTTGGTGTTACTCTGAGGAGGTGGAGACAGGCAGCCATGAATTTTATCAATCCAAGCAAATGACACTTTGCACAGGCAGGTTCAAAATTCATAGCCCTCTTAAAAAATGATTGTTATGATTCACAGAAATAAAGACACGTGTGTGTGTGTGTGTGTGTGTGTGAGAGAGAGAGAGAGAGGGAGTGAGCAATCATGGAAAACTGCAGCACCCTTGGAAGAAGGAAACAGATGGCAGGAAGAGCTTCCAGATACTTGACAGGCTGCAACAGACTTAAATGCAGGCAGTGATGAATGGGCACGAGATTGGGTTTTGCTGTAGCTATTGTTTAGTCTTGTTAAAATGCCTGATGTGCTCTATGTTAGCAGTACCAAGGTTTTATGTTCTCTCTGCTTTGGTGGTCCTTTGTTTAGCTGCTGTGGCCACTAGGGTGCTACGAAAGGCCATGGAGATCCAGGCATTTCTACGAAAAATAAAGTTTCTACATAGGACTAATAGCAGGACTTAATGTTGAGTAACAGCAAGGAAGAAGTGAAACTGCATTTAATTCCTGCATCTGGGTTATTCCAGTCTCTCTGGCAGAAATGGCCATGTGAGGCTAATAATTAAAAAAAAAAAAAAATTTTCTCATGTGTTTGAATGTTTCGTTCCTCCACCATCCTCAAGTGCAAAGGCATGGATGCTCTGATTTCCTGCCTTGGGAGCTTTATCAGGGACGGAAATGGGTAGCAGTTGATACTTTATACCTTGCTCAGACCGCTGGGAACACTGGAGAGCAGCCTGCTGTGCAGCCAGTGTCTGTCCTGTAAGCAGAGTGTCCAATTTGATGTTACTGATTATAACAGATAATAGACCAGTGTATACTGAGGAAATCCTATGGCTTCTGATAGGAGCTACCAATGTGGACTTCTATGAGGCTGTTTGGACCCAACTGAGTAAACACAGCATCTCGTCCTTTTAGGTATGGGTAGAGCACAGCTGATTTTCCTTCCCAGGTTCAGCCTGCAGTTATGCAAGAAGACAACTATGCTGCAGTGTAAGGCTAAAACCATCAAGCCTCGGCATGAGGGTAAAACTCCACAGGGTTATTTAGGCATGTGACTTCTCATTGCTTAAATCCTCTAATACTTAACAGAAGTTTCCTCCTACAAGTTTGCAAAGTGGTTTTATAGGGCAGTTTAGCCTTTTTACCCTGGGTGCTCTTTTCCCCTCCACTAACTGTCTTGTGGCCTGTCAGGCCTTCTGTGTGAGTTTGTTTTCAGCTCTGAGGTGAAGTGTAATGTTACTAAACTCACCTCGAGAAGGAGCTGCTTTATTTTCAGGCAAGGCGGAGCATGGGCAGGGAGCTGTGCAAGCTGTATACGTGACTGAGGACAGCTAAGTAAGCAGGTACTTAACGTGAGCAAGCAGTTGAAGGAATGCAGGCTGGGACAGATGGCTTTGGGGCAATGCGAAGAACAGGGAAAGCAATTAAGTTGAAAAGCATCTGCCCAGGCTCGGGAGCCTGGTTTCCACTGCTATCTGGATGGCTTCTCAGGATGGTGGAGTGCTGCCTGAAGTGATTGGCTTCACATCCACCACTTAGCTGCGTGCAACCAAAGCTTCTCAGGCGGTAGCATTCGGGCTGAGGCCGAGCCAGGGTACATGTAAAGTTCTGGAAAGTTACTTCTAGAAAATATGGCTGGAAGGAACTGAAGCCAAACTGTTGTGTACCGACTGTTAGAATGAAAACATCTGGGTGAGGTGCTGCTGGTTCCACACTGAATACCCAGGCCCTACTCTGCACAGGTAGTATAGAACTGCCCATAGGGAATGTCTTTGAGACAACCTGGTCCTGGACCACTTAGGGCTCTAAGTGCTTCAGATAGTTAAGTGTGAATATGGTGGCCTCCTTTGAGCAGGGAAAAAAAGCCCTAAGGAATTGCTCCTCTTTTGCAAAATCTCAATTAAAGGAGAGAGTCAAATGTCTGTGTCCTCACTTGACTTGCTGATGTAATATTAGACTGGACTGTAGGAAGTGTCTGATGGAGCAACCGTGGTGATACCAATGATCTGTCACAGAGATAAGTTGCTGTGTAGCATCTGATTGAAAAGGTCATGCAATAAGATTTGGTTATTTGTGATCTGCGTTATTGCTTGCTTCTTTATTTGCAGTGGTCAAATTTAATGTCTGTCTGAAGTGATTGTATCCTGTAGCAAAATAACTTCAAAAAATTTGCTGTTATATTCAGCATGCTCTCAAAGCAGCCTTTTGTAGCAATAGTTTGCTTCAGTCTGAACCTGCTGTTTCGCGTTTTTTTGGAACGTTAATGACAATGTTTTGAGATTGGGGTGCTTTCGTTATGGGTGCTTTAATTTGAATGGCTCCTGTTAGGTAACTGAAAGGGCTCCTTGCAATGAGGGCTCCCTTCTGCCTATGCAGTGTCTGCATCAGCAAATGGAGACACTTTTTAAGTCTGTGGCAGCAGTTCACTTGGAGCTGAGGGCTACAGAATGCCTTTTGTTGGGAGGAAATACTAAGGATGCCTGGATTGCTTTTTATTAATTTTTTGATAATTTGATTACTCTTTTTATTAATGTCTTGACAGTTACTTACTTCAGCATCTGTCCAGAGAAGGGAAAAAAATGTGAAATTGGGCCTAAATGTATTGTGTATTATCTCCAGTCCAGTCTTTTGCTGGCCTGAAATAGTGAAACAAGTAGGGGTGTCCTTAAATTTTCCTTCCTGGGCAGTAGGGATGGCAAGTAACATACATAGTCACACCAGGATAATGGTTAATCCTGTAGGTCACATCAGAAGAAATCTCTGTCACTGAGGTTGCATATCCAGGTTTTTGCCTCCAAGGCTTGTCCACTCGTGGAGTCTGTGATCTCCTGGCATAATATTTACTAGGAAAAGCTACCTCCGGGAGCTGCCAGTCTGCCCTGTGTGAAACAATTAAGAAACTGAAAAGATCTGGCGAGTGTCTCCCTAGTGAGTCACTGGGCAGAGGGAGCTCAGGGCTCTGCATCATCCTCCCCAGCCTTGCCAGGTGCTTCACTGCCTACCTGAGGGTATAGACACTTAATTTTTCAGAAGTGAAACTGCTCCTTTGTGATCCAGGCACAAAACTGCTGTCACTTACGCCAAAATGGAATTCCTGCCTGGTTTTGTTTTGTCTCCTTTGGTGTTTGTATTGGCTTGGTATATATTTTGTATCCAGTGTCAGTATTTGTTTCTGGGAAGAAAGTTCTGCTTAAACTTTAATTTCTGCAATTTGTTTGTTTAAACTTGCTGGCAACTTTGAAATGCTGCAGTCTGCTCCATATGCTAGTATCAGTGTTGCTATTAGTGACTGCCTTCCAAAGAAAAAGCAGCAATTAGGGATTGTTTTCTATGAAATAGTTGGGAGTATTCTCAGTTATAATAATATTTGGGAATAATTTTGAGCTATTTTGTGGCTAGTTTTTAATAAATGTAAGGTTACTTTGTGGCTGGTATTGAGTCAAGACTGTACAGAGCTGAACCCAGTAATAGCTTTTTTTTCCCCATAGACTTGCAGTGTATATGGTGGAAATAGTCCATATATACAATATATATAACCATGATAACAGTATCAATATGATAGGCCACAGCTGACTTGAGCACAGCAAAAGCTGTGAGGACAGACAGATATGTGTTTGTATGTGACAGATGAACAGTGAGTTCATTAGAGAAAAATCATGATGGTATATGTTGTGGTTTACCAGGTTAGCTGTGACAGCTGGACAGGACAACCTGAGACCGTAGCTGACACTTCAGTAGCTCAGTGTAGTCAGTCTGTGAAGGCTGAAATAGCGTAAGCCTGATGAAAGGAAAGAAGAAGTCGAAAACCAGAATGCCAACAATGATTTTAAGAGTCATTGGTGATGTTAGACTAGTGGAAGGAAAGCAAAGTCTGAACAAAGCAACAGGACACATATGTCAAATAGGGAGCTATTAGCATTACCAAAACCCAAACTTAGTCACGAGCTTCAGTGCTAAGGCGGATGGGAAGAGCCATCTTTGCTGCTTGCAGAAGGAAAGTAAGGATCTGGAGAAAGATTTGAGAAGCAGAAAGCAGCCCCCCTATGGCTGGGTCTTTCAGTTGGGTGGTCGTGTCTCCAGTGATCAGGAAATGGGGCTAGAGGGGGCTTCGTCACCTTTTTTCAGCAGTGGTTCACTTAAAGTAATGCCTGAACCTCATTAAAAAATGGAAGCAATCCAAGATGTTAAACAAGACTGAAAAGAAGAGCTAATTTGAGTCATCCACATGAAGTTGTTTATTTTATGTTTACATTTGAGAATACTGAAAACACAGATACTTTCTTCAGTGGTTGAGGATGCTTCACTCCAGCGGATCACAACAAAAGTATTTCAGTGGGAGTTTGGTCCCCCAGGAGGAAGCTGAGCAGAGTGCAGAGAGCAAAAAGCCTGGGGGATGGAGCCATGTATGACTTCTGGAAACAGCTGGAGCAGGAGAGATGAGGAGAAAAATGGGAAAAGACTAAACCACAAGAAACAAACAAATGGGTAATTAAAAGGAGTTTGGCTGCTTGTGCTGAAGACAGCTGGAAGGCTGGGGAAGAAGGGAATGGGTTGCTGAATGTTGTCCAGAGAAGGTAATTATTTCTGACTTTGAGTTCTGGCTCTGATTCACATAATATTTAAGGAATATATCTGTATTTTTCATGATAAGCAGCCTGAAAGCAAATGCTGGAAATTTGCCATCTGTGTAGAAACTTCTTTGCTGTGGATGTATACCATGAAAGTGAGTGGGACTGAAGCAAAGTCCATTAAAAAATTCCTCTGTTGATGGGAGTAAGAGGTGAATGCTCTGGACCAGTTGAAATACGCAGTTCAAAAATGTGCTTAACTGCTGAATTCCTTTCCTAAAAAATTAAGTAGCATGCAGATCTTTCAATATGAAAGTCAGTGTACAAATTAAAAAAAGGTGTTGGAGGAAGGCAACGGGGTGTATTTTGAAAGTTAGGGTTCAGATGCAAGAAAAGGAGCAATCATACTTCATGTTGGATTGGGCTGCTATTACAATAAATTAGGATGGTTGACCTTGCTCTATTTCATTTTTCAGTTTTGTCTTCATCTGGGCTTACTCCAGGATCTCAAGAGCAATCACTGGATGTATCCATCCATAGTCCTAAGTAGATATATTAACTTTAGCATCTATTCAGAGAGCATGTGTATTTTGAGGAGTTTTTGAAAACACACTGTCTCTTTATCTTACCTGAACTCTTACTCATTTCAAACCAGAATTTCACATAGGAATTCCTGTAATGAGGTCTCCCTGATTTGAATGGGAAGCTTTTGTGCCTAGAACATTTGGGCAGGCTGTTCAAATCTCAGATTTGGAAGCCTGAGTGGCGATGAATTTATTGCTTTCTTTGCTACACTGGTTAATCTGACCCGGCTCACTTCTGCTAAATAGAAGTGAGAAAGCAAGAATTTGTAAAACAAACTCAGATGATTGTTTACACTGTCATTTGGGAAGAACACAGTTCTAGCAAGCTATTTGAACAAACTCAGATGAGAGGGGGAGAGTTGGGGTGGATGTCTTCAGACTGCACTGCACAGTGAGGAGGACACACAAAGTCACGTACCACGGCATCTTCATTCAGGAGAGCAAGGAGCAACCCAGGCTTCCTGCACACTGAGGCTGCAGGCACAGCACTGTGTTAGACTGTTGTACCTGCAGCTCTGAAAACAGGCTCTGCTGTACAGGGAGACAGGGACCACCAGCCTTGCAGTGCAGAAGTCTGAAATACCCCTCTGGAGGGCTGCAGTGGTGTAGTCACTGCTCTGATCATGACCCTTAATGTCTGGAGATAATTTTGGCCCAGCTGTTATAAATTAGAAACCACATTAGACTTTATTTCATCTGTAATGTAGTCAATGATTAAATTTTACTTTTCTATTTTAATAGCTATCTGCAGGACGCAGTTTCTAGCCCTACTTTACTGCTTCAAAATAAAAACCTACATGCTTTAAATTGCATGTTGTGTACAACCTGGGTAACAGGTTACAGGACTGTGCTGCTTCCTACAGGCTGACGCTTCCAAATCCTGAATATTAACACAGAAAATGGTCCCTAGGGACTATTCAGGATGGCTGAATATGCAGTAAATTTGCAGTTTGTTGAAACTATCTGGGAGCAGAGTCTCATATTTAAATGTGTATGTGTTTGTAATGGGTTTCTGTGGTTGATTCTTTAGGATGAAGTCATCTTCTGCTAACCTGAAATACAGTCTCTGAAACATAACCCCCCCAAACAATATTTATCTTCTGTTGAGTATGACTGTCAGTTGGATTTTGTATATTAAACTGGTTTGTTTCCGTTTTTAAGTTTGGGGTTTGGGTAGGTATATATAACCTGTCTAGGGAAAAGTCCTTAGCTATGTGTTTTCATGGAGTTTCTTAGAAGGACAGGGATAAAGCTGTGGTGATACTTGCAGGTTGTGCAGAAAGCCCCTCTAATCATTTATCTTCGGAGATGCCACGTATGAAATGTGAAGTTATTGGAAGCTACCCAGGAAAGAACAGCATAGAAGATATAAAGAGAATATAAAGCCTTTCACTGAAGGCTGCTGGCTTTCAATGTCTCTGCGCATGGGAGAGAACTCATTTGAAGACTCCACCTGAAGGATGAGTGTCAGCAGCAAGGGGAGGGGACATTCAAGGGGCCACTGGAGAGCAGCTGCCACACGGACCCTCTTTTCCAGTATGAGGTTACTATTCCAGGTTATGATGGAAGAAACCATGGTGGGAGAGAATTCTGCTTTTGCTGCATGGCATGAAAAGAGAAGGTTTTCCTTTGCAAAGTTGCTTTTTTGGGTCTCATCTCATGTTTTTTAAATTCTGTGTTTAAAATCATCTTCATGTGAAGAAATCTCTCTTGTTTCTTAATAGCTTCAGGCTGGTTTTTGAGCCTTGACTTTCTGCTTACACACCAGATTTCAGTGTGTTGCATCAGATTAAGGAACAGTTAGCATGTTATTGACAGGGCAGCTTCTTTGCACATCAAATGTTTGTAGAGGGTGGCAGATACTGTAGTTGGGAACTGTGTAAGAGGAACAAAGTTTTGTCACACTGGTGGAGCTCTGACATCTGGGGAGGTCTGGATCCACACTGTGTGGTATGGAGCTGACTCCAGCAGGGAAGCTTAGCTTCCTCCTAATCTTTGCCCTGACTTGCAGTGCTGCTGCAGTAAAGCTGGGGGGCCCACACAGGACTGGAAGATTTTTTTTTTAATGTGTTTGTTAACTTCACTGCACAGTCACCTACCTGAAAGGAAAAGATAATTAAAGGAAATAAATAGAGTGGGCAGGGAGTGAAGGAGACCTTTGGTTCCTCTGTGGCACTAGAATTGACAATTTTTATATTGTTTAGGCCTTGTGAAAAAATGTTTTGTTCTGCCTTTGTTTTATATTGAATCCTGTGTGCTTGGTTAGCTTCTTTTCAAATTAAAAAAAACCCTTCCATACATGGATTGAAAGCTTTATCTGTTTATCTCCTCATTTAAAAGACTGTCTATGAAATGTGCTGACAGGGCTGTTACTCTCTTGCTTTCTATTCTCATCACATTTTCCACTGAAAGCCTCCTCTCTGCTCTTTCTAGTTCCATAGTAAATGGGGCTTTCTGGTGGTGGAGGCTCTGGATGCTGTTCCTGGCTCCTCACAGGCTGTGTCCATTGCCGTGTGTGGGAAACCTCAAACGTGCAATTCAGGCTGCGGGAGGCTGGTTTGGTGCATAGATTTGATCCCCTGAAAGGCACTTGTAACAGCCTGGGGATCCCAGTATCAAACATAGTGAGAAGCTCATCACAGTTGTCTTCCAGTTGGCTCTTAAAGGAGAAGGCCACATTTTGGGAACTGTGTATGGAGTGAGCTGCTGAGGCTGCTGAGGGAGAGCCTCGGTGGAAGCTGAGCTTCACAAAAAACGGTGTCAGGACTTCTGGAGCTATGTGAGGAAATTGCTGGACAACTTACTTTGGGGCAAAAAATAAGATACAGCAAACATTATGCAATTTGAACCACTTAGAGATTTCTAGTGGCTGAGTCTCCTTGCAGCCAGAGCAAGTTCTCATTTTATAAGAAATTGTGAAGAATAACTTTTGGTATAAGCTGTATTTTTCCTAATGTAATTGAAATTGTACCAACAACAAGTGATAAAAACGATGATTATTACCCCAGAAGTGATAATGTAAGGTCTGGTCTGGAGACACTGGACCCGTGATCTCCAGCCTTTACTGATCTCCACCATTGATACTGATCATCCATTACTGTTTGCTCCGCTTTACCTATAACTTCTGTTGCACCTGGGCACTTTTGGAGAGCTTGGTGGTTTGTGAATGACATGTCGCGCAATTAAAAAAATACACATTTGTATATATGTCTCTATATCTGAGTCTATTTTGTTTCCATTTGTAGATCAAGAAGTTACTAGATAAAACCAGATAATATACTGTGTGTTTCAATCCCATGCAGTGGCGTCCCTTGTTCTCCACTGTAACAAAAGAAGTTAAACAAAAAGAATAAAAGGAAAAAACTTTTTATTGTAATGAACAGAATTGCGGAATTGGTGCAAAAGATGCATCACAGTGTTCATGTGCCAAGTCCTGTGAAAGACATACTTGCCTGTGGGGTGAAAGCATAGTCATGGATGAGCAGAGTATACACTTTGTTCTGGTTTTTGCACTGCTCTCGCCTGCTCATCCCTTTAAAAAAAAAAAAGAAATTCCTGTGCAGCAACATGAACTTTGTGACGTCTGATATGTAGAGCAGACAGCTGCAGGCTCAATTAATTCACCCCTCTGATTTTTTTTCATAGTATTTTTTTTTCCCAGGAGGCTGTAGTGACTTCCAAACCCTCACGGGTGAGTGGTGTTTATGGCTTGTTGACTTTGATTGAAGTGCAGAGTGCTGTTCACAATGAGAGTGAGTTTGCATGTGAAAGTCTTCACTGGATGTCTTTCTGGGTGGATGGCCTGAGCTGCTGGGTACCCACCGCTTCACTGGCATCCGTCTTGCCCAAAGCAAATGAAATTTTGGGTGCTGAGTGCAGGAAGCTGAGCCTGCCTGGAGTTAAAGTGAGCCCTGGGAGGTGAAACCAAGGAGCTGGATATGGAAGCAGAGGGGAAAGCAAAGTATGACAGCCCAGTTGCCGGTTTGAGCCGCATGTGCTGTGAACACATGGAGGAAAAGTTTGCAGCTAGCTTCTCTTCCCCTCCACCCACCCATGCAATCCCCTGTGTCTGCTCTGGGCGAGCAGGAGGAGCAGCTCCCCAATGCTCTCTGCCAGTGCACACACCTGTATTTCAAACATGCTGTCTGTGACAGCCCCATGTGCCTGGTGCTGTCTGATGCTCGGTGCCATGTGGCAGAGAGGTGTGGATGAGGAACAGAGCCCAGAGCAGAGCTGGGGGGGACTTGCTGTGGAGCCCTCCCTGGCTTCCTCATAAACATGCAGGAGGGGGCAAAGCTTGGGGCAGCATGGCATCTTTGGTAGGAGAAAGAGTTGGAAGCCACCAGTTTCTGTCCATTTGGCTGCCTTAGAAGCTGCTCTCCTTGAATGTGCTTCATCCACATCCATGCTAGTGGTTCTGCATAGTTTTTGTAGTCAAGAGGATTGTGTTATTTTGTTTGTTTTGTTTGGGGTTTTTTTACAATAAAAAGTGATTAAAGAACAGTCTGTGCTAGACTGACTGACTGCTTCATTTTTTTAGTTAACAGATTAGATTTTGTCTAAAGCTGTGTCTCCCCCAGCAGTAAAGCAGCATGATGCCCGGTATGTGCCTGCTTTATGGTACCCTTTCTTAAAGCTTTTGGCTTCTGACATAGGTTACTGTGGGATATTCTAATGAATCTGAAGTTATTAAAAAAACCGAAATCTATTACATTTCAGGGATGTTTAGGCATCACGCTTCAGTAGTGCTAATTAGATATGTGACCCATTTTCATTCTGCTTTAGGTCCTGGGGGATGGTGGAGCTTCATTATTAATAGAAGGATAGAGAATGCCCATGTTCCTTACTCTAAATAGCTTCTTCAAAACATGCCCAAAGGGCTTTAGGGTGTTTTCTGTGTGGACACTGGTCATGTTTTCTTTTTCTTTAAGTGAGGAAGTGGGACAAGGGGAGATCTCTCTCTCCAGAAATAAATAATTGAACTTTTTTTTTCTTTCATTTGGAAAACCTAGTGGCAAATCAAGGTCCTCTTGAATTCTATGTTTGCCTTGTTTTTATTGACAAGGGAATAAACTTGAATTTTTTTAAGAATAAAAATGCTTTTAATGTTGCAGTAGCTTCCCATTAACTGGTATTTTTAGCTCACAGAATCTGTGCAGCTCATGTCTTCATGACATGCACTGAATGGCTGGCTGGATGCTGACAAATGGTAGCAGTACTAAGAGGTACTTGTTGAGAAACATCCTGACAAAGTGCATGATGTGATGCAAAACTGAGGCCGGAAGGAGCAAACAGCCCTTTCCAGAATCTGTCCTTGGAAAGCCCTCGTATTCTGTGCTCTTTTCGGCAGAACTCAGTTGTTTCCAGAAAATCTGTAGTAAACAAACAGATGCCCCCAATGACTGAAAATGCTGAACTCACTTTGGAGTGAATCCTTGGTGAGACCTGGGGGTAAGTATTAAAAATAATATAAATTAATAAAAGATAACAGAGTGTTCCCAGGCAACTGTCAAAGGAGCTGTGGCTGCTGCATCTCTGGACTTTGCTGAAATGACCTCTTACATTTTGAGCATCTTGCCTGCCCTTGGATGAAATGGTTGTTCTGAACTTTGCTGATACACCTCACAGGCAGCAGTTGAGCTTGTGAGTGCTGCTGTATTTACTGTTACAGTGCTGATGTCCCTGTGTTATCAATAAAAATAATAATAATTTTTAAAAAAGATATAAAAGTTATTCAAGGAATTGGGGTAAAGCCGAGCTGGACTCAGCTCTCAACAGTATAGCACTCATTTATGACTGAATACTACATTTTTGTGATTTACTGTGTCAGTGGGGTTAATCTGAAAGCAGGCAGAGGAAGGAACTCTCCTTTCATTTCACTTTTAATGACTCCACTAAGCAAAAAGGTAAGCTGGGTTTTACCTCTGAATTTACTGGTCTGAGGAGTTGTCCATAAAATGTAACTTGGAGGCTTGATGTTAAAGTTGAGTCTACTGAAGAAGCAGTCTGTGGCAGAGGAGTTTGAGGCAGGTTAGTACAACACTAGGATAGTTTTCTGGGTGTTTTTCTGGGGTCGTCTGAGAGGTGTTTTGGTGCAGAGGAACGTGAAGCTCTGCTATGCAGCTCCTTCCTTTGCATGATAGTTTGACGTGTGTGTAGCAGATGATGAAGTTAACCTTTTCTGTTTGCAGAGGAGGAGGGAAATAACCTTTTCAAAAGCTGTGTTTATCAGTATAAACATAACTTTGTACATCGTAAACATGAGCAGCATGACTAGATTTTGGGTGGCTGCTTTATTGCTTGTTTCACATTCTCATTTGGAGTATGTTAGGTGCTGTCATCTGTCTCTACCATGAGAAAACTGCTGTCTAAAAATGCGCAGTGTACAACAGGATGAGAAAAATCACTCCTACATGCAGTCTAAGATGGAATCTTACAGTTATTTAAGCCCACATTTAGCTTAATTCGCTGTAGATATGTAGGACTACACAGAGTGAGTAAAGGTTAATGCATTTACAAGACTTTGAAGACCAGAAGAAAACTTGATTTAATTTGAAATTTGCGTTACATTGTGTGATGCCTCACTGCTGAGTATTTGTCAGAAGATGCCGGTGGCATGTTGCATGGCTGTTTGTTTTGGTCATGGGTTATTTTGCAGTTTTTTATCACAAATCAATTTCCACGTTTTTCCTCATCTTTACCACTTGTTTTTCTTAATTCTGCTGTTTTCATTTTTCTCCTGCGTATCTTATTTACAGAAATTTTCGCTCAGTTGCCTCACTGAAGACTTTGAAAGGGAAACAAATTGCTACTGAAAATAAATTCTGAAGATTTTCCCTGCACAGAAACATTGAATAGAAGCTAGGTACTGCCAGGACAGAGCCTTCAGCCTCGGAGAACTAACAGCCGACTGTGTCCTGTTAATTAATGTTGTACTGTGCAAATGTACAGCTCCACAGCTGTTGATAAGTAAGCTTTTCCTTGCAAAAAAAAGTGGTCTTGAGGTGATGATTTGGCTGAATGTTTTGAGTGCATATACCCAAACTCGGCTCACTCCCCAGGAAAGCATCTGAGATAGTGGTGCTGCAGTGGAGGTTGTGTTGCCTGCATGTTCCGAGAGGAATGCGGCTCCGTGCCGGGCCCTACGTGCCACGCTGGTGTTTTGCATTCCACTGGAGATAGCGCCTAGGACTTTCTCTTGAGAAGAAAACCAGAAAACACCTGTTACTGTTGGCAGCTGGTGCTTAACAGCGAACAGATAGACAGACAGACCAGGGCTCCT